>NC_073377.1:75730762-76070325 GCF_028641065.1 Leucoraja erinaceus
GGTGGGTATGTCCATTGTTTCAGGTGCGTTCTGCAGTGTGCGTTCTGTGGGAAGGCATCTCTGTTGCCTGGTAGACTGAGTTTGGTGCCTGGTTTGTGGTTTTTATCTTTAAGCACCCTCGCCAGATGGCAAAAGGGACAGTACACTGGGGAAGACACTGCAATTTTCCTTCAGTCTCTTTCTTGGAATATGGAAAGTTATGTATGTTTTCTAAGTCTCAGTGTGGACCTTTTTTTGCTGGGGATCGTGTTGTATCGTCAGGGCAGTTTGGTGGATAATCTTTTTGTTTTGCATTTATTTAGTGCAAGTCCCGTTTTCTCGTGTTTCAGAGAATAAAAGGATGTACATTTAGAAAGGAGGTGAGAAGGAATTTCTTTAGTCAGAGGGTGGTGAAGCTGTTGAATTCATAGCGACAGAAGGTTGTGGAGGCCAAGTCAATAGATATTTTTAAGGCAAAGAGAGATAGATTCTTCATTATTAGGGGTTATGGGACGATGACAGGAGAATGGGGTTGAGAGGGAAAGGTAGATCAGCCATGATTGAATGACAGAGTAGACGTGGAAACAGAAAATAGGTGCATTTGGCCATTTGAGCCAGCACCGACCGCCGTTCAATATGATCATGGCTGATCATCCAAAATCAGTACCCAATCCTGCTTTTACCACATACCACATATAATTCTGTTAGCCCTAAGAGCTAAATCTAACTCTTGAAAACATCCTGTGAATTGGCCTTCGCTGCCTTCTGTGGCAGAGAATTCCACAGATTCACAACTCTCTTGGTGAAAAAGCTTTCCTCATCTTAGTCCTAATTGGCCGACCCCTTATTCTTAAACTGTGACCCTTAGTTCTGGACTCTCCCAACGTCGGGAAATTTTTTCCTGCATCTCGCTTGTCCGATCCCTTAAGAATTTTATATGTTTCTATAAGATCCCATCTCGTCCTAAATTCCAGTGAGTACAAGCCCATTCTTTAATCGTATGTTAGTCCCGTTATCCCGGGAATTAACCTGATGAACCTATGCTGCACACCATCAATAGCCATTCGGCTTGATGGGCCGAATGGCCTTATTCTTATCCCAGAATTTTCTTATCCTCGTTGTCTCTGTACTGTACACTGACAATGACAATTAAAATTGAATCTGAATCTGAATCTGAATCTGAGAAGGTAAGAACGGACAATTTTTCGGAGTCGTCCATTGGCCAATGTTTACGTACAGTCCGACTATGGTAGCTGATGATCACCAATGTTGGAATGATCTTGGGTTTGGAGTGATGTACGTGGAACAGGTTTCTGTTACCAGAATTGCTGCTGAATCTGTGATCTTAATTTAGAAAATACTTAACAATGCAACACAATTGCATCAATTGGATTGAGATAATTGGTGTGAATTTGTGGGTAAAGTGAGAGTTATTAACATACCTTTGGAAGATAGTTGAATACTACTTGCACTTAACATTGGCTGCAGTAACCCAGCCTGCTGCAATCCATTATATAACACCTGTTCTTTGGAACCCTCATTAACCTTCTAAAAATATTTTCTCAAAAAGCATGCAAGTGTGTAAAGTACCTGAACCAAAATCTTTCATGAAGATATAAAATGAAAATATGATTTGTTATATAACTTACGGAGACAGATGATCATAGTAAAAACTGCCATGGGTCTTATCATCTCATTTTCTCAAAAGCAAAATATACCAGAAACACCAGATGCATCTTTGGCTGAAATGTGTCCATGCTGTTTTTAACACTGCAATGACCTATGAAAAGGTTATCTGTATCGTCAGTGATTTTCCATTTAAACTGTAGGTCACCTCTGTTAAGTAGCTGAGGGTAACTTCAGACTAACATGTTGAATGTTTATGTACATGTTCGAAGGGGTAATTCTACGACTCAAGTAATTCGCTAAGACATCATTGAGAGATATTAGCATCCCTACGTTCCAACTGTAACTGCTGTCCCTGGCAAATAATGATGCTTTATAAAAACACTGTGTGGCACAGTGACGTAGCTAGTTGAGACCCAGGTTTGATCCTGACTTCCGGTGTTGGCTGTGTGGAGTTTACACGTTCTCCCTATAACCGCAAGGGTTTCCACCGGATGCGCTGGTTTTCTCCCACACCTCAAAGACATGTAGGTTTGATGCTTAATCAGCCTCTCTAAAATTGTCCTTGTGTAGGGAGTGGACGCAAAAGTGTGATAGCATGGAAGTCGTGTGATGGTCGGCATGGACCATTGGCGTTGATGGGCATGTTTTCAATGTGTATCTTTCAAATATCAGGATTTTTTTTTGTTTCAACTCAAGCTCCCTGAATGACATCATCATGATTTTATGGCAAAATAACAAATCAAATATTGATAAAAGTTTTTATTTCAATTATCTTAATGCATTCAGCAAAGATTTGATATATATATAATTTAGTCACATTGATTAAAAAAAATGTCATTGTTTCATTACAGGAATTGCGTATTCCAGAAACGGTGGGTTAGGTTTGATGGAGATAATTTATCATACCACAACAATGAGAAGGTATGTTTGAAGACTTACAACGTAACCTTATGGGGATGTTAATAAATTGAATTTCATTTATTTGTGCTATGCAAACTTGTAGATTTAAGATGGTTAGTGTACATAAGAATGTGGTTGGTTGGCAATAAAAGTTGGTTCATTTTTTTTAACAAACTCAGTCATCCTAATTTTAAGTTGTTTCGTTGATGATTCAATCTGATTTTTTTCTTGCGATGCAGCTGAGATTGGGATCTTGGTGGTGCGTGTTGGGCTATGGTGAATGCAATGGGATTCAATTCCGTTCTCAGGCACAAGTTGGCAATCACTCAGATTTTTCTTTAATGCGATTATAATCTGCAGAGCAAGCCTTGTGTTGATTATCATTAACTTTGCATTCAATAACTTCCTCAAATCTTGTTGATGTCTCTTTTATTTATAGTTGTAAAGTGCACCAAATAATTTGATTTCCAAGTTTATTCACGTTGTTTTATATTGCTGGATGAATTTTAAGATGTCCTTGTTATGAAGCAGACGTCAATTTTGGAGACGTGTGTGTGTCCATATGTAAATAGGAAGGAGGAAAAACTGATTAAAAATAGAATTGTTTAAATTGGTTGTTTATTTGAGTTGGTTTATATTGCTGGTTGAATTTTAAGGTATCCTTGTTAAGAAAGAAGACGTTAATTTTGGAATGTGTGTGTGTGTGTGTGTGTATGTAGACGTGGTTTAAGTGTGAAGTAGTAAAAACTGATTAAAAATAGAATTGTTTAAATTGGTTGTTTGCAGTTTTGTTTCAGTTATAAGGCTCGGTAACTCAAAATATCAAAGGATAGGGAGCAATTTGTGCCACTGGAGAAATTCAAGGTCCTCACCCCAATCCCAGCTGCCATGCTGTCTAAAGTCTGTAGTGTAGCCCAGTACTGCCCTCGCCCTTAGAACCTCAGGAAACACTTCATCCTCCTGAACAATGCTGTCACATGTTGGTAGGTCTTGGAATCCTGGATCTCTGTGAGTGGGTTGGAGGTTCTGGTGCATGAGTTTCACGTTGAAGAAGGTGGTTTTATTCACCAGTAACAAAGATTTGGTTTTCAGCCTTCATTCGCAATGCCTTTATAATGAATCTAATGAAATGGTCCAGCAACATACAAGCTGGACAGGGTTTTTAATCCTGGACTGGACTGGACTAATATGGAGTTCAATGCACCATAACGGTTCTAAAGGCCCATACTCCAGTTTGACACCCCTTTTTGGGCCCTTGTACAGTTGGAACTCTGCTTGGGGTGACACTGCAATGTGTATTTTGAAATAATCAGAATTGATGCATTTTTTAATTTGAGCATACTAAGTCATTGTATAATTTAGAGTGTCTTTCCTATCGACTGCTTTGTGGTTTAAGTGCAGAGTAGTTCAACTTTTAAACAACAATATTCAAAATAGTTGCCAACCACTAATTTGGTTAAACATAATGTTTCTGGGGTTTAAAAAAATGATTTAAGTGCTGTGACCACTATTTAATTACATATTTATTTTTGATGCCAAGTGGGATGGCGGAATGACAGTGTACCAAACTACTAACACCAAAATGTTTTCCAATGTTGGCCGCCAGATGTTCCAGTCCGGCACATGTGGAGCTCGTGCGTGACTCCCTCAGTCATTGCTTTCCTTCCGACTGGTTTGACCAGATACGAGTCTACCCTGACCTCTGCTGGATTTTGCACAGTTTCATATAGGTTTCTGCCCATTGCTTTGGTTGTCTCCTACATCCCCAGGATGTACTCATTGGTTGACTACTGCAAATTAGCACTGATGGTAGAAGCATCAGGGTGGAGGTGACGGGCAAGTGAGAGAGTCCGCTAGAGGAAAGTGGGAGCTGATGGAACTGCTCTGAAAGCTGGCATAAGAGTCGGAGCTGCTCTGCTTCCATCTATGGCATAAATATGAAATATGACAAAACGATCAATGTGTGTTCACTGCTGAGTCGTTTCCAGGGCTAAAGATAGACACAATAAGCTGGAGTATCTTAGCCGGGCAGGCAGCATCTCTGGAGAGAAGGAATGGGTGACTGCATTCTGAAGAAGGGTCTCAACCTGAAATATCACCCATTCCTTCGCCCCAGAGATGCTGCCTGTCATGCTGAGTTACTCCAGCTTTTTGTTTCTATCTTTGGTTTAAATCAGCATCTGCAGTTCCTTCCTACACATTTCCAGGATGAGATCAGTCATCACCGCTGTAGGTAGCAATGTTACAACATTTTGAGATTTTAAATATCAAGTCTGCAATTTATCCCATCAGATAAAGCATCAAAAGAAGTTAAATTTAACACCTAATTCACTTTCATGTCTTCAGTATAAAAAAGGTTATGGCCATTTTCATACTGAAATTAGCATCTTGTTCCCTATTGCTTTTCCATTGACTTAACTCAAAAGCTGTGATCGAGGACAGTCAAAAGCCCATAACTTTCTTAAAAATTAAGAGAACTGAAAGAAATTTTCAGTTATTATAGGTTGAAGCATTCTGAAACAAATATGAAACAATCTTACTTGGATGACCTGAAATTAAAGCATATAATTAGTTAGTTACCTAATTGTAGCTAATTACAAAATTCAATTACTAGATCCAAACATCTATCCATTTCTTAAGAAAAGGTTAACATTTTTAAAAAGCCTAAGTGTCCAAATAACATTCACACAAGAATTCACAATATAACATGATTTTTAATTCTCATTGTCATGAATTTATAGGCCAAATGGAAGGAATTTAGTGTTTAATTCCCGTAAATTAATGGCAATTTTAATCATCTTGCGAGTGGGTTTTTGTGGAACGTGATCGATTGGAACCTTGTGGTTTGCGGTAAATTTAAACCACATATAGGCAGGAAAAACACTGCCGGTTCGTATGGGGCCCAAATCACATTCTAATAATCCTAAGAAGCAAGTTTATATGTAAAATAAATGACTTGCTTTGTCCCGTATGTGAGATCCGTCCCGTTATCGGCGTTGACGGCGTTAGAAGTCGATTTTTGTTTTACTACAGCGCTGAAATTGTCCCGCGGTTTAAAAAAAAATTCAGAGAACGGCAGTCGGAACAAATTTTCAGCATTAGGTAGAAGCCCGAGAAAATATATCTCGTATAAGCAGGAGAAAACAGCATTGTAATCCCGCCCCCCTCCTCAAAGGCGCCATAGTCGCATACACGGCCAGTGACAGAACTGCAGGGCCGCTGAAGGTAAGTTTTGTAACATACCTACTATAGGGTGTATGCTGCTGGCATACACTACAATCATGGGGTCTGTGTAATCCAAAACCTCTGATTGTACCCATGATTATAATTCAATTACTTTTTGGGGTTTTCCTATGTTCCCTGGTTTTGGGAACAATGTGACTAGCAGAAAATCTCTCCCAAGGACTTTCTTAATGTCTGACTCGATCTGCAACATGAATATAGTCCCTGAGTTTATTGTCTGTAATTATGCATGTTACAGATTTACATGTGTTTATTTTCCTAAAGAATTTCTGTTACAGGTTGCATGCTTCCATTCTGTCTGAAATGCAACTGGTAATCAGTAACTGGTCAAAGGATCTTGCATTGAGAAGTATACAGAGAAGTGTGAGGTGTTGCATTTTAGGACATCCAACAAGGGCAAGCCCTATTCAGTGGATGGTAGGCCTCTGGGGAGTGTTGTAGAACAGAGGGATCTAGGAGTGCATGTCGAATCGCAGGTAGATAAGGTGGTCAATAAGGCTTTTGGCATATTGGCCTTTATCAGTCAGAGTATAAAGTATAGAAGTTGGGAGGTCATTTTGCAGTTTTAGAAGACGATGGTGAGACCGTATTTAGAATATTGTGTTTAGTTCTGGGCACCAGGTTATAGGAAAGATGTTGTCAAGCTTGAAAGGGTTCAGAGATAATTTACGAGGAGTTGTCAGGACTAGAGGGTGTGAGCTATAGGGAGAGGTTGAGTAAGCTGGGTCTCTATTCATTGGAGCGCAGGAGGATGTGGGGGGTTCTTATAGAGGTGTACAAAATCATGAGAGGAATAGAGGTCAATGCACAAAGTTTCTTGTCCAGAGTAGGGGAATTGAGGACCAGAGGACATGGGTTCAAGGTGAAGGGTAAAAGATTTAATAGGAATCTGAGGGGTAACTTTTTCACACAAAGGGTGGTGGGTGCATGGAACATGCTGAAACAAGAGGAGGTAGTTGAGGCTGGGACTATCCCAACGGTTGTGAAACAGTTAGACAAGGACATGGATAGGACAGGTTTGGAGGGATATGGACCAAGCACAGACAGGTGGGACTGGGGTAGCTGAGGCATGTTGGCCGGTGTGGGCAAGTTGGGCCGAAGGGCTTGTTTCCACACTGTTTCATTCATGGACTCTCTATGACTCTATACCTTGCATTGCCAAATAAATAGTTACCTGATAACACAACCTGGCTTTAAAAATGGGGTTAAGCACGAAGTGCTGGAGTAATTCAGCGGGTCAGGCAGAATCTGTGGTGGACATGGTTGGGTGATGTTCATGGGTGGTATCCTCCTTCAGACTGATTATAGTAGGAGGGAGAAAGCTGAAAACAAGGCAGGGACAAAGGGTTTGTCAATTGGGTTTGTGATACACCTCATCTTTTGAAGGTTACCTATTCAGCACCAACCCAACCTTTTCAAAGGTTAGTCTAGATCCCAAGTGTTAATCTGTGTTTTTGTTTATAGAAGGCAAGTGCATGTACAGAGTAACAATGAAAGCAAATTGCAGTTAGTCAATTTTGCTTCTGTTCTTCAAAAAATGTTTCTCTTAACATTATTATGACTCTTGTTTCGTATTCTCTTGTGAGCAGCCTGATTTCTTTTTGATTTTCCAAATGCTGGCTGTGATCCATATTTTTATTTCCTGCATCCAGTGGTTGCTTGGAAAGAGAATGTGCTGGAACCAGCAAGTAAATTTAGCTTCCTTTAAAAAAATTTGCAAAGAATCGTTGCAAAGAAATTTATTAAAAACTCAAATTTGTTGCAAGTTGCATCCCCATGAGGGATGTCTTCCATATCTTTGGACTTAGATGTTGCGAATGATAGAAAAATGTATTGCATAATTGCATTCCAAGTACTCTCTTCTCTGAGGAGGCATTTTCATCTTTCATTGATTATATTGGACTTCACAGCAAAGGTCACCTTCTCTCCTTGGCTGAACGACAATTAAATGTATTCTACCGAGAAGTGTTTATCTCAGTCATACAATTTGACTGAGCATTGTACAATACAATGCTCACTCTGTACAATGCATTACATTACACTTCTGCATGGGTTGTTCTTTCTACTAACATTTGTGTTTTTTGATGAATTGACTCTCTTGGTATTATTTATCAAGAGCTTGCAAAAGCCACTGTTCCCCCACCTTTGTTAAATCACTTTGTTTCATTATCAGAAAGGGGATATTAATGCACTTCCCTGTTTATACATCCTGAAAACGACACTTGTTGTTTTGTGTGTCCTAGCAGTGATTTTGCTTTCACACCATATCACAATTGCTGAATAAATTACTTCATCCCAATGGACGGTGGGGAACAAGTGATCCTTTAGATTTTGCTGCCAGTTGTGGGATTCTGGAAGCAATTCTGCTTTGTCAACAGTGTTATCATGCCATAATGTCATATTGTAAGTAGTGTTTAATGATTGATGTGCTCATTGGGACCAAACATGGTTACCTCTTGGAGTTTGAGATAAGGAGGTTGATAGGTAGTTATGTTAGCCCATACACAGTTAGAATCTTAACATCCAACACAGCTGGTGTTCAAGTCATTACAATGGCCATCTTCCTTGTCTCAAGATAAAATAAACAGTGTTTATTTCGGAGATGGCTTGCTGAACATAACTGCAACAAATAAATGGAAAGTGTTGGGGACTAATAGTTAACATATCTATGTTTGTACTTATTAAAATGGATTTGTGGCTTTGTTTCAAGGCATGAAGAAGAAATACTCTGGACCTCATTCTTTTAGTGATTGTTTCATGATATCTCATGTGGCGATAGTGTGGAGAGCAGTTGTACTCGGATTTTTTAAATGCGCCAATGTTTAGATATTTGTAAGTTTTTAACATTGGGGCAACTTGAAAGATATATTTTAAAGTGAACATGTTAGCTCTACTGTGTGTTTGTATCATAAGCTGGAAACCAGGTAGTTGCAGGTCATTGATCTTTCCTGAGTCCTGAGGCTCAGTGTTGAATGTGCCTCAGGTTTGCCCATCCCAGAGCAGGGATTGCTGCCTGCACTCGTATTGTGCAGCCTACAGACACTAATTGCACATGATTCTCAGATACATTTGTTAAACTGTACTGAAATTTAAAACATTTCAAGAGGGCCTTTACGAAGGAGATGAGGAGAAATTTCTTCAGTCGCAGGGTGGTGAATCTGTGGAATTCCTGGTCATTTCCCCTCTCAAAGATATGAACATGACCACCTACTAGCAAGAAATTAAATCCTCAAACATTTCAAAGGAATCATTTGATTGTTTAAAAATAATTAAATGTCCATTTTCCCAGCTTCTTTAATGTTGCTCTATCCAACAACCGTTTGTAATGATGCAACTTGGATGCTTCATTGCTTTCTTTTGTTTCCATGTATCATAGGTGCTGTATCTCCACAGACAAAAATGGAAGTCAGGATTGCAATTGATTTCAAGTTCTTATATTTCTTTGACTTGCTTTTTCTTCATTATTCCATACTCTCGTGTCTCATGTTCATCAACTGAAGTGTTAAATATCTGTATTCTGAAAGTGCGGCCTGTGTTTGACCAGGAGGTGGGTGGACCCCAATGCCCACGTTTTGGTTCAGCTGAGAAGTGCAGGTTTGTAAGTTAATTAAGGTCCTGTCCCACTTGCGTGTCCTTGGCACGCAAATTACGCGACCTCGTGATCGCGTTGAGCTGCGACAGTCCCGCGAAGTTCGTGCGCGATTTCATGCATACACACAGCCGGCTGGAGAACGTGACATCATTTGAAGATGGACACAAAGCTGGAGTAACTCAGTGGAACTGGCAGCATCTCTGGAGAGAAGGAATGGGTGACGTTTCGTGTCGAGACTCTTTTTCAGGCTGAAAGAAGGGTCTTGACCCGAAACGTCATTGATTCCTTTTCTCCAAAGATGCTGCCGGTCCCATATAACCATATAACCATATAACGATTACAGCACGGAAACAGGCCATCTCGACCCTTCTAGTCTGTGCCGAACACGTATTCTCCCCTAGTCCCATACACCTGCGTTCAGACCATAACCCTCCCGCTGAGTTACTCCAGCATTTTGTGTCTATCTACAATCGTCTTGGCCCCGCTCTGGGCGGGGGCGGATCCGGATTTGCAACGGCCGTGAGCCCCAGGCCGAGTTCAGCGATCGTTTGCCTGCTTCTGCTGCTGTTGGAGGCGAGGCGTTGTGTCGCGCCAGGGTCTTGGGCCTGTCCCACTTTGGCCGTCAGTTCCATGACAGGCCGTTGGCGTTCAAAGATTTTGTTCGCTACAAACATTTCGGAGCCCCGCGCGAGATCGCGCACAACTACATACCCCTCCGCGCTTCTCAGTGGGACCGGCCCCGCGCGGCCATACGATGCCCGTGTGCCTCAACGCAACCACAAGGTCGCGTAAATGTTCAGGCGTGAGGGCCTGAACATCGGGCCACCCGGGGCGGCGACTGCGGGTGCTCGGAAGGCCCCGACCACGGATGAACATCTGGGAAGATCGGAGGGGAGGCTGGCTTGACAATGGTGCCTTCCTCACCTTGGTGCCACTGTGTTGTGTCGTGGACTTTCTGTGTTTGTGCTTTTTTTAAAAATTCTATTTTATTTTTTTAATATGTTTTAATATTTATTATTTATTTATTTTTATGATACTGGCTGTAAAGGGAAATTCATTTTGTTGTCTCTAATTGAGACGATGACAATAAATTTGAATACAATACAATACAGTACAAAGTAATTTGCGTGCCAAGGACACGTAAGTGGGACAGGCCCATTAGCTTCTTTCAATTGTTCCATAGTATAGGATAGAACTAGTGTACTGGTGATTACTGGTCGGCAAGGACTTGATAGGCTGATGGGGCTGTTTCCACACTGTATGTCCAAGAAATACAGATCCAAGCTATCTCGCCTCTCCTTTTAGTTTACTTTTTATCTTTTGAACTGTCCCCAAAGTTACTAGAACTTTTCTCTTTGATCAAGTGATCAAAATTGTGTGCAGTATTTCAGGTGCGGCCTCACCACCAACTGTACAATGGTATCAAAATCACAGTGTTCTGGAACTCCTATCATCTTGCAATGTCCTTTGCATTCTTGACGACTTGTTGAACCTGCCTGCTAACTTTTTGTGATTCATTCAATGGAATACGCAGATTCCTCAGAACTTTACTCGTTTGAGGTTTCTCCTCATTTAGATAAAGCTCCATCTTTTGATTCCTCTTACGGAAGTCCATGATCTCATACTTCCGTGCTTTTGCCTTAATTTGCAGGTTTTTTTCAGTCACCCACACTGTCTATAACCTGTTGTAGTCACCACTCCCTCATCACATCATGCCCTTCCTCTCATTTTCATATCATTGCCTGAAACCTTTTATTTCATTCTCCACAGTGCCATTCATGTAAATAGTAAGCAAGCAAGGGCCAGTATTCAATGTCTGGGGTACTCAACTAATTATATCCTTCCATTTAAAAACAGACCTTTTTATTCCAGCTATTTTATTTGTGTAACGATTAATTTTCAGTCCCGACTAACACATTATTTGGTGATGTCATTAAAAATGTTAACATACTGGAAGATAGTGATGCACAAAGGAATCCGGGTTTCTTGAAAAACAGTCACTGCAAGAAAGGTTCCACAAGGTAGGCTGCTATGGAAGATTAGATGACATGGCATCTAGGGAGTGCTAGCCTACTGGATAGAGAATTGGCTTCATGGATTGAAGCAGAGGGTGATGGTGGTAGGTTTTTTTGGATTGGAGGCCTGTGATTAAAGGTGTAGCTCAGGATTGGTGCTGGGCTCATTTCTGTTTGTGGTTTATATCAATGATTTGTATGAGAATGTACAAGGCATGTTAGCAAGTTTGTAGATGACACAAGTGGGTTGTATTGTAGATAGTGAAGATGGTTATCAAAAATTGCAGCAGGATTTTGATCAGATGGTCTGAGGAATGGTTAATGGAGTTTAATATAGATAAGTGCATGGTGCAAGATTTTGGGAAGTCAAACCAGGGCAGGAACTTCACAGTGAATGGCGGGGATATGGGGAGTGTTGTAGAGCAGAGGGATCTAGTAGCACAGGTATGTAGGTCTTTGAAAGTGGCATCACAGGTAGATAGGTTGGTCAAAAAGACTTTTGGCACATTGGCCTTAATCAGTCAGAATATTGAGTATAGAAGCTGGGAGGTTATGTTACAGCTGTACAATGCATTGGTGAGGACACATTTGAAGTATTGTGATCAGTTTTGGTCTCTCTGTTACAGGAAAGATGTTGTTAAGCTGGAAAGAATGCAAAACAAATTGGGGATGTTGACAGGATTTGAGGGCATGAGCTTAAAAGGAGAGGTTAAGCAGGCTAGGACTTTATTCCTTGGAGTGCAGGAGGATGAGGGATGATCTTATGGGGGGGGGTCTTGAAGGGATTACATGATGAGATAGCATAAATGCACAAATTCTTATATCCAGAGGAGGATTATCAAGAATCAAGGGTTTAAGGTGAGGGGAGAAACATTTAATAGTAACCTGAGGAGCAACGTTTTTACACAGACTGTGGGTATATGCAATGAGCTGCCAGAGGAGATAGTTGAGGCAGGTACTATCATAATGTGTAAGACAATTGGACATGTACATGGATAGGATAGGTTTAGAAGAATATGGGCCGTGCAGGCAGGTGAGACTAGTGTCGGTGGGGCAATGTTGGTCAGTATGGGCAAGTTGGGTCAAAGGGCCTGTTTCCATCCTGTACGACTCTTTTATTTTGTGATTAAGAAATAAAGTATCTTGGCTAGCTTTGTAAATTGAGATGAGCACTGATTCAAGGTCATCTTACCACAATTTTCTAGAGTCTTGTTCAGATGTCGCCTGGAATATTGCGTGCTATTCTGATTTCTTTACTATTATTTGCCAAATAATGTATTTTGCGTATGTGTTTGTCATAAGGAGGGATTTTTAATTGAATAAGTTAAAACTTGTATTTAGAAGATTAAGAGAAGCTCTTGTTGAAACATTAGAACTTCTGGCATGCCTGGATAGACTGAGTGAGGAAAGCATGTTTTCCCTGGCTGAATTGTCTGGGATGAGGGGTCACAGTCCCCGATTACAAGGTGAGACATTTATGGCTAAGATGAGGAATTTTACCACTCTGTGTGGTGAACTTGTGGAATTCTCTGTCACCAAAGGCAGCAGAGGCCAAGTCAATGAATCTTTACGGATGTGTTTTCTGGACAACAAAGACTTTAAGGAGTATGGAGGGGGTTTGGGATGTTGTTTTGTTGAAAAACGGCACCTTGTAGTGGACGCGGAGCTGTCCGTTAAAGAACGAGGCAGACACGAAGTTTGACCGAAGTTCTTGTTCTTTATTGTTACACTAATTCTCTTCACTCACCAACATCGTGCGTGTGCGATTAACCCTTTACTACACCCCAGGGGCACCCGTGACCGCTCTGTGACCCCCTACCTCTCATCACCGGGACACGTGACCCCTCCCCCCCTCCCCCCCCCCCAAGTGCCGAAGGTTATGTACAGTGTGTGGCCCACCACCCGGTGCCTATCCTTTTTCTCCAGAGATGCTGCCTGACCTGCTGAGTTACTCCAGCGCTTTGTATCTGTCTTATTCCTGTTTCCTGTTTATGTTTCAATGAAACAGCTCAGATTATGCGTATCAAATGAGCCGGTATCATGGTAATGACGCATCTCTTTCTGTTTGACTGTCATGAACAGATTTTGTAACTGCTGCCATGCGACACTACGGTGAAATTTTACCCATGATATTAATTGATTCACCAAATATGAAATACTTAAATAATTCTATATCTTTAACTACATATTTCTATATCTTTAAATGTATTCCGTCGATGAGACTGGAAGCTTTTGTTAACTGCGTGCTATTTGGGTCAGATATATGTTATTACCACTAATTCACTCTGGTGTTGTCAGTGTGTTGCATCTTTAATGAGAAAGAGATGAAAACAGACAAAAGTTAAGAATGCGGAAATCTACTAAAACGATAAGCCTAATTGCATTTTTTTATCATACGAAGAGCTACAAAAGATTTTGGTGACTGAGATTTACCACAATACAATAATCGAAGTGAAGGAAACAAAGCAGCTGCTGGAGTTAGCTTGTTTCCGAGCACAAGCCCGGAATATATCAAGCAGTGGCTCTTGTCATCCTTGCTGAATGTTGTTTTCTTTCACCAGAGAAAATCCTCTCCCAGACAAATAGGGTGAGTCACCCAGTGATGCCGAGTGATGTCCTGTGTGGTTCCTTTCAAAGCTTCTGGGTCCAAGAGCTACCATGGTGTACATAGAGCTACACAATCTCTTTATACTCTCACACTGGCCCCAGCAGTGAACTGTGGCACATTTTCTGTACAGTTTCACCTAAAATAATGGTGGAACAAACTGGTTCTCTGGACTAACTGCTCAGTCCTTGCTTGCTGGCACTCTGACTGGCTGTAGGGGGGCAGAGAGGCTGAAGTCCTCTTCTCCTAATCAGTGTCAAAGGGCTCTTGCTCCCAATAGGTGTCAAAGGTTCTATTTTAATCAGTTTTTAAATATCTCTCAGAGGTGAAGAGACATTTGAAAACCAAATAAATTAAAATGATTTTTTTTAAACAGTACAGCACAGAGAAATGTGAGGTGTTGCATTTTGGGAAGTCTAACATGGGCAGGACTAACACAGTGAATGTTTGGGCTCTGGGGAGTGTCGTGGAGCAGAGGGATTTAGGAGTGCAGGTACATAGTTCCTTGAAGGTGAAGTCGCAGGTAGATCGGGTGGTCAAAAAGGCTTTTGGCACATTGGCCTTCATCAGTCAGAGGATTGAGTATCGAACTAGGGAGGTCATGTTGCAGTTGCATAAGATATTTGTGAGGCCGCATTTAGAGTATTGAGCTACTATCATGGGTGACTTTAATCTACATATAGATTGGGCCAACCAAATTGGTAGCAGCGTTGAGGAGGAAGATTTCCTAGGATGTTTATGGGATGGATTTTTAAACCAATGTGTAGAAGAACCAACGAGAGGACAGGCCATCCTAGACTGGGTATTATGTAATATAACCATATAACAATTACAGCATGGAAACAGGCCATCTCGACCCTTCTAGTCCGTGCCGAACACGTATTCTCCCCTAGTCCCATACACCTGCGTTCAGACCATAACCCTCCATACCTTTCCCATCCATATAACTATCCAATTTATTTTTAAATGATAAAAACGAACCTGCCTCCACCACCTTCACTGGAAGCTCATTCCACACAGCCACCAGCTGAGTAAAGAAGTTCCCCCTCATGTTACCCCTAATGAGAAAGGATTAGCTAGCGATCTTGTTGTGCAAAGCCCCTTGGGCAACAGTAACCATAATATGGTGGAATTCTGCATTAGGATGGAGAGTGACACGGTTAATTCAGAGACAAGGGTCCTGAACTTAATGAAAGGAGAATTTGAAGATATGAGACGGGAATTGACTAGGATAGATTAGCAAATTATACTTAAAGGGTTGACAGTGGAGATGCAATGGCAAAAAGTTAAAAACCGCATGGGTGAACTCCAAAAATTGTTCATCCCTGTTTGGTGAAAAAATAAAACGTGGAAGGTGGCTCAACCGTGGCGAATGAGAGAAATCGCCACGAAGGATAGTGTTAAATCTAAGGAAAAGGCATATAAATTGGCCAGAGGAAGCAGGCAAACGGAGGATTGGGAGAAATGTAGAACTCAACAGAGGACAAAGGGGTTAATTAAGAGGGGAAAACAGAGCATGAAAAAAAAGCTTGCAGGGAATATAAAAACTGACTCTAAAAGCTTCTTCAGATATGATAAAAGTAAAAGATGAGTGAAAACGAATGTAGGTCCCTTACAATCAAAGACAGGTGAATTTATAATGGGAAACAAGGAAATGGCTGAACAGTTCAATGAGTACTTTGGTTCTGTCTTCACTAAGGAAGACAAACAATCTCACAGAAATACTAGGCGACTGAGGATCTAGTGGGAGTGAGGAACTGAAGGGAATCCACATTAGTCAGGAAATGGTGTTAGGTTAACTGTTGGGACTGAAGGCAGATAAATAACCTGGGCCTGATGGTCTGCATCCCAGAGTACCAAAGGAGTTGGCCATAGAAATCGTGGATGCATTGGTGATCATTTTCCAATGTTCTCTTGACTCTGGATCAGTTCCTGTGGACTGGAGGGTAAGGGAGAGAGTAAATGGGGAAATACAGACGCGTTAGCCTTACGTCGGTAGTGGGGACGATGCTTGAGTCGATTGATAAAGATGTTATAGGAGCGCATTTGAAAAGTAGTGACAGGATCTGTCAAAGTCAGCATGGATTTATGAACGGAAAATCATACTTGACTAATCTTCTGAACTTTTTTGAGGAAGTAACAAGTAGAATGGATAAGGGAAAGCCAGTTGATGTGGTGTGTCTGGACTTTCAAAAAGCCTTTGACAAGGTCCCACACAAGATATTAATGTGCAAAATTAGAGCACGTGGTATTGGGGGTAGGGTATATCATGGATAGAGAACTGGTTGGCAGACAGGAAGAAAGAGTAGGAATTATTGGGTCCTTTTCAGAATGGCAGGCAGTGACTAGTGGGGTGCTGCAAGGCTCATTGCTGGGACCCTAGTTATTTACAATATATATTAACGATTTAGACGAGGGAATTAAATGTGACATCTCCAAGTTTGCGAATGACACAAAGCTAGGTGGCAGTGTGAGCTGCGATGAGGATGCTATGAGGCTGCAGTGTGACTTGGGTAGGTTGGGTGAGCAGATTCATGGCAGATATGTGGATTATCCACTTTGGTGGCAAGAACAAGATTGGGAAAAGGGGAGGTGCAAAAAGACCTGGGTGTGCTTGTACATCAGTCACTGAAAGTAATCATGCAGGTACAGCAGGCAGTGAAGAAAGCTAATGGCATGTTGGCCTTCATTGCGAGAGGATTTGCGTTTAGGAGCAAGGACTGCAGTTGTACAGGGTTCTGGTGAGACCGCATCTGGAGTATTGTGTGCAATTTTGGTCTAATTTGAGGAAGGACATTATTGCTATTGAGGGAGTGTAGCGTAGGTTCACCAGGTTAATTCCCGGGATGGCAGGACTGACGTATGATGACAGAATGGGCTTGTATTCACTGGAATTTAGAAGAATGAGAGGGGATCTTATGGGAACATTTAAAATTCTTAAAGGATTGGACAGGCTAGATGCAGGAAAAATGTTCCCGATGTTGGGGGAGTACAGAACCAGGGGTCACAGTTTAAGAATAAGGGGTAGGCCATTTATGACAGAGATGAAGAAAAACATCTTCATCCAGAGAGCTGTGAATCTGTGTAATTCTCTGCCACAGAAGGCAGTGGATGCCAATTCACTGGATGTTTTCAAGAGAGAGTTAGATTTAGCTCTTAGG
Source organism: Leucoraja erinaceus (assembly GCF_028641065.1). Classification (NCBI taxonomy): domain Eukaryota; kingdom Metazoa; phylum Chordata; class Chondrichthyes; order Rajiformes; family Rajidae; genus Leucoraja; species Leucoraja erinaceus. Next base: position 75,747,887 of record NC_073377.1, read on the forward strand.
GCTAAAGGAATAAAGGGATATGGGGATAAAGCAGGAACGGGGTACAGATTTTAGATGATCAGTCATGATCATATTGAATGGCGGTGCTGGCTCAAAGGGCCGAATGGCCTACTCCTGCTATTTTTCTATGTTCAATTCTGGACACCACGTTATAGGAAAGATGCTGTCAAGGTGGAAAGGGTACAGGGAAGCTTTACGAGGTTGTTGCCAGGGTTAGAGGTTCTTGGCTCTAGAGATAGGTTGAGGAGGCTGGGATGCCACAGGTTTGTTAAAGTGAAATAAAATACATTTAACAGAATGCACCTTTTACATGGGATTCGTGATCTGCGGGAGAGGAGTGGGGTCAGGGTACCTTCAGCAGCTGGCCTGATATGAGGCTAAGTGATGGATGCAAAGTGAGAGAATGCAGCAGGGTATCATATAGAATGGAAACAGGCCCATTGGCTCACTTATACCAATTCCACATTACTGCAATGTTTTTATTCTCCCAACATGCTCATCGATTGCTTAGGGTCTCTATCATTCAGATATACAACAAGGGTAACTGTCAATGGCCATTTAAAAATGGCCGACCAGCCCACATGTCTTTGGACGTGGGAGGAAACCAGAGCACCTGCAGGAAATGCGTGTGGTCACAGTGAAAATGTGCAAATCCCACACTGATCAATCCTGAATTGATTGTTGCAATGTGCAGTCGACCACGCGAGCAGTTACTTACTGAACCTCTGGCATAAGTCAAGCAAGTATTAGGCTATTAATTAAGCACAATTTCATGAAATGTCATTCTAAAATGAAAGTATAAACCAGAGTAAAGGTGTGGTGTATCCGATCCCTTGGTACAATCATGCTGTACCAAGGGACCAGGTACGCCACACGAGTCATGCCTGGCGTCGGAGAAAAGTCAGCTGGTTTTAAAAAAAACTCCCGATTTACATGATCAAACACTTTGAAAAGTTGAATGAAACCATCTAGAGAATAGTTGCTATGTAGATCGATGTCCCAAAGACCAGATTTGTCATGTAGCCTCAAAAAGTGTTTTGTTTCTTTTCAAGGAAAAGCTGACTGTTTGAAAAAACATTATTTAGTGTACTTAATCTGTGTCAGATGTTGGTGGAGAATATTGTTGAGCCACTTGGGAAGAGGCCTTGTTAGTGTGCAATTTATCTTCTTCAGCACAGAATTCTGATGTAAAAGTGGAGTAGGTAAGTATCCATTTTTGGCAGTCATACCCTGCCAATTTAAACTTTACTTTTTAGAAAAAATTCTTTCCTTCGGATAGCAATAGTGTTTTTTTTTTTTTTAGAATGCTTACAAACTGTATATCAAAATCTAGGAAGGTCTAAGACCAGGTAAGTCCATCTTGCTGGGCTTGTTCAAAAGCAGAAACTGTGGTTCATTCTGCATTTCCCCTTGTTGATTTGCTTCCCAATTTCTGATGTCATGAGCCCCAATCACCTGCAGACAACCAATCATGAGCATAACCAGACCATTCACTTGCTCAATCCAGTTCCACCATTTAATCAGATCATAGTGCTTTGTAACTTTGTCAGTGCCCTCTATGTGGTTTTTCATGCATAACTTTCATTTAGTTATGCATGAGGTGTTGCATTTTGGGAAGTCAAACCAGAGCAGTATCTTCACAGGGAGAGTGTTGTAGAGCAGAAGGATCTGGGAGCGCAGGTACATAGTTCCCTGAAAATGGCATCTTGGGTAGATAGGGTTGTGAAGAAGGCTTTTGTTGCATTGGGCTTCATCAGTCAGGGAATTGAGTAGCAGAGTTGGGACATTATGTAACAGTTGTATAAGGCGTTGGTGAGGCTGTACCTGTAGTATTCTATTCAGTTTCGGTCATTCCGCCAAAGGCAAGATTCCATGAAGAAGGAAAGAGTGTGGAGAAGATTTACAAGCGCACTGCCAGGATTCAAGGGCCTAAGCTACAGCGAGAAATTTGGCAGGCTGGGACTTTATTCCTTGGAGAGCAAGAGCCTGTGAACTTGTAGAGATGTATAAAATCTTGAAGGGAATAGAAAGGGCGAATGCACCAAGTTCCCCCCCATGGTGGGGGAGTCAAGAAGCAGAGGACATAGGTTTAAGGTGAGAGGAGAAAGATTTAATAGGAATCCGTGGGGCAACCTTTTCACACCAAGGATGGTGGGCATATGGAACCAGGTGGCAGAGAAGGTAGTTGAGATAAGTGCAATAATATTTAAAAGACACTTGGACATGTACATGGATCAGAAAGGTTTAAAGGCATATTTGCCAAACATGGGCAAATGGGACTAGCTTAGATTGTGCATCTCGGTTGGCATGGATGAGTTGGGGCCTGTTTCAATGCTGTTTGACTCTATCACTCTAACTTTCTTTGGTACTCTCAAAATCCTATAAACATTTTAAGCAGCCTTCCCACCTATCATACTGTCCTCACAGCTGTCCATTGGTCCGTCTGTTCCTTCATTCCCTTTATATTTTACCGTTTAGTTCATTTAGCCTGGTGTATTTTATACACTTCTGTACAAAAGTTCTTGGATCAGAAGTGGGCCATTCAGCCCATCAAGTCTACTCTACAATTCCATCATGGCAGATCTATCTTTCCCTCTCAACCCCATTCTCCTTTCTTCACCCCATAACCCCTGACACCCTTACTAATCAAGAAACCGTCAATCTCCGCCTTAATGTTTATCATATGTTTACCCCCATCATTCTTGGGTTCATTTTCGTCATTTCATTCACATTTCATTGTCAATGTCTGTAACTTTCCTCATTGTTTATCTAGTTTCAGAGTTGCACATGATCTGAAAAGTTTGCTTTTATACCCTCTGTGCCCAATAACATTTGTTAAAATGATCAGTGGCCTGTCAAGAATGCCCCTACTTGTAAACCCAATGTTTGCCATTACTTTTTGCCATTTTAAGGTGAACACATTTGGGATTTATATCATGCCTGACTCTTTTTAATCCTGCAGTTTTTAATTTAACTGTTAAGTCAAGCATTTGATTCTCTGCTTATTGATGAGTATATAACACATCAGTTATGCAAACCATTCCTATAACTTGATCAAAGAACTGTTGTAATTAACTAAATATGAGTTGTCTTTTAAAAAAGTACATGCTGAGAATAATCTATTTTGCCATCCTTCCCATATGTCCAAATATTATTCTACCAGTATCCCAATCTCAATATTAGGTTGACTGGCAGAGGGCTGGGTATATCCCCCTCTCCTTGCAGTGTGACGGCAATATGCCATATCCAAAGATGATGAAAGGTTGTTACTAGACTTCACTTTCTTTTATTTCCTTCAGTAATCTATGACACGTACCATCTGTCCTAGGTGATTTTTCCATTTTTATAGTGCATGCTCTCTTTTGTCACTTTTACAATAGACAATAGACACATAAAAAAGCTGGAGAAACTCAGCGGGTGCAGCAGCATCTATGGAGCGAAGGAAATAGGCAATGTTTCGGGCCAAAACCCTTCTTCAGACAATAGGTGCAGGCCATTCGGCCCTTCGAGCCAGCACCGCCATTCAATGTGATCATGACTGATCATCCCCAATCAGTACCCCGTTCCTGCCTTTCTCCCCATATCCCCTGACTACGCTATTTTTCAGAGCCCTATCTAGCTCTCTCTTTTAGTATTATTGGATTCAGAACTTTACAATTTTCATGAGCTTGTTTCTTTGTCACATTTTTACCTCAGATGTTTTAATTATCCAAGAAGCTTTAACATTGGATCAGCTTTGTTTCGCTCCTGGGGCTGTTGCAGTGCCTGACCGACGGGTGAGAGTGGCATCAGTTGCTGGTGCCCCAGCCTTCAAATTTGTGCACAGCACTCATTGTATGAATAAAAAATCTCCTTGGTTCCTGAACATACCACCTGGTGTTTAGCTTTTGCCACTGTGGCAAAGAGCCTCCCTTCACACCCTCTCCCTCAACGGTCCTTCCCTACATTCACAGCACAAACCTCAACCTCAGAACAAAAAATAATTCAGTCGGAATGTGATGAGATTAAGTATCGGAAATATTAGTGGGCGCTTGGGATTGTTCCATGTGGTGGCATAGCCTCAATGGGTAGCAACAGTTCTTAAATGTATCTGATTGTCAACTAAGTAAAATAAAGTATCTGAAGCATTGATGGGCACTTTGCTTTTCTCTGCAGGGCTAATGACTGCATTCAGATGGATGGGGTCACTGTTGGTATAAACTCCCTCCCTGGTGTGAAACAGTTATGTGTGAGAATTACATGTTGAACCTCTCTCCAGCACACCACTACTGTTCTGCTGGACACAATGTCGCATCTTGTGACAGTCCACTGGCATGTCACCCATCTTCAGTTTGTTTGCCACACACACACACACACACACACACACACACACACACACACACACACACACACACACACACACACACACACACACACACACACACACACACACACACACACACACACACACACACACACACACACACACACACACACACACACACACACACACCTCTGCTATTCAACTAATTGTTATCAGAGAATAATGAATTAGCAGTGCAGATTCTAAACATCATTGCAACAAAATTAATGTCACGTCGAGCTATTTAAGTGAACGCATACTTCATGCTCCAAGCCCTGTTTTCAGATACAATCGAGTTTCTTGATCATTGCATTTGATCAGTTGAATTGATATTTCTCTTTGAGCCTATTCTCACACCTCATCGATTTGGTCCTGGAACAATGAATGCTTTTCCAGTCTTGTCAACAATTATATCCCATGATTAATCTCCAATTAGTACTGGTGGTGGGATCCAGTATGAAAGATTTTTGCAATGAGCTTTATTTCTCCAGTCATATGGCATCATTTTCTTCTTTCTGAGGCAACAGAGGAGCTCTTTCATGAAAAATACTCTTGTACTTGCATTACATTTCCAGTAGATGTCTGCATAGACCAGGAAATAAATAAATAGTCAGTTTATTCATGATACTGCAACATGATGCTTTTTCAGGCTGAATTTTAGAAACTGAAAAGGCATTTGTGAAGTGCTTTCATATTGTTTTTTAGTGATTTTGTTTTTGGATCTCTTGATAAACCCTGCTCAATGTACCCAGAGTTGTGAACCAAAAGAACTCAATTAATGGAAATGGATGAAATATAAACCAGCTTCCGTTTTTAAATGTTTTAAATAAAGTGGTTCGAAAGGGTAATGATGTTTATATTATTCATGATTTGGGATATTAAAATAATGAATATTAAAGATGGGAGGGGGACTTGATGAATTCACTACTTTATCTGTTCAAATGTCTGATGGGTAGCAGAGTAATTGGTGAGTGTGGGAGATGCCTTCGAGCTGATCTTTTATCTTGATGCTCGGATGTTCCATCTACAGTGGTTAATGGAAGAAAATGAGCAAAATAAAGCATATTGATTTTTTTTAAAATTCTCCTGTATGTATTGAGTGGTTCATTCATAACTAAATGGTTAACAAAAGCTGAACCGTAAAAGCAGGGCTGCCAACATTGGGTGAGAGTTGAGAGTGAGAAATTGTGAGGGAGCGTACAGGAGAAACAAAACTACTTTGACTTCCCCCTCGATCATCACATGGGCCGAGAGTTTGATAGCCCTGCTTTAAATCAATGCCCTTTAGTTCTTGAATCACATATCCTGGGAAAATGACTATGCATTCACCTTATATATTCCCCTCGTGGTTTATACTCACCTCTAAAACAATTTTTGCTTTATTTTGAACTTCCAGCACCTGCAGATTTCTGAGCGTGAGAATTTTGTGAAATGCGTGGCTCTCACGCTCAATGCGTGAGAGTTGGCAGCCTTGATAAAAGGCTGTATTGAAAATACGAGGTCCTGTGAGTAACATGTTGGGCAATAGTTTATTCTGCTGGTATTTCAGCTTGATATTCTGTCATGCCTTTTGATATCTTTGAACAATGGGATGCTTTTCACTGGCTTAAAGCCTCTACTTTAAGACAGCAGAAAGGTCCATCTGTACTGTGATGTTACTTAGTAAAGAATTTAAGAGGCCAGCAATGAATCCAATCTTATATGAGATGTAAGGTACACAAAATTGCTGGAGAAACTCAGCGGGTGCAGCAGCATCTATGGAGCGAAGGAAATAGGCGACGTTTCGGGCCGAAACCCTTCTTCAGACTGATGGGGGGTGGGGGGGGAGGAGAAGGAAGGAAAAACTGAGGAGGAGGAGCCCGAGGGCGGGGGGATGGGAGGAGATAGCTCGAGGGTTAAGGAAGGGGAGGAGACAGCAAGGGCTAGCAAAATTGGGAGAATTCAACGTTCATGCCATCAGGACGCAAGCTGCCCAGGCGGAATATGAGGTGCTGTTCCTCCAATTTCCAGTGTTGCTCACTCTGGCAATGGAGGAGACCCAGGACAGGGAGGTCAGATTGAGAATGGGAGGGGGAGTTGAAGTGCTGAGCCACCGGGAGTTCAGGTAGGTTATTGCGGACTGAGCGGAGGTGTTCGGCGAAACGATCGCCCAACCGCAGCCTAGTCTCCCCGATGTAAATCAGCTGACATCTAGAGCAGCGGATGCAGTAGATGAGGTTGGAGGAGATACAGGTGAACCTTTGTCGCACCTGGAACGACTGCTTGGGACCTTGAATGGAGTCGAGGGGGGAGGTGAAGGGACAGGTGTTGCATTTCTTGCGGTTGCAACGGAAAGTGCCTGGGGAGGGGGTGGTACGGGAGGGAAGGGAAGAATTGACAAGGGAGTTGCGGAGGGAGCGGTCTTTGCGGAAGGCAGACATGGGGGGAGATGGGAAGATGTGGCGAGTGGTGGGGTCACGTTGGAGGTGGCGGAAATGGCGGAGGGTTATGTGTTGTATCTGCCGGCTGGTGGGGTGAAAGGTGAGAACCAGGGGGACTCTGCCCTTGTTGCGAGTGTGGGGATGGGGAGAGAGAGCAGTGTTGCGGGGTATGGATGAGTCCTTGGTGCGAGCCTCATCTATGGTGGCGGAGGGGAATCCCCGTTCCCTGAAGAACGAGGACATTTCCGATGCCCTGGTATGGAATGTCTCATCCTGGGAACAGATGCGGCGTAGGCAGAGGAATTGTGAGTAGAGGATGGAGTCTTTTCAGGGGGCAGGGTGGGAAGATGTGTAGTCCAGATATCATGTGAGTCAGTTGGTTTGTAGTGTATGTCGGTCAGAAGTCTGTCCCCTGCGATGGAGATGGTGAGGTCAAGGAATGGTAGGGGCGTGTCGGAAATGGTCCAGGTGTATTGGAGTGCCGGATGGAAGTTGGTGGTGAAGTGGATGAAGTCAGTTGTGTGTAGGTGCAGGAGGTGGCCCCAAAGCAGTCGACAATGTAACGGAGGTAGAGGTCGGGGATGGGGCCCTGGTACGTATTGAACAAGGATTGTTCAACGTACCCGACAAAGAGGCAGGCGTAGCTGGGGCCCATGCGTGTGCCCATAGCTATGCCTTGTGTTTGGAGGAAATGGGCGGAGTCAAATGTAAAGTTGTTGAGGGTGAGGCCCAACTCCGCTAGGCGGAGGAGAGTGTCAGTGGCTGGGTATAGGTTGCTCCTCTGGTCGAGGAAGAACCGGAGGGCTTTGAGGCCATCCTGGTGGGGGATGGAGGTGTAGAGTGACTGGACATCCATGGTGAAGATGAGGGGGTGGGGGCCTAGAGAGTGGAATGCGTGGAGGCGGCGGAGAGTGTCTGAGGTGTCTAGAACATAGGTGGGAAGGGATTTGACCAAGGGGGATAGTATGGAGTCAAGGTATGTTGAGATGAGTTTGGTGGGGCACGAACAGGCAGAGACAATGGGTCTGCCGGGAGAGCCGGGATTGTGGATTTTGGGAAGAAGGTAAAAACGGGCCGTGCGGGGCTGGGGAACGATGAGGTTGGAAGCTTGGTCTGGCAGGGCGTGGGAATTGATGAAGTCGGTGATGGTGCTAGATATGGTGGCCTGGTGTTCGTCAGACCCATGGTCCAAGGGTAAGTAGGAGGAGGTGTCCGGGAGTTGGCGCGTGGCCTCAGCTTTGTAGAGATCGGCGCGCCAGACTACCACAGCACCTCCCTTGTCGGCTGGTTTGATGACCCAATCTGGGTTTTTGCGGAGTGATTCAATGGCAGTGCATTCAGAGGAGGAGAGATTGGAGTGAGACAGGGGAGTGGAGAAGCTGAGGCGGTTGACGTCGCGGCAGCAGTTCTTGATAAAGAGTTCCAGACCCGGGACTTTACAAGGGGGGTTCCATGAGGAGGGGGTGCGTTGGAGACGCATGAGATGAGATATGATATATGAGATGTATATGCAGCAACTTTAGTTATATGTATTTTGATATAATTAGAACTGGATAAACTCCGAGTGGAAAAAAATTGTTTACTCCAATCTACCAAAAATTAATCCAAACTGAATGTTAATCTGTTTTAGTTTCACAATCTTCTATTTTATTTTTCAAAATTGTCAAGTAGAATTCCTAGTTTCAAATTGCCTCTACATGAAGGAACTTGCTTGGAACCACATTATAATTCCAACAGTGAGCTACAGCTAATTTTGGCAACGTGAGACCTGGAGAGCCTTTTGTATACAAGCATGCATACACACTCTCTTAGGCTGCTTTGAAACCGGTCTGATTAATTAATAATTGTAGCTGCATCACAGGACTTGCAATACCATCAGGCTATATAAATATGTTGTGTTGAAGTAAGATTGAGAGACATATTGTTTTTGTTTAAAGAATAATGTTTCATTGAATCAGTAACTGTGCTGTTTGTTTGTAATAAGATGTGTTAATGTAAGATACTGCACAATGCAAAGGAAACTAATGTGTAAGAGAATGCACAATTTAATTGTAAGATAGATTATTAAAGGAGAAAGGTTTTTAAATAAAAAATCTAATTTTATCCCTCCCCCAAATATAGCTGCTAAATCAGGGGACAAAAAAATGCCATTAAATTGTTTCTTTGAAGGAAAACAATTGTGACATATTGTACCTAATTCAGTTTTAACTAGCTAAAACAAAATTATAATGTGTATTTTGCTGGTTGGGTTTGGGGTGGTGGTGAGTTGAGACAGTATTGATTAAATATTGATTATGAACAAAAAATGAAAACAGAGGATTCTATTTAAATTAGAAAGCCTTTATCATATATTTATTGGGTAGCGAGAACCTGTGCTATTACTGTTAGGGTAAAAAAAAATTGACTTTTTGCAACAGTATTAAAGTTAGCATTTTAGCCATTACGTTGTTTGCAATATACTTTTAAGAGTTGTACGTTATCCCACTTTAGCGTCCTACACAATAGGGAAAATGTACAGAAGCCAATTAACCTTCAAACCTGTGCATCTTTGGGATGTGGGAGGAAATGGGAAGGCACAGAGGAAACCCACACAGTCACAGGGAGAGCATGCATACTCTACGCAGATACCACCCGAGGTCAGGATCGAACCTGTGTCTCTGGCACTGAGGCAGCAGTTCTACTGCTGTGCACAGTGCCACCCAAACATAGATAACCTCATATTTTTCCATATAATATTTTCCATATATTTCCATTTTTACTTGCATCACAGAAGAAAGCTAGTTGGCCCAATTTGCTTGTTCGTAGAGCAATCTCATTATCCCATTAATTTTCCTTATAAACTATTCTCCCCACATATTTATCAATTTTACTCCCCACTTACACTTGGGGTAATTTCCTTTGGCTAATTATCCTACCTCTCCACATGAAACCCGAGCACCCAGAGAAAATTCACAGGAAAACTTTTCATGCAGTAATAATATTCTATCTGTTCTCTCACTCGTATATATATATTGAAATCCTTGGGTATCTTCTTGAATCACAACCCCATGATTTCATATCATCAGCAAACTTAGAAAAATGACCATTGGGCGCCTTGGGCAAACCATGGTGCCCAATTAAATTAAAGGACATTCTTTTAGGAAGGAGATGAGGAGAAATTTATTTAGTCAGAGGGTGGTAATTCTGTGCCACAGAAGGCTGTGGAGCCCAAGTCAGTGGATATTTTTAAGGCAGAGATAGATAAATTCTTGATTAGAACATTTGTCAGAGGTTATGGGGAGAAGGCAGTAGAATGGGGTTAGGAGTGAGAGATAGATCAGCCATGATTGAATGGCAGAGTAGAGTTGATGAGCCGAATAGTCAAATTCTACTCCTATCACATGACCTTATGACTACGGTGCAAACTTTGACCTTGTCAATACCCACTAGTCTCAGCCTGCTGACCCCAAAACACCCCATTTGTTTGCACTTTTTGCTTTCCATCTGATAACAGTCTCAGTCCATGCCACTGCCTCATTCCCAACTCCGTATGCTCTGATCTTGTTGACTAAACCCCTACGCGCACCTTATTGAAAACCTTCTGAAAATCCAAATATACCATCTGCACAGGTTCCTGCTGAGCTATTGTCCTTGTCACAACTTCGCAAAGATTCAACAGATTGGTTGAATGTGAGTTTCTTTTCATAAATCCATGCTAACTTTGCTCCATCCTGTTTTTCTTCATGCTGTTCTATTATAAATCATTTTTATGGATTCCAGTGTTTTCTCCGCAACTGACAATTAGCTTAACAGCCCACTCTTTCCATCCAGCTGTGCTATTGAGTACTATTGACCCAAGCATTTTCCTGAATTTTCTATATTGACTGTAATGTTCAATCTTTTATTTTTCTGATTCCTTCTCTCCTGCATTACTGAATCATCATGATCTTTTGAGAGCTTTCTTCCCTATTGATTTATACACTGTTTGACCAGTAACAAACATAATGTTAATTGGGATTTTCAAAGAAGACAAGGTAGGTATTGTCAGATTCATAAGAATGGCGAGTCTTTCAGTCAAATAGAGAAAATTAAACCTATTTATAATACGAAAGATGTCTATTTCATTTTCAAACATTTATCGATACCATTTCCTAATTTGGAGTGATGGAGCTTTCGCTAAACTTGTTAACTTTCATGTGTCTTGCATTGAGTGCAGCTACTTGCAGTATAGCTGCTGCTGCAGGCGCAGACGATGGCTGCCACGGTGTACTGCTCCTTGCTATGTGTTTGTTCATTTGTGTCATCTGTGAAACCCCTACAAAGATTACTTTCTCGAGAGAGGTAATAATAATAATAATAATAAATTTTATTTTCGGGCGCCTTTCAAAGTCTCAAGGATACCTTACAAAAATTAACAGAAGAGAAAAAAACATATAGTAATAAGGACATCACCAATACACAAATTAAAGACAGAAATCGCTCCAAAGACAAAAAAATCAAAAAACACAATGTGAAGCGAGAGCAGCGGCAGCTAAAGCGCACCAGCGTCCACTCTCCCTTCCGACAGCCATCTTGGACATAGACTAACATGTTAACTTACACACACAAAAAAATCATCCCCCCCACAGTGGATACCACTGTGGGGGAAGGCACAATGTCCAGTCCCCATCCCCAGTTCACCCAAAGTCAGGCCTATTGAGGCCACCGCTATTGCCTCTACGGAGGCCTGATGTTCCAGGCCGTTCTGGCCGGGTGGTGTTGCCCCGGCGTCAGGAGTGTCCTCACAGCGGCTGGGCCACCTGGAACGGCCGCTTCCTAGCTGCTCATTAACATCGGACATACGGTACCTCCAAACATCGTTCAGGGTTTCTCTCACTCGCTGGATTATTTGGACATACTCGGTGGTGGGGCTGTGGCTGCATTCCAGGTCTTGAGACGGAGGAGGCCCCGAGGGGAGTGCTCTGGGGCACTCACCCGACTCCGGCAATGAGGATCACGCACACCGCTCCCGAGCATATTCCTGGCAAACGTACGTTCTCTCAATAACAAAGTGGACGAACTGCAACTCCTGCGCTGGGCAAACAAGGACTTCTCTCAAGCCGCTGCCCTTTGCTTCACTGAGACCTGGCTGTCGAGTTTGTCCTCACCTTCTCCATCATTGTCTGGTTTGGCTCAGCCACCAAACACGACATCCGGAGGCTGCAGCGAATTGTCCCATCAGCTGAGAAGGTTATTGGCTACAACCTTCCCTCCATTGATGAACTGTACACTGCAAGGGCCAGGAAGCGAGCGGGTAAGATCATCTCTGACCCCTCTCACCCTGGCCACAAACTCTTTGAATCACTTCCCTCTGGAAGCGGACTCCTGACTGTCAAAACTGCCACAGCCAGACATAAAAACAGCTTTATTCCACGAGTAGTAGCTCTACTCAATAGCCAAAAATCTGCAGCCTCCTTTTGCTCTGGTATTTTACTTAATTCACATGTTTAATCAATAATGTTTTATTATTAATGTTTAATGTGCCGCTCCAATTAATGCTAATTATATATTTAAAATCAAATATTGTACCGATCTTGTTGTGGCAGCATTTTTATCATAAATTGTTGTTTCAAGTGTAATATATCAAATGTTTAAGATTATCAACATGATTAATTGAAGTGTTTTAAAAATTGAATTGTAATATTCACTGCAAAAGAAAAACATGTATGGTTTGTGAATGATGATGGCAGAAAGTGGAGGATAAAAAAAATCCCTCTAAAATCAGTGACTGCTTATCTAACCTTTATTGGGATAACAATATTATTATATTATAGGTCAGCAAGTAAGATGATGCAGGCATTATTTCATCAAATGTAATCGGATCCAGCAAATTGTCTAATCAGCAGGACTTTATGGTGTGGAGTTTAAATCAAATTTGAAAATAATAGTTTTAACTAAGTTTTCAAAGGGATAAAAAGAGCTCTGTTTTTAAATCAAATATTGAGGAATTAAAATTAAAAATAAATGTTACCTTGAATTTTACTTTATTAACCAATTTTGATTGTCTGATTACTATGAGGGCTTTACAAAATGTCAAACCAATACAGTTGAAGTTGGATTCAGACATTTATTATGGTGATAATCAGGGATGCTCGTCAGTGACTTGAAACATAAATGTTTGCCATGAGTCCTGTTGAAATGGATTAATATTTTTCTTCCCTCTTTTTTTCTTTCCACCATCAAAGGAAATGTACTCAAAGGGAATAATTCCACTGTCCTCAATAAAATCGGCACATCGATTGGGAGACAACAAATTTGAGGTGGTTTCCTCCAACAGGACTTTTACTTTCAGGGTTGAAAAAGAAGGTAAGAAGACACATACGCCAAAGTGATGTTAAGTTCATGCGTAGGAAGTAACTGCAAATGCTAGTTTACACCGAAGATAGACACAAAATACTGGAGTAACTCAGGCAGCATCTCTGGAGAGGAGGAATGGGTGACTTTTTGTGTCGTCTATTTGATTTCTGTTGGCACTATACACTACAACTTGTGTGTTATGCACCTTGCTATTGATTTGTAATATTCAAGAACTTCCCCATCCTGACACCATCCTCCCTTTACCTATCCACCAGTAATACATTTATCCAGTAACCAACTGCTCTATTTTGAGTCATAAACAATTCACTGATCAGTTGATTCAATTTAATTTTGCTCTGCCTTCTACTTCCTTTCCTATGGTATTATTTTGGAGAGTATTAGTTAACATCACTGACCTGATTTTGTGGAGCAATATGTCAAAATTCTTGCAAGGAGCTACAATGCTCAACTCGCTACAATTAAGTTAATCCTAGGATTCATCAGAATTTGAAACTAAACATCTATGTATTCATGTGTAAACCACAAAGTGCTGGAGTAACTCAGCAGGTCAAGCAACATCTGTGGAGGGAATGGAAAGGCAATGTTTCGGTTCAGGACTGTTCATCAGTCTAACAGTCTGAAGAAGGGTCCCGCCCAGAAACATTACCCATCCATTCCCTCCACAGATGCTGCCTGACCTGAAGTGTTACTCCAGTACTTTGTGTTTTGCTCACGATTCCAGCATCTTCAGTTCCTGTGATCCCATGTTTTCATGTGGCTTAGATAACATGTTGTAGTTTCAAGCAATACCCTGAAACTGACTATGTACTGTATGTATGATAGCACAAGTTTGGTAGTACAGGATATAACATGTATATCCACATATTTGCATCATGGTATCAGCTCAGGCCAAATTATTCTATGGTCCCATGGTCACCTTGTTTGTTAAATAGCTGTATATGTTATATTATAATGTCACAGTTTAGCATGGACTTCATTCCGTGAATAACTATATCATGAGTTCTTGAACTCACTTGAACAATATGCTGCCTAACAGCACTATTAATTGAATGTTAGCTTCAACGCCACATGTGGCACTTGTATCCATGGTTTCCCCACCACTATTTATCCACTCTTAAGCAAAAGAATGTGAAATTGAGCTGAAGCACAGATTTATTTCAGCAGTTTACAACCACCCAGTGGACAAACATATGTTAAAACTAGTATATATGTATTTTTTTAGCATAAAAATGTCACTGGTAGTGGCACTTCATTGTATTGTACTGTGGACTGGGAGAATGGAGTGGGAAATAGAATTCCTGTTAATGGCTGTGCTTTATTGGCCGGGCACAGATCGGATAACTATCACTTCTCAATATGCATGCCATTAAAATCAATGAGCAATTGTCTTAGAAATCAATTCAGTTTCTCTTTGTGGATGAAGCAAGATTGTTAATAAATGTGCATGCAGCAAGCAGAGGCTTAATTGGAATTAAAGAGAAGTACCACTTTTAAAGGTGGATGCTTTATATATACAGTCTTAATCCAGCTAGATTTTAGTTTGATGTGATTTTATGTTGCTCTCTTGCTTCTGTCGATTCACGTCCACTCTGATACTTGAGTGTGTAATCTAGGCTGCTGAGGTGGCGTGGAATGCTGGTGATGATGTTAAAAAAGCAAGACTTTCGAACTCTCCTCTCATAAGGTGTAGGAAGGAACTGCAGATGCTGGTTTAAACCAAAGATAGGCACAAAAAGCTGAAGTAACTCAGTGGGACAGGCAGCATCTCTGGAGAGAAGGAATGGATGATATTTCTGGTTGAGAAGAAGGGTCTGGACCCAAAACGTCATCCATTCCTTCTCCCCAGAGATGCTGACTGTACCACTGACTTATTCCAGCTTTTTGTGTATATCCCCTCTCATAATATTCAGCAAGGAGGATGATGGCATATAGAAACAAGGAGCAGCAAATTTATTTAAGATAAATACAGTTTGCCAAAAAAGACACAAAGTGCTGGAACAACTTGGCGGGTCAGGCAGCATCCCTGGAAAACATGGATAAGTGACATTTCGGATGACAGTATATATTTTGGTCCAAGTTTCATTAACAGAAATAGTGTCTGGATTTTCACTGTTGCATATTTCTCAGTTCCTTCCAAGATACGAAGGCCATGGAGAGCCTCTGGGATAATACAATTAGGTGAAGTAGCTCAGAGATAGCACACTACGGTCTCGAGTAAAGAAACCGCAACTTCAAGTTCTAGTGCAGGGTTTGAGCTGATGATCTAAGGTGGGTTTTTACTGAAGAAAATGGGATGCAGCCAACTTTTATTTGATGTGCTGATAAGTGGCTCCCAAAACTTTCTGCATTGCCAAGAAAAGAATACAAGATGAAGCATTCAGACCTCCACAAAATACTTTCCATCTCGGAGCTCAGGTTTGATATATCTCTCAGAAAACAAAGTTGAAGGTTGTGTTTTGCAATTAGTTTCTGTCTGTTGACTATAATGTGGCCAGCCTATGTAGTTGGTACTGCCAGCTAATTTGTATTTTCCAACAATTTAGTGCACATCTGGTGTCACAGATTGGATGCACACATCAGGGATTAATATTGTGGGTAGCTAATACCAGATAAAGCTCGCCTGCTCTGGATTAATGGGGGATGCACCTCGGCTGGAGCAAGTACATGCTGACATTTCAGGAATTTAAGCTACCTGGGAAGAATAGAATAGAATAGAATAGAATACCTTTATTGTCATTCAGACCTTACGGTCTGACGAAATTTCGTGCCTGAGTCATACATACAATAATACATTAATAAACAACACTAAACACAAATTAACATCCACCACAGTGAGTCCTCCAAGCACCTCCTCACTGTGATGGAGGCAAAAATCTTAGGGCTGCAGTCTCTTTCCTCCTCTTCTCCCTCTGTGCTGAGGCGATACCCCACCGGGCGATGGTACAAACAGTCCCGCGGCTCACCGAGCTCCGCGAACGGGCTGGCTCAAACACCGCGGCCCAGGGTGGTCGAAGCTGCCGCCCTCCAGTCCAACGGACGCAGCCGCTGGTTCGCGGCTGAACCCCGGACTCAGGTCACCGCCGCCAGAACGCCGTCCCAGCCACCGGAGCACCGTTCCAGCCCCGAGCCGGATCGCCCTCACGTGAGTGCTGTTCCTCCCTCGAGCTGGGCCGCTCCGACGGGAGCGCCATTCCACCTTGAGCTGGGCTGCTCTCACGGGAGAGTCTCAGCCCCGAGCCGGGACGCCCTCACGGGAGCGAGCCCAGGGCAAGTCCTGACTTGCTCTGCCTCCGGAGTCTCGAGACCGCCAGCTCCGCCATTAGGCCTCAGCGCAGACGGAAGCAGAGAAGGGGGATACGACAAAAAAGTCGCATTCCCCCGAAGGGAGAGACAGCAAGCCCCGTTTCAACCCCCCCACATAAACACAACCTAACCTACCGGGGACTGCTGGTCACAACAAAAACTAACTAGACAAAACGAAAAAGAAACAACATAAAAAAGTAAAGACAAACGGACTGCAGGCGAGCCGCAGCCATTTACTAGCGCCGCCACAAGCAAAGAGGAATGGAAGAACATGGGAGAGGGTAGATTTTAATTCTTTTTGGAACTGCACTAGAGACTTCCGTGGAAACCAGGGAATAATGATCTCCAGGCTAAAAGGAAATGGAGGCAGTGATGGCAGTCAAACACCGGTGGGCCTTAATGTTGAAACTAGGAACTGCAGATCGACCAGAAACATTGCCCAGTCCTTCTCTCTAGAGATGCTGCTGTTCACACTGAATTACTCCAGCATTTTGTGTCCAACTGCAGATGCGAGTTTACACTAAAGGGCACAAAGTGCTGGAGTAACATGGAGTGTCAGGTAGCATCACTGGATAATATGCATAGATGATGGGTAGAGTTGTAATGCTACTTTTGACTGACTGTAAGTGGGGGGCGGGGGGGGGAGAGAGAAAGCTGGGAGAAAGGAGAGGCAGGACTACACTTGGCAGGTAATAGGTGAACCCAGGTGTCTGGTGTTTTTGAAAGACAGATGGTTGAAACAAAGACTAGAGGTTTAAACAAAAGATGTGAGACAGAAGGATGTATGTCCATGACACAGTGGTGTGAGTGCAGGTGGGGCATGGGAGGAGGGGTGGGAGAAAAGGGGGAGGATGGGGTTGTTGGTTGTTGGAGAAGGAGGAGCGGTGCAGGAGCTGGCAGGCGATAGGTAGAATGAGATGAAGAGTATTGATGAGCAAATGGAGTCAGGTAGGGGGAGGGTAGCATGGAGGTAGAGACAAAGGCTGGAAGGTGATAAGTTGATAAGTGTAGTGTGGGAGTGAAGTGGGGAAAGGCAAATAAATTGGGTAATGAGGGTGGTGGCCGGGGGTGGTGGGGTGGAGAAGAGGTAAGAAGGAGGCATGGCAGGGGGCGTGGGTTACTTGAAATTGGGGATTTTAATATTTGTATCATTAAAACCAAAAGAAACTACAGTTGTAGAAGACGTTGGTGAGAACACATTTAGAATATTGTGTTCAGTTCTGGGCACCAAGTTATAGGAAAGATATTGTCGAGCATGAAAGGATTCAGAGAAGTTTTACGAGGATGTTGCCAGGGCTACAGCGTCCGAGCTATAGAGAGAGGTTGAGTAGGCTGGGTCCCTATTCCATGGAGCGCAGGAGAATGAGGGGAGATCTTATAGAGGTGTACAAAATCATGAGAGGAATAGACTAGGTAGACGCACAGAATCTCTCGTCTAGAGTAGGGGAATTGAGGACATAGGTTCAAGGTGAAGGGGAAAAGATTTAATAGGAATCTGAGGGGCAACTTTTTCACATAAAGGGTGGTGGGTGTATGGAACAAGCTGAAACAAGAGGAGGTAGTTGAGGCTGGGACTATCCCAACGTTTAAGAAACAGTTAGACAGACACATGGATAGGACAGGTTTAGAGGGATATGGATCAAACACAGGCAGGTGGGACTGGTGTAGCTGGGACATGTTGGCCGGAGTGGACAAGTTGGGCCGAAGGGCCTTTTTCCACACTGTATCACTCTATGACTATGCAGACAATGGAATCCTGAACTCCTGTCACGTTCCTTTGCACCCCCGAGTTTTCCCCTTGTGCACCCAAACTCCCTGAAGACCCCACCCACCGTGATCCTGACTTTTCTTCACCTGTTCTCCCTCCCTCTCCCTCCCCTGCTGTCCCGACCTACCCTCCCCCCTCAACTTGCTCTGCGCCATTGGAAGCAGTTAGCCTACACTAGACGGTAGCATCTAATGCCGAGATTCCACAGTCTGTTGCTAACCATCTGTAGTCTCCTCCACTGAAAGTCTACGGCCTTCTGTCATTCGTCATGTGATACATTTTCACAGGGAGCCCAGGTTGCTGGAGCTGAGCGGCAACAATTGTACTGGAAGCACCACCGTCGGGTGGATTATTCAAATGCCAGTCAAGATTTACCATGGACCAGCTTACAATTGTTGCCTATTTCATTTAAAATAACTGATGGTGTGCGGGAGAGATGTCGGTAAGGTGGCAATCAGGCGTATGGATTGAGATTCTGTGTCTGTGCAAGTGGGGATGTGAGATGGAGCTTCAACTCTAAAAAGCAAGTGCTGGAATTAACTCAGGGTTTCATACTCATTCACCTTAGGTTATGTTTAGGTTTATTATCGTCACGCGTGCCAAGGCTTATTGAAAAGCTTTATTTTGGATGCAATCCAATCAAGCAAGATAATATGTGCAAGAAGGTACCGCAGATGCTGGTTTAAACTGAAGATAGACACAAAAAGCTGGAGTACCTCAGCGGGACAGGCAGCATCTCTGGAGAGAAGGATAACGTTTTTGGTCAAGACCCTTCTTCAGACTGGTTAGGGTTAAGAGAAACGAGAGATATAGACAGTGATGTGGAGAGATAAAGAACAATGAATTAAAGATATGCAAAAAAGTAACGATGATAAAGGAAACAGGCCATGTTTCAGAAAGAACTGCAGAGGCTGGAAAAATAAAAGGTAGACAAAAATGCTGGAGAAACCCAGCGGGTGAGGCAGCATCGATGGAGCGATTGAATAGGGAACGTTTCGGGTCAAGACCTTTCTTCAAACAAGGAAACAGGCCATTGTAAGTTGTTTGTAGGGTGAAGATGAGAAGCTAGTGCAACTTGGGTGGGGGAGAGAAAGAGAGAGAGAGGGAATGCCGGGGCTACCTGAAGTGTGAGAAATAAATATTCATACCACTGGGCTGTAAGCTGCCCAAGTGAAAAGTGAGATGCTGTTCCTACAATTGGCGTTTAGCCTCACTCTGACAATAGAGGAGACCGAGGACAGAAAGGTCTGTGTAGGAATAGGAAGGAGAAATCTCCGCAACCGGGAGATCTGGTTGGTCCAGGCGGGCTGAGTGAAGGTGTTCCGTGAAATGATCGCCTAGTCCATGCTTGGTCTCGTCGATGTATACGAGTCCACATCTTGAACAACGGATACAGTAGATGCGGTTGGAGAAGGTGCAAGTGAACCTCTGCGTAATCTGAAAGGACTGTTGGTGTCCCTGGACAGTCAAGGGAGGAGGTATAGCGACAGATGTTGCATCTTCTGCGGTTGCTGGGGAAGGTACCTGGGGAGGGGTTGGTTTGGGTGGGAAGGGACGAGTTAACCAGGGAATGGTGGGATCCCGTCGGAGGTGGCAGAAATGTTGGTGGAATATGGGTTGTATGCGACGGCTAATGGGGTGGAAGGTAAGGACTAGGGGGACTCTGTTGCGATGAGGAGGAGGGGAAGCAAGGGCGGAGCTGCGGGATACCGAGGAGACACGAGTGAGGACCTCATCTATGATGGGAGAGGAGAACCCCTGTTCCCTAAAGAATGAGGACATCTCGGATGTTGTAGTATGGAACACCTCATCTTGGGCGCAGATGTGGCCTAGACAGAGGAATTGGGAATATGGGATGGAGTCTTTGCAAGAAACAGGGTGGGAAGAAGTGTAGTCGAGAGGAAGTCAGTGGGTTTGTAATAAACGTAAGTAAAAAGTCTATTTCCTGTGATGTAGACTGAGACTGAGAAAAGACATTCTTGCCATAGAGGGAGTACAGAGAAGGTTCACCAGACTGATTCCTGGGATGTCAGGACTTTCATATGAAGAAAGACTGGATAGACTTGGCTTGTACTCGCTAGAATTTAGAAGATTGAGGGGGGATCTTATATAAACTTACAAAATTCTTAAGGGGTTGGACAGGCTAGATGCAGGAAGATTGTTCCCGATGTTGGGGAAGTCCAGAACAAGCGGTCACAGTTTAAGGATAAAGGGAAATCTTTTACGACCGAGATGAGAAAACCATTTTTCACACAGAGAGTGGTGAATCTCTGGAATTCTCTGCCACAGAAGGTAGTTGAGGCCAGTTCATTGGCTATATTTAAGAGGGAGTTAGATGTGGCCCTTGTGGCTAAAGGGATCAGGGGGTATGGAGAGAAGGCAGGTACAGGATACGGAGTTGGATGATCAGCCATGATCATGTTCAATGGCGGTGCAGGCTCGAAGGGCCGAATGACCTACTCCTGCACCTTTTTTCTATGTTTCTATGAGATCAAGAAAGGGGAGGGAGGTGTCAGAGATGGTCCAAGTAAATTTGAGTGCAGGATGAAAATTGGTGGTGAAGTTGATGAAGTCCATGAGTTCTGCATGGGTGCAGGAGGTAGCACCGATGCAGTTATCAATGTAATGGAGATAGTGATCGGGGAAAGGGCCAGTGTATGCCTGGAACAGGGATTGTTCAATGTACCCATCAAAGAGGCATGAATAGCTGGGGCTCATGCGGGTGCCCATAGCTATGCCTTGGACTTGGAAGAAGTGGGAGGATTCAAAGGAGAAGTTGTTGAGGATGAGGACCTGCTCCGCTAGGCAGAATAGAGTGTTAGTGGAGGGAAATTGGTTGGTTCTGTGGTCGAGGAAGAAACGGAGGGCATTAAGGCCTTCCTGATGTGGGATAGAGGTGTAGAGTGACTGCACGTCCATAGTAAAGAACACCAAGTGTGGGCCTGGAAAACGGAAGTCATTAAAGAGACGAAGGGCATGTGAGGTATCTCGGACATAGGTTGGGAGAGATTGGACCAGGGGGGATAGGATGGAGTCAAGGTACGTGAAAATCATTTCCGTGGGACAGGAACAGGGAGAAGCAATGCGTCAGACAGGGCAGTTGTGTTTGTGAATTTCGGGGAGACGTTCAAAACGGGCTGTGCGGGGCTGGGAAACAATAAGGTTGGAGGCTGTGGAAGGCAAACAGCCGGAAGTGATGAAATCAGTAATGGTGTTTGAGATTCAGGCCTGGTGCTCATCTGTGGGGTCATGGTCCAAGGATAAGTAGGAAGAGGTTTCTGAGAGTTGTCGTCTGGCCTCAGCCCAGTAGAGGTCAGCGCGCCAGACTCCCACGGCATCTCCCTTGTTGGCGGGTTTGATTATTATATCAGGGTTGCTGCAGAGTGAGCGGAGGGTTGTATGTTCAGAGTGGGTGAGGTTAGAGTGGCTAAGGCTGTCACATTAAACTGCATCTGCTCATTCATCCAACCTGTCCAAGTCACCCTGCATCCTCATAGCATCCTCTTCACAGTTCACACTGCCACCCAGCTCTGTGTCATCTGCAAATTTGCTAATGCTACTTTTAATCCCTTCAACTAGATCGTTAATGTATATTGTAAATAGCTGCAGTCCCAGCATTGAGCCTTGTGGCACCCCACTAGTCACTGCCTGCCATTCTGAAAGGGACCTGTTAATCCCTGCTCTTTGTTTCTTGTCTTCCAACCAATTTTCTAAGCATGTCAGCACCCTATCCCCAATACCATGTGCTCTAATTTTTCCCACTAATCTCCTATGTAGGACCTTATCAAATGCTTTCTGAAAGTCCAGGTACACTACATCCACTGGCACTCCCTTGTCCATTTTCCTAGTTACATCCTCAAAAAATTCGAGAAGATTAGTCAAGCATGATTTCCCCTTCGTAAATCCATGCTGACTCGGACCGATCCTGCTACTACTATCCAAATGTGCCATTATTTCATCTTTTATAATTGACCAGCATCTTCCCCACCGCCACTGTCAGGCTAACTGGTCTATAATTCCATGTTTTTTTTTTTCACTCCTGCCTTTCTTAAAAGTGGGATAACATTAGCTACCCTCCAATCCACAGGAACTGATCCTCAATCTATAGAACATTAGAAAATGATCACCAATGTGCCCACAGTTTCCAGTGCCATCTCCTTAAGTACCCTGAGATGCATACCGTCTGGCCCTGGGGATTTATCAGTCTTCAGTTCCATCAGTCTACCCAACACCATTTCCTGCCTAATGTGCATCTCCTTCAGTTCCTCCGTCACCATGGATTCTCTAGCTCACTTCAGGTAGCCCCTGCATTCCTTCGCACTAGCATCTCATTTTCACCCTACAAACAGCTAACAATGGCCTGATTTCTTTATCATTGTTACTCTTTTGCATATCTTTTATTCATTATTCTTTATCTCTCCACATCACTGTCTATATCTCTCATTTCCCTTATCCCTAACCAGTCTGAAGAGGGGTCTCGACCCGAAAAGTCACTCATTCCTTCTCTCCAGAGATGATGCCTGTCGCGCTGAGTTACTCCACCATTTTTATGTCAAGCAGATAATATACATGAATTCAATGAATGGGGTAGTGGTGAATTGGACAGTGTCCCAGCTTATGGAAGGACAGTTCAGAAGCCTGATAAGAGAGAAGAAGCTATATCCTGAGCCTGGTGGTGCCCGTATTTAAGCTTCTGCATCTTCGCCCTGATGGGAACAGTAAAAAGAAGGAATGATTCGAGTGGGATCTTTGATTAGGTTGGCTGCTTTCCCGAGGTAGCATGAGGTAAATTGAGTCAATGGTCTGTGCTGGACTGCTGTGCATAACTCTGCATTTTTTGTGGTCTTGGGAAGAACAGTTCCCAAAACAAGCTGTGATTCAACCCAACAAGGGTGCATCTGTGGAAGTTTGTGAAAGTTATTGGAAACATGCCACATGTCTTCAGTCTCCTGAGGAACTGGAGGTGTTGGTATGCTTACTTGGCTGTCACTTTAATGTGGCTGTTCCACGACAGGTCGTTTATTTCTGTGGATGTTCACTGCACTCACCCCTGTACTCACCAAATCAATGTTTCTGACATATTTGCCCTCCTTGGACGTCAATACCCATGGCAGGTGGTGTATCAATGCCAATTTTTACTTCAATTAATTTATCCAGAGCCTTACATTCACTTGTATGAAACAATGAACTCTTCAAGAAACAAGTGTGTTTGTAGACCTGTAAACAAGTGTGTTTGCAGCATCAAAGCAGGTCTACAAACACCATACCCATAGATAATATGTTAAACACAATTAAAACAATTAATATATTAAGAAACCCAAATATTAAATCAAAGTAGCCCGGAGGTGCTGGCTACCTTTTTGAGGCAACACATCTTATAGATAGATCCCTTCAAAGTTGTGGAGATCAGTGCACATAATAGACCAGGTGGTGCCCACCATTTCTTTGTAATCACATTCATCCCTGAGTGTTCAAGTTGCTTATCCAAGCTGTGATGTAACCAGTCAATATGCTCTCTACCGTATACCCATCGAAGTTCCAGAATAGTCGCTGACGTACCGGATCTCCTCAATCTTCCAAGGAATTAGAAGCGTTGATGGGCGCTGTTAAAATTTCATCAGTGTGCTGCAACCAGAACAGATCTTCAGAGATATGCACGCCCAGGAATTTGAAGCTGTTGACTTTCTCCACTGCCGATCTTCTGATGCAGATAGGTTCGTTGATCCTTGGCCTTCTTCTTATAATCTCAACAATCAGCTCCTTGATCTTGCTGAAGTTGAGAGCAAGGTAGTTGTTCTGGCACCATTTAATGAGCCAATCAATCTCCATCTGACATCCTTACCCATAATTCATCCTACAACCATGTTGTCATGGACAAATTTAAAGATGGAGTTGGAACTCTGTCTTGCTACACAGTTGTGTGTTAATAGAGGAGGCTGAGCACACAACCTTGAGGTGCCAATGTGCTGATCATTGGTTATCGAGGGGGAAGTGTTACCAATTCATACTGATTGTGGCCTGTTGTTGAGGATCTAGTTGCAATAAGGATGCAAGAATCCCAGTTCCCTGAGCTTGATAGCATGTGTGGAACAGATGATGGTGTTGAACCGCAAGGTGTAGTCAGCCTGACATCTGTGTTATTTTTGTCCAAGTGGTCCAGTGTATAGAGTGGCGAGCCCCCCCCTCCCCATCTTCATTCATCCATAGTGAGACAGTAATTGAGTTGGTCCATCTTGCTAAGGCAGGAGTGGATAGACTTAATAACCAACCTCTCATAGTTCATCACAACCATATTAATGCCACCAATTGATAGTTCTTGGGCACCGGGATTATTTCATAGCAGGCGGGAACCTCAGAGCTCAGTAGTGAGAGGTTGACCTCCATAATGAGACAGTAATGAAACATCCAATCTTGATTGTAGGTTCAGATTTTTTTTTTAATATGCAGAGAGAATATTGTAGCTGTTCCCGACGAGGCTGATAAGTTTCATCGTGTTCACTCTTTTAAAGAAAAACTTAAAAAATAAAAAGGTGACCAAGTTGCAGAGGTGAGATATGAGATTCACTTCACGGTGGATTTAAATTAGTGATTTATACTAAAATACTAACCTATCAGCATTCCAAAATTAATACTTTCAGAAGTACAACCGCTTCATATTATAATCACAGCAGTTAAACTTCCTCCAGTTACAATCTCCATCATTCACAGCTCTTGATTTTTGCATGTTTGTAAAGTGAGTGGGATTTTGAACTGAACATTTGGTTCTTAATTTCTAGCACCTCCTCCTCCCCATTTCTTTTAAGACATCATGTTTGATAAATTATTTGTGAAAATCCGATATATGTATTTAAAATAACACGCTTGGTTCAAGTGAAGTGAACTTCTGTGACTTTCTTTTACAGGCGACAGAGATGACTGGATTGACACAATTTTAAATGCATTGAAATCAGACTCCAGTGTCCCTTCACACCCGAATAATCAGTCCACTGCTACAGCTGACAAGTACGGGTCTCTGGAACTAAGGGGCCACAAAGCCAAAGTTTTTGTTGTATTGCGAGGCAGCAAGGTTTGGCTTTATAAAAGTGAACAGGTAAGAATAAACAGTTTAACTCTTCATATCATAATTTGCAGCATCAATTAGACTGTCAATTCCTTGTACCCAACATGGCTCATTCAATTCAGAAACACATTGTTCCCTATGATGTTGGGTATAAGTGTTTTTGGTGTCTCTGATTATTCAGACACGATCTCCCCTGGGACCGCATGCTTGCACTTGGATGCGCTTGTATTCAAATGGCTGATGGGTCATCAAAGAAAATCTCATTAACGTGGCTCTGGGGTTTGTCGTGCAGAAAATCCAAATTTTAAAAACAATTGTTTGTCAGTGTGCAGAGAATTTAGCATTATTAGCCAATTTACATGGTAATTTCTGCAGTTGTTGTTGATCCCTTTCAAGATATAAAGCACTATGATCTTTTTTGAGTCTTAAAGTTAGTTGTGCTTTTGAGCATCCTCTGTTTCATTGCATTCAATCAATCATTGTTGACTTCCTCACACAATATTGATTTATTGAAATGAAGAATAGCAATAGTGTCAATGGCTTTTAACAAATATGCTTTACATGCAGTTTGAAGTTGATCTAAAGCCACAGAAGTGTCAGAGGTTATGGGGAGAAGGCAGGAGAATGGGGTTAGAAGGGAGAGATAGATCAGCCATGAGTGAATGGCGGAGTAAACTTGTTGGGCCGAATGGCCTAATTCTACTTCTATCACATGATCATATGAAAAGTCTGCTTTTAAAATAAATTTGTGTTTTAATTGTTTGTGAGTGTTTATTCACAGTCGATAGACAATAGGTGCAGGAGTAGGCTATTCAGCCCTTCGAGCCAGCACCGCCATTCAGTGTGATCATGGCTGATCATCCACAATCAGTACCTCGTTCCCACCTTCTCCCCATATCCCTTGACTCCATCATATCATTCAATTTGATTTTCCAATCTCCCTTACCCAAAGCCCCTTTTTGGTGCTCTTAAGCTTTTAAATTCAAAACCTAGCATTCAGTTGCAGGATTTAGTTTTGCTTTTTCTTTGACCATTTTTTCCTTAAATAACAACCTAACTGTGTCTCTCTCTCTTTTTTATTTTGCACTTCTAAATCATTGCTGTACTGTGGTTCTAGCTGGGCTTATTGGACGTTGTCTAACCTAGACATTCGTTTCTATGGTGTAGAGGAAGAAAAGTAGTTTGGATTGCTAGCTATTGTTAAATATTGTCTTGAAGTTGTCCCAAAACATTCACTCATCGTGAGTTGCACCAAGAAAATTAATTCTGACCCTTTCCATCAGCAAGTACACCCATGTTTTGGAGAAGTTGCTGTCATGTTCATTAAATCTAAAAATAGCCTTAACAATGTAGCTTGAACAAAGCTGCCTCATCTCTTGGAATGGATGATGAACTTGAATGGTGATCAATGATGAAATGTTTGATCAGATATGGCTAAACATTAGAAAACAAATGCCAATAATTTATCTCTTTTTTTATTTTGAAGGATTTTAAAGGTGGAGTTGGTATTACAATGGTACACACAAACGTGGCAACAGTCAAAGACATTGATCGTAAATGCTTTGAATTATCTACTCCATTCCGAAACTTCAGGTAAAATGTTTTGAAATTGATTTGTGTTTTATTCATCTCTCTTGAATGCTGTGCAGTGAAAAGGCTTTGCAATCAATAAAGTGGTTTCTAAAGATAGACACAAAATGCTGGAGTAACTCAATGGGTCAAGCAGCATCTCTGGAGAAAAGGAATAGGTGGCGTTTTGGGTCAAGACCCTACTTCAAACCGGGTCTCAATCTGAAATATCAACTTTTCCTTTGTCCAGAGATACTGCCTGACCCGCAGAGTTACTCTGGCATTTTACATCTGTCTTCGGTATAAACCAGACTCTGCAGTTCCTTCCAACTCAAGTGGTTTCTGAAATGCGGCCAGTGTCGCAAACCAGGGGTAGCAATGTGCACAATCCAAGGTCCTGAAAGCAGCTGTGAGATGAGTGATCAGTTGAACTCATAGCATTAGCATTATTAGCTGATGGTTAGACCAATGGAAGAATGTACTTCTCCACTCTGGAATCGTGACATCTTTTGCATCTGAAAGCTGACACCTGTGAAAGTGAAATTTCAACCAAGGTAAAGAGTTCAGTATCTCAGAGCTGAGTTTGATCCATTTTGAGAATTTTCAGTCAAGTTGTTTGTTTGAGGGAGGAGATAATACTGAACGGACACTGGTTGAGAAACGTTTTTTTGTTTCCTCTGAGTATGCGAATACTCAGGAAATGACAATAAAGATTTACAATTACAATTACAATTAATATGGGAGCCCAAAATGAAGACCAAGTGAAGACTAAAATGTACAAAATAAATCTAACTTTCGTGCAATGTTTTTCCCAAAATGTGCACATTGAAAGGAACTCATTCCTACGCGGTTCATTTGGAGTCTTGGGTCCTATGCTTTTGCATTATAGATGTTAATTTGCTGACAATGTACATGATTGATCACAAATTATCACAAAGTTAAATACAACTCACAACATACTGATCTGTTAATTTACTTAATTGTCTGCTGCACTGCACATCAATAGACGATGGACATGGATAACAGAGGCAGTAGCCACAAAAACTGTTGGAAGGACTGAGGCTAGGATTTCTTAAAATAAAATGTCCATACGATCCAGGTCTAAAATAAATGTAAAATATAAAAACATACTTGGAAACATAGAGGTTGGGAACTGAGGGTTGGAGATGATTGTGAGTGAGAGATACTTTTATCAGTTGGGATGCTGCCTGTAATAGGGTTGAAGCTTCAGTGCCAGTTGTAACACAACTGTAATTGTACAGCTCTGTAAAATTGATGGGAAGTGCCTATAATTTCCAGAGCTGTAAGCTAGAAATTTATTCAATGAATAACCTACTTCCTTTCCCCCTGTGGGCACAGAAGCAAAGTGTGATTTTTAAAAGTTGCATAAAACTAAATGCTCTTGCACTATTAGTTTGTCATTTTAAAAACAGGTTTCAGCTCTATTGACATGCACTCAAACCAGGGCAAATGGTTGCTTAAGAAAATTGACTTATGTTGCTTAACCAAGAAGCTATTTTTAAGAAGTGACAAAGATGTGTAAACTTGGTTCTTCAGAATCTTATTCTCCTCTACAATGTCCTGACAGCATATTTCTTTCATGCGTTCTGTAAAGCACTCAGTATATTTCTTAGTTTTGTAAAGAGGATCAGCATTGAGCATCATCTACCATATTCCCATCTTTAACAAGAACAGTGGAATAAAATTAAAGTCAACAATACAGGAGTGGGTGAGGCTGCATAATTAACACACTCAATATGTTCAGTGATAGTGTTGATTATGAAAATGCTCTTTGTTCGTGGCAAAGGCCCTTGAGACTTTTGTACTAAGGTACTGCATTGCTATTTGGTGCCAGTATGTATGTAACAAAGATAAATCTCTGCTCCCACAGATTTTTAACAGTACATATAATATTCTGCATACAGTTGCGTTATGTTCCCAAAAATGCTGGGAGACTTAAAGTCTGACGAAGAGGAACACTGAAAGGAAATTAATATTAGTAAAAATAAAATTGTTGGAGAAATTCTCAAGGCCTGATAATGTGTAGCTCAGTGTACTAAATGAGGTAGCCGTGGAAATAGCTTGGATGCCGTCTTCCAAAATTCTAGATTATGGAACAATTCCTGCTGATTAGAAGATGACGTAATTATTTGCACCAATTATAAACGAAGGGCGAAAGAAACTAGGGAGCCACAGAAAAGGTAGCCTATCACCAAGTAGCAGGGAAAATGGATGTTATATCAGGACATTTATTTAATAGCAATGGAACTTGTCAGTGTAGATTTATGAATGAGAAATTGTTTTTAATTACTGGAATGTTTTGAGCATATAACCAGTAAAATAGAGGGGAGAAAACCCAATAAAAAACAAATAAAGAATACTAAATAATTGATTTGGATTTTCAGAAGTCCCGCATAAGAGAATAGATTGCAAAATGTGTTCATGTGGGATTGGGGTAATATACTAGCAAGGGGTGTAAATTAGTTGTCATTCACGAAACAAAATAGGAATAAATGGGGCAGTCTCATGGTGGCAGGCAGTGATGTGGGGGCACTTCCGGGATCAGTGCTTGGCCCCCCATCTAATCACTGTAAACTTCAATGAGTTGAATGCGGGAACTGAATATAATATTTCTAAGATTGCCATTGTATGGAGGAAGCAACGAAACGTCAAGGCAATTTAGATGTGGGTGTGAATCCATGGCATTTGCAATAAACTCTGTATAAACCCCATCCTGTCTAAATAATAGTTTCAGGTAAGGATTAAGCACTCCTGTTCCCAGCAGCTGGGTTTACAACATGCATATTCTGTCAAGACTGAGTTATAGAGTGATACAATGTGGAAAGAGGCCCTTTGGCCCAACTTGCCCACATCGGCCAACATGTCCCAGCTACATTGGTCACACCTGCCTGCGCTTGGTCCATATCCCTCTAAACCTGTCTTATCCATGTACCTGTCTAACTGTTTCTTAAATGTTGGGATAATCCCATCCGCAACTACCTCCTCTGGCAGCTTGTTCCATAAACCCACAACCCTTTGTGTGAAAAGGTCACCCCTTGGATTCCTATTAAATTTTTTCAGCTCCACCTTGAACCTATGTCCCCTGGTCCTTGATTCCCCTACTCTGAGCAAGTGTTTCTGTGCATCTAATCTCCCTGGCGGTCTCCCATTTAATTTGCCTCGCTACTTTAGTGGCAACTGACTTACTTCACACACAATGGGAGCTGTTGCATCTGCAGCAAGATCTACAGCTCAGGTATGGTGTTGGAGAGTTCATAGCAACATCCATCGGGCCACATGATCCTATACAGAGCGGTGAACACAACTGCAGAAGGATCTCTTTGCTCCTCTACTCAACTTCTCTTGTTATGAAGGCCAACATGCCATTAACTTCCTTGTGTAAGAAAAAACTGCAGATGCTGGTAAAATCGAATGTAGACACAAAATGCTGTAGTAACTCAGTGGGTGAGGGAGCATCTCTGGAGGGAAGGAATGGGCGACGTTTCGGGTCTGAAGAAGGGTCTCGACACTTGTAAATAGCCTTGCGGTACCTGACTAGTCATTGCCTGCCATTCTGAAAGGGACCTGTAAATTTCTTCTCTTTGTTTCCTGTCTGCCAACCAATTTTCTATCCATGTCAGTACCCTACCCCCCTATAAGATGTGCTTTAATTTTTCCCAGTAATCTCTTATGTGGGACCTTATTAAAAGCTTTCTGAAAGTCCAGGTATACTGAATGTCCTGGGCATCCTCCGCTAATCAGCACCTCTCATTTTGCTTAGGCAGCTTACAACCCAGCGGTATGAATATTAATTTCTCTAATTTAAAATAACCTTTGCATTTCCTCTCTCTCTGCCCCACCCCCATCCTAGTTGTCCCGCCAGTTCCATCGCACGCTCCTTCCATCCAGTTCGTCATCATGGTGCATTGTGCATGGAGGCAAATCAATGGATATTTTTAAGGCAGTGATAGATAGATTCTTGGTTACACAAAAAAGCTGGAGAAACTCAGCGGGTGCAGCAGCATCTATGGAGCGAAGGAAATAGGCAACGTTTCAGGCCGAAACCCTTCTTCAGTCTGAAGAAGGGTTTCGGCCCGAAACGTTGCCTATTTCCTTCGCTCTATAGATGCTGCTGCACCCGCTGAGTTTCTCCAGCTTTTTTGTGTAACCTTCGATTCTCCAGCATCTGCAGTTCCCTCTTAAACATAGATAGATTCTTGATTAGTATGCGTGTCAGGGGTTATGGGGAGGCAGGAGAATTGGGTTAGATATAGATCAGCCATGATTGAATGGTGTAGTAGGCATGATGGGCCGAATGGTGTAATTCTGCTCCTATCACTGTTCACATCCATATATCCCCTCGTTATCACGTCTTCCGCTGCCAACAATGGACCATGTGGGCTCCACCTTTCCTTGTTCATCGGTGCAGGATTTGATTTGTTCTAAACTTTCGCTGCCTCTAGTTTCACACTCGCCTGATGAAGAGTCTCGATCTGAAACACCACCTAGTCCTTTTACTCCAGCATTTTGTGTCTATCATTGCTGAACAAATCACCTCGTTAACACCCCTTTCCCAGAGGTGCTGCCAAGAGCCATTACTCTTAACTATATCTCATCGGTTATTCTTTTATTGCGCTACAATATTGCACCATTCTGCGGTGTTTTGCATTCGTGGTTGTATTTATTGTTTTATCTGTCATTACCATGTATACTGTTTACTGAGCTTTATGCAATCAAGGAATTTCATTGCACCTTCTGCATATGACAATAAACTAATTTAATACTGAATCCCCTAACATCTTTCTCACAAACTATTCAGTGTGTGTTGTACTTTAATGCCACAAATAATGGTAGAATATATTTTAAATTATTCAAAATACTGGTTAGCATTTCCATATCCTACTACCATAAAGTCAGTCACACAGAATGAATACAGATCCTTCAGCCCAAATTGTCCATGCTGACCCAAATTCCTCTGCTTGCATTTTGGTCCATATTCGTCTAAACGTTTCATATTCATGTACCTGTGCAACTGTCTATTAAATGGTATTATATTACCTGCCTCAAGTGCATCCTCTGACAGCTCATTCCATATACTCACCACCTTTTGGGTGAAAATGTTAACCCTCGGGGTTCTAATAAATCATTCCCCTAGCACCTTAAACGTATTTCCTGTGGTTCTTGATTCTCTAGTCTGGGTAAAAGACTCTACATTCACCCTATCCAAATTCCTCATGATTTTATGCACCTCACTAAGATCAGCCTCTTGCACACTCAGGAATAAAGTCCTGGCCTGCCCAACCTCTCACTTTTGTTCAGACTCTTAAATTCTTCTCTGCACTCTTTCCAGCTTACCAACATCCTACCTATAGCGGGATGACCAAACCTGATGCAATACTCCCAGATGTGGCCTCACCAACATGTTGTACAACTAACATAGCATCCTAACTTCTATATTCAATATCCTGACTGATAAAAGCCAATGTACCATGTTGAAGATCAGTAAAACAAAAGGTGCTGGAAATCTCAAATATAAACAGGAATTGCTGAAAATATGCAGCAGGTCAGGCACCATCTATGGGGGAGAGAGAGAGAGTGTGAGTTAACATTTCAGGTCTGAGGCCTTTCATCAAGGCCTCCGCTCAAGGAAGAAGCAAAATTCCTCAGACCATCTTAATGTGGGATGGAGCTGCAGAGGGATTGTGCACCCAGGATATGTTCATGCACTCTGCTTCTTCCTTGAACAGATGCCTCTGAACTTGCAGCACTCCGTCACTGAGACCCTGATATTTCCATCAAACCTGCTGATAAGAGTGGTGCTGTTGTGGTTTGACAAACTGACCTACAATTTCTTTCTTAACACTATGACACAAACCTTTCTGCTCGGGCCTAGACCCTTCCCAATCACATCTTTGGAGTTTGGAGATGTAGCATGGAAACAGGCCCATCAGCCCATTGAGTCCACACCGACCATGGATCACTCTCATACACTAGTTCTATGTTATGTCACTTTCGCATTCTGCCCAATAGGGGCAATTTTACTGAAACCAATTAACCTACAAACCTGCATGTCTTTGGAATGTGGGAGGAAATTGGAGCACCCAGAGGAAATTCACACGGTCACGGGGAGAATGTAGCATCTCAACACAGACAGAACTCATAGTCACGATCGAACCCAGGTCTCCAGAGCTGTGAGAGGGCCAGAGCGAATTCCTCTGCCACTTCTAAGTTCTTGACCCCAACTGGTTTATCTTCATGCAGCCCAGGCCACCCTTGACTATCACACGGACATTGATTCCTATACATCCTCTGTTCTGGACTTTATAAACTCCACCATCAATAGTGTCACCTCCCTCAAACAGGTGACCATATACCCGAATCAGAAGCCATGGATGAACAGCGAGGTCAGGGTACTGCTGAAAGCATGGGACACCGCTTTCAGGTCAGGCGATGCTCGAGCCTACAGTTCATCCAGGGCTAACCTGAAGTGGGGCATCAGGAAGGCCAAGCACTGCCATAAGCTCAGGATTGAGGAGCACTTCAACAACAACTCCGACCCCCGACGCATGTGGCAAGGCATCCAGGCCATCACGGACTACAGACCCTCCAACATCACCCCCACATCCAGCGACGCCTCCTTCCTTGAAGAGCTTAATCACTTCTATGGCCGCTTCGACAGGGACAATCTAGAGACAGCCATCAAGGCTGTGCTACCTGCCGATCACCAACCCCTCACACTCACCCCCTACGACGTGTACGTGGCACTGAGTAGGACTAATGCACGTAAGGCTGCTGGCCCTGACGGCATCCCCGGGCGCGTGCTCAGTGCCTGTGCTGCGCAGCTGACAGACGTCTGGACTGACATCTTCAACCTGTCACTTGCCCAAGCAGTTGTCCCCACCTGCCTTAAAGCCACCTCCATCGTGCCAGTGCCAAAACACTCCATTGCGGCAAGCCTCAACGACTTCCGCCCAGTTGCACTTACCCCCATCATCACCAAGTGCTTCGAGAGGCTGGTCCTGGCACACCTCAAAAGCTGCCTACCCCCCACACTGGATCCCTATCAGTTTGCCTACCGCAAGAACAGGAGTACGGAGGATGCCATCTCAACGGCACTTCACTCCGCCCTCTCCCACCTCGACAACAGAGACACTTATGTAAGAATGCTGTTCATCGATTACAGCTCGGCATTCAACACCATTATTCCATCAAAACTGATCACCAAACTCGGTAACCTGGGCATCGACCCCTCCCTCTGCAACTGGATACTGGACTTTCTAACCAACAGACCCCAGTCTGTGAGGTTAGACAAGCACACCTCTTCAACCCTCACCCTGAACACCGGCGTTCCTCAGGGCTGTGTGCTGAGCCCCCTCCTCTACTCCCTCTTCACCTATGACTGCACACCTGTACATGGTACTAACACCATCATCAAGTATGCAGATGATACAACGGTGATTGGCCTCATCAGCAACAACGATGAGCTGGCCTACAGGGAGGAGGTCCAGCACTTAGCAGCATGGTGCGCTGACAACAACCTGGCCCTTAACTCCAAGAAGACCAAGGAGCTCATTGTAGACTTCAGGAAGTCCAGAGGCGGCACGCACACCCCCATCCACATTAACGGGACGGAGGTGGAACGTGTTTCTAGCTTCAGGTTCCTGGGAGTCAACATCTCCGATGACCTCTCTTGGACCCACAATACCTCTACTCTGATCAAGAAGGCTCATCAGTGTCTCTTCTTCCTGAGGAGACTGAAGAAGGTCCATCTGTCAGTGAACTTCTACCGCTGCACCATCGAGAGCATCCTTACCAACTGCATCACAGTATGGTATGGCAACTGCTCTGTCTCCGACCGGAAGGCATTGCAGAGGGTGGTGAAAATTGCCCAACGCATCACCGGTTCCACGCTCCCCTCCATTGAGTCTGTCCAAAGCAAGCGCTGTCTGCGGAGGGCGCTCAGCATCGCCAAGGACTGCTCTCACCCCAACCATGGACTGTTTACCCTCCTACCATCCGGGAGGCGCTACAGGTCTCTCCGTTGCCGAACCAGCAGGTCGAGGAACAGATTCTTTCCGGCGGCTGTCACTCTACTAAACAACGTACCTCGGTGACTGCCAATCACCATCCCCCCCCCCCGGACACTTATTATTTTTTTTTATTCAAATCGTTTGCTATGTCGCTCTTCAAGGGAGATGCTAAATGCATTTCGTTGTCTCTGTACTGTACACTGACAATGACAATTAAAATTGAATCTGAATCTGAATCTGAGTAGACTTACAATCCCTTTACAACTCCAACCACATTTGCATGGTCTGAGAATGCTCTACTTCTCTCTTGAACGGATGCCTTGACCTGGGAGTCTTGGGCTAGAAATGTTAACTCTTTTTTTCACAATTGCTGCCAGACCCACGGACACCATGCTTTTGGGTGAGGATTTTCAGGATTTCAACCCAAAGTTATTGAAAAAATTGTGCTTTTTTTTCAAGTTTGGGTATTGTGTAACTTGAAAGGACTAATAAAATTCTTCAGACTCTCGGTCTAAAGAAGGGTCTCGACCTAAAACATCTCCTATTCATTTTCTCCTGTGATGCTGCCGGACCTGCTGAGTTACTCCAGCACTTTGTGTCTTCTTCGATGTTACCAGCATCTGCGGTTCCTTCCTCCACAATAGAATTTGTATGTTGCATACGATGTATACAGTGTTGAACCAGCCAACACTGATAACCATAGCCAGATTATAGGATTTATTATAATCCCATTTGAAAATGAGTAACACACTTCATAGTTTCTGATATATCTAATTCTCTGTGGCATGGTGTACCATGTGATTTGATAATTATCGTTGAAATGGGAAAAAAAAATCAATGTTTCAGCTTCACAGCAGAATCGGAGCGGGAGAAACAGGAATGGATTGAAGCTATGCAAGGATCAATAGCGGAAAGCCTCTCAGATTATGAAGTGGTGGAGAAGATCTGGTTCAATGAGTCGAACAGAAACTGTGCAGATTGTCGAGCGCCTGACCCTGAATGGGCATCCATAAATCTGGGAGTTGTCATCTGCAAAAAATGTGCAGGTAATTATTTTTTTAAAAGGCAAAGGAAAAGGCACAAATCATGCCATCTTCTTATTTTGTACTGTTAA
This sequence comes from Leucoraja erinaceus, assembly GCF_028641065.1. NCBI lineage: Eukaryota > Metazoa > Chordata > Chondrichthyes > Rajiformes > Rajidae > Leucoraja > Leucoraja erinaceus. The sequence goes on from NC_073377.1 coordinate 75,783,829, forward strand.
AAATATTTTGAATGCAACAATATTCCACCACAGGAATGGATCACCACTCGATTGTTTGGTTCAGCAAATATATTTGCCAGCGATTTTTTTGCACATGCAATTAATGACTGCTGTAATTTTGGTGTAATATCAGTAGGGTTCTGGATTAACAAAATCTCAAATAAATAATGGTTCCTGATTGGGGAGACCCCAATCAAATTTTCAGTAGTTTCCTTCAGGATGTAGTTTATTTGGATCAATTTTCCGCTTGAAACATAGAAACATAGAAATTAGGTGCAGGAGTAGGCCATTCGGTCCTTCGAGCCTGCACCACCATTCAATATGATCATGGCTGATCATCCAACTCAGTATCCCGTACCTGCCTTCTCTCCATACCCTCTGATCCCCTTAGCCACAAGGGCCACATCTAACTCCCTCTTAAATATAGCCAATGAACTGGCCTCGACTACCCTCTGCGGCAGAGAGTTCCAGAGATTCACCACTCTCTGTGTGAAATTTTTTTTTCCGGCGCGGCTCAGCCTAGCCTCCGCTGGACGAACCCCACCAGTGACCAAACCCACCCAACTCGACGGGATTTCCCCGCCTCCCTCAATTTATTTAGTGCGGGATGCCGGCGGTGGGTGTGAAGCTTACCTCGCTGTCCTGAGCCCTAACTCCCCTCAGCCACAGCTGCCGTCACCACCACCGCCGCTGCCGCTGCTGCCCGTATGAGTTGAGTATGCCAGTAACATGCCAGCATCTGCTGTTAGAATGGGCTAAACCAGTGCAGAGGGGTTGGGAATTTTAAAGTTATGTCAATTAATACCCGGACATCGTGCTTATCTTTTCAGTCATTCTAGTACTGGATTAGCATTCACTGCGCGTCAACCGCACTACGCACATATGTAGGTTGAAATTCTGAGAGTGTGCTGATCATCTCTTCAGAAAATTGCACTCACTTTCTCATGGCAAGTTTCTAAATTACTTCATTTTATATGGAATTAATTTACTGAAACTAAATAGTGCACAGCAGTTAACCATTGAGTGGAGTACCTAATATTGTTTCTAGTGATTTTTCTGTGGCTTCTAAATTCAGTCCCTCCCAGATGAAGTCATGGACCCCTAATTAAAAATGCATCATTGTTATGAAAACATTTTTGCTCCATTAATGAAATTGAGACAAGTTCCTGCTCTTAAATATTTGTTAGTGGAATGAAAGATGATTGACTGCCATGTTGCATCAGCTGACAGAGTATTTTACATTTGTTTTTTTCCGAATGAATTTTGTTTGTACGTCTAACCTGTAATCGAGCGCTATTTCATGATTACAGCCAAAATGGAATTTTGCTTTGCATGCTTTGTTGTTGCATCTCGTCTATATCTTGCTCATAAAACCTTTGGCAAATTTTGTTCTGAATTAGTTAACATTTTAATTTGCAAGTATTTACCTGTCTGGAGAAAAGATAGTAATATTTTCATCTCTTGAAAAAGATGCGAAAACAGAGCATATTAACATATGGCATCTCTGTGTGGTATCTCAGCTGCACGGAGGCGGAGAGGAGAGCTCTTCAGCGCGTCGTCCACAGAGCGCAGAGGATTATTGGGACACAGCTACCAGCCTTGGAGGGCATCTACCACACACGGTGCCTCAGGAAGGCCGTCAGCATCCATAAAGACTCCTCACACCCTTTTAATGGACTGTTCAAACTACTTCCCTCTGGCAGACGTTACAAGGCCTTCTACGCCCGAACCTCTAGACTCAGGAACAGCTTCATTCCCAGAGCTATAGCGGCTCCGAACCAGCCCTGCTGAGCGCCCCCCATAGACTGTCTTCCTCGGAAGTCATGTCGCACAGACACATCTGCACTTTAGTCTGTGAACTGTTTTGACTGTTTACTGGTCTTTTTACAATCCATGTTCTCGGGACATCTAAATCCAAAATGGATTATTTATTTATGTTATAACATCAGTTGGAAGCTGCATACCAAATCTTGTTGCGCTTGTGTGCAATGACAATAAAATATATTATTATTATTATTATATATTTTTAAATGCACAATTAATCAGAATTGGTTAAAGAATTAAAAATGTACTGGCACAAGAAATTGATTTACTCTAAGTGGGAGCAAGTTTAAATATACAAACGAGTTTTCCTTAATTATAAATCTTGAAATTGAGAGGTAAACTGACTAATTTTGTTTCAGTCTAACACGTGTTCATGTTATTTGTTTTTTTCTGTGATTCAGGTCAGCATCGATCATTGGGTTCAAATGTTTCCAAAGTTCGTAGTCTGAAACTGGACACTAGTATTTGGAGTAATGAACTTGTTGAGGTAAGAAAACCAGAGAAGTTAAAATAAAATTGCTTCTATCCTTCTGAATGAGATTTATTATTAAAAATTAGCACACACTTCATCTCCGAATACAGATTTGAAAAATTCTCTTTTAAGGGGCCTTCTCTTTTATTTCTACTTTCCACTTTCTCTCTTCCTTTTTTATTTTTTATATACACACTTCACGTTTCTCTACCATCTATTTTTCCACTTTTGCCTCTTTCTATTGTTTTCTTTTTCTTGTCCTGCTTACTTCCTTCTCATAACATAAAACTAGAGGTTGTACATAGAATGGATTACGGTATTACATAGTTGGCACCTAAAATTAGGTTCCACTGTACTGTTTTGTGCTGTATTAACTTCTAATAAAATAAACAAAACAAAAAAAAAAAAAAAAAAAAAAAAAAAAATTAGCACACACTTGGACCAATAAGCTGTCTTTTTCTGGCTGATCCCAGCCTTGTTTTTCTTCAGATATCATTTCTTGAGAAATAGGGATTTTGTTGACCATATCATCTATCATATTTAATTTAATTTTGAGCTAATGTATGAGCATAAACTATGACGGTCATGGGGATGTGAGAGCAATAACTAGTTTGCATGGTGACTCCTTTGTGCTGTCTTCTTAGTTTGGCAGTCATACAGCATCACTTCAAGCCTTTTCCCATTTGAAAGCTTCTAACTTTTTATTAATTTAGACAGAGAATTTGATATCATTCAGCCTTAATAATAGCTTTAGGAATGACCTGTGATATCTTTCCAAAGACTTGTTCATCAGTGTTACCCTGCAATTAAATTAATGATTCTTATGGATAAAAAAAGGTTTAGAGGGAGAGTAGAAACAAAGAACTTCAGATGCTGCAGTCACGCAGCATGTCAGGCAATATCTGGAGAACATTGCGGGTGAAGTTTTGGGTCGAGACCCTTCTTCAGGGGGAATATGGATAAAACAGGTAAATCGGACTGGCTTAGATTACCTCCAAGTTTAAGTATGGTGTCTTCTCATCAAACATTAGACTCTTGAATCACCCTGCACAACTCTCACTGGAGGCCCAATGGGTCTATTTCCCTGCTATATGACTATTATTTTTCATGTGTGTTTGACTTTACCATGACAGCAGTCAACTTCAATACCTCTTTACAACATGTTCATGGTTTTAATGTTCATCATAAGCTCAGACCTATAGTGCCCTCCATAATGTTTGGGACAAAGAATCATCATTTATTTATTTGCCTCTGTACTCCACAATTTAAGATTTGTAATAGAAAAAAATTATATGTGGTTAAAGTGCACATTGTCAGATTTGAATAAAGGCCATTTTTATACATTTTGGTTTAACGTGGCGTGATGACGTGTGACGTGCGGTGTTTTGTCAAGTGTCGCAACATTTTTTTGTTGCCGCTAGATTTTGAAATGTTCAAAATCTTTTGGCGACACTGATATGATGCCATCAAAATCGCCAAGTGGGACAGGCTCTTAAATATTACTCTTCCTAATATTACTCTTCCCTCCTGACTAGTTTTGAATTCGCCTGACGTAGTTTTGTAGACTTTCAGTGAGATGTTTACAAATTGTTTAATTAACAGAGTTATCGAGTATAAATTGCAATAATCGATCATTGGACTCCTGCATATATATTTTTTGGAAAATGGGAACAAAAAATGTCCACAGTAACAGTGAATAAGTCAAGTCAAGTCTAGTTTAGTGTTGTGATAACTTAGTTCTTGCCCAATGACTTCCTGATTATAGCTGCATCAAAAGTCATGATTGTTTTGTGATTCATAAATGAAAGTGCTTTTATTTTGCAATAACAATACATGATGTGAAATGAGTTTTGGTGGTTGTGATCCAATTCCTAGCAGGTGCCCACAACACAATCTTGGCACCAATTCAATACTCTTTTGTACTCTGTTAGGCACAAAGTCACTCTCATGTCAAAAATAAAACTATCAAGAAAATGCTCCTTATAATTGAAGTGAATATAATGTTCACCTATGGGGCATTGTTGAATTAAATGTCAAATCCATACGATGTTAGAGTCACAGTGTCCACTTGAACATGTGCATATCATACAACTGCTATTTTAAGGTAAATGGAATTTAGTTCACTGGATTTTTGTTGCTGTAAAATGAAAGTGATTGATGTTCTCATTCCACATCAACCTCCATTGTTTCCACTGGTTTGATACTGGTCAGAGAAACAATATTACTGGAAATATTGAAACATCCTAAACTGCTTTACGGTTGTATTTTCTAACAAATTTTGAAATTAAGTTGCAAAAGGAGATATTAAGGCGGGTGAATTTACGCCTAGTCAGAAGCAGGGTTTAAGAAATAAAGGAATTAAGGGACAGAAGTTTAGGGGTAATATGAGGGGGAACTTCGTTACTCAGAGAGTGGTAGGGGTGTGGAATGAGCTTCCAGTGGAAGTGATGGAGGCAGGTTCATTGATATCATTTAAAAATAAATTGGATAGGCATATGGATATGAAGGGAATGGAGGGTTATGGTATGAGTGCAGGCAGGTGGGACTAAGGGGAAAAAAAAAAATTTGTTCGGCACGGACTTGTAGGGCCGAGATGGCCTGTTTCCGTGCTGTAATTGTTATAGGTTATATGGTTATATAAGGAATGCCTGAGAGATGGATGGAGGATGAACATGAAGGTACAAGTGAGTAACTTTGGGACAAAGCAGCAGACTCTCACATGACCTCAGGTTTATAGAATACAAAACCATCAGGTTTTCAACATCAGTGCAGTCCATAAGCCATAGAAGCAGAATTCAGCCCATGGAGTCTACTCTGCCATTTAACACAGCTGATCTATTTTTCCCTCTCAGCCCCATTTTCCTGCCTTCTCCCCAATCAATCTCTGCTTTAAAAAAAAAAAATGGAGAAACACATTTTGGATCAAATGATGTTGCACAGGCAAAGGAGATAGATAGTCTCTCTAGACTGTCTGGAACCTCAGCTTGACACCAAGATTGTAAACAGTCCGATTTAGTGTGAGACCATTGTCAGGGAGAAGGATGACGTTGTATCTGAGGAATGGCGTTTGCAGCCAAGTCTAAAGGTGATGTATGATAAGATAAGATAAGATAAGATACATTTATTGTCATTTGGACCCCTTGAGGTCCAAACGAAATGCCGTTTCTGCAGCCATACATACAAACACATAGACCCAAGACACAACATAATTTACATAAACATCCATCACATCGCTGTGATGGAAGGCCAAATAAACTTAATTCTCCACTGCACTCTCCCCCCCCCGATGTCAGAGTCAAAGTCAAAGCCCCCGGCTGGCGATGGCGATTGTCCCGCGGCCATTTAAGCCACGCCGGGTGATGCGAGGTCGCACACCGGGTCTTGATGTTGGAGCCCCCGGCGTGCGCTCGCCATTCCAAGCCGCGCGGGGCAGTGGTGTCAGGCCCCGCTACAGGAGCTCTTCGACCCCGCAACTTGGGCGGGGGAAGTCGCCGTTGCGAGAGCCCTGAAAAGCGGTCTCCCTCCAGGGAGCCGCGGGCTCCCGGTGCCGCCGTCCACAGACCTGCCGTTGGGGCCTCCGACTCTCCGGTCGGGCCGCAGCAGCAGCAGCAGCGCTCCTCCACCGCTCCAACCGTTCCAGACTCGGCCAGCTCCGCGACGGTGACAGTGAGTCGTCGGCACCAGAGTCCCCGGCTTCTTCCTGTTGGAGGCCGCTCCTCGTTGCGGCCCCAACGACAACGGAAACCCGACCCCGAGAGAAAAGGTCGGGTCTCCAGTGCAGGGAGAAATTAAAAAAAGTTTCCCCCCCCCCCCTCCCACCCCACCCCCACCCCCCAACAAAAAATAACAAAAAACTACATTAAAACACAGACAGAAAATAATAAAAACGCGGACAGACTGCAGAGGCCGCTGCTGGCCAGAGCCGCGCCGCCCACCGGAGGTATTCTCATTGTTTCTTTTGGAGAAAATTTCTGCCCAGGTTAATTAAATAATTTGACTATTTCAGATTCAGTGGATGGGTTGATAGAGGTAGTGGTGTTGGAAAGCAAGTTGTCAGCTGCATACAAATGGATTGAATTGATTTTGTATAATAACACTGAAGGATAGCACATGTTTGAGAAGGATGACAACTGTAGATCCTGATAGTATTGACGAGGGAGAGGGAAGATAACCCAAATTCAGGATGAAAATGTTAGTGGCTGAGTGCTTTGGATGCAAGTGAATGATGGCAGAGAGGCGCTGGAGCTTGCGAATATCAGCAATCAGGGCGTGGAGAAAGGCTTCCTTGGTTATTAACTTAAGCTGCCATTTGTGACTTTGAAAAGATCAGTGAAAGGCACAGAAGCCTGATCTGCACAGATTTGGTTGTGGAGTTTAAGAGATGGGAAATATAGTTTTGGGAACTTCCTGCTGTTGATAATACTCTGAGACTCTACTGGAGGCATGGTTACAGATTTAAGAAGCGGCCGATTCGGAAACTCCAAGCCGCAAGTGTTTTCCGATCAGTTCCGACGCCAGAGTTTCGATCATCCCGGTGGACGGGCCTGTACATCGGGCCGTCCGTAGCGGCGATTGCAGAGGGTTCAAAGGCCCCGACTGTGATGTATATGTAATGTAATGTGTAATGTAAATGCCAGTGACCTTAAGGAAGACATTACATGGTGTCAGGGGTGGGATAGAAGCCTAACCAGCAGGACAGCAACGGTGTCAACTTACCTGGAACGTTTTCCAGGGCTGTGCAGCCACCATCGACTTCGGGTGAGTTCCAGGCCCAGTGGCCGCCACCGACGTCGGCTGAGGGCCTGGTACCGTGTAGTCCGTGGACAGGTCTGGCGACCGCCAACGAGGACAGCCGAGTCTCCAGCCAGCCGGGAGCAGAGTCAGCCCGGCTGTGGGCAGAAGGGGCCCAGCCACGTGAGAGAAGCGGACCGGCTGAGTGAGAAAGCCCGTTCACGAGAGACGGCCGCCGCAATAACAGCCGCAGCCACCGCCACCGCCATGTTCGAGAGATTCAAGTAGCCCTGCGGAGCGAGGAGCACGACCCGAGCAACAGTTTAAAGACACTAAGGGACAAATGCAGAGAGTAAAAGTTAAGAAGCCAAGAAGTACAGATAATTTGCCGAAAATACAAATGCAAAGAAGTAAAAGTTAAGAAGTGAAGAAGTAAAAGCCAAGAGTTATTATGCAAGAAATTGAAAGAACGAAAATAGTTGGTATTGACTGTTTAGTATTGACTACGTTTTTTTGTTTAAAGGGGGAGTCCGCCTCCTAGATGGAGCAAGTCTACGAGACCAGGCGGAGAGTAAGTTCCGGATAGAGACGTCTAGTCCAGGATAGACCCCTGTGTAGCCATGGATAGACCCCTGTGTAGCCGTGGATAGACACCTGTGTAGCCATGGATGGGCCACCTGTAGCCAGACCTGTAGACAAACCTGGACAGAGGAGCCAGTCCCCCAGAAGCCAGAAATAGTCTCCCAGAAGGGGCAAGTCCCCAGAAGACACGATGCGCCGAGATGCAGCGAGAGGCAGGAGCCAGTCTCCCAGTCACAGCAAAAGGCAACAAGACAGGCCCTTTGTTAGAGTTTCTAGAATTTGAGTTTAAAGTGAAAAACAGCAGCACTCTTAATTGAGTCTAGTGTAAATCCTTATGTGGATATTAGGGGGAGATGTGATGTAATTAAAGTGAAGGGGGAGATGTGATTTATATGTAATGTAATTTATAATGTAAATGCCAGTGCCCCTTGAGGCCAAAAGCAGAAGCTAGCAAATGTACCTGTGCCTCGTGACTGAGGTCGTGACCTTCTGGAAGTTTCAGTAATTGCAGATTAAACCTTTCCTACAAGATGTCGGACGTGTATTCATTGTGTTAGCCACAACAAGGTCTTACAGAAGACATTACACCGAACACAGGTGAATAAAGCGGAAGATGACTGAACTTTATTGCCTTCCATCACAGTGGGAAACGTTGATTCCGCTGTGGTGGATGTTTATGTTAAACTCTATCGTGTATTGTGTTCTTTTTATTTGTATGGCTGTAAGGAAATCAAATTTCACTGTACCAATTGGTGCATGTGACAATAAATGTGAACTTGAACTTGAAGTCTGGTCTGGCAGTAGTCTTCCTTCAAACGTTCATGTGGTCAAGTTTTTTGCTGGCACCCAGTTTACAAGGAATGTCAGCATTTGACAACGATGCTACTGCTTTGCTTCACTGAAAGGTTAGTTATCCATCTACAGGTTCAGAATGAGGAAGGGCAGGCATTCCTTTCCAAATTTCCTAACAGACTAAGATATCACAAGAAAATAATCTTATGTAAAAGACACAACAGTTTCTGCACCTTTAACTTTACTTTGCAAATTCAGCAGTGTTTTCTATTCTGTTTAATACAATACAATGTTGAATTTATTTTCCCGTTGAGTATAACATCCCAAACTTTACCACATACGCAACTGGTTAAAATGCACCCAAAAGCTATGTGCATTTCTGACAACGTAAATATCATCATGAATCCGTGAATAGGAAGATGAGGTTAAAAATAAATCAGAGGGGAGCTGAAAACAAAGAACAGATACTGTGAGCACAAAACGCAAGATACTGCAGATGCTGGAATCTTGAGCAAAACACAAATCAATGTATCTATCGATACAATTTAGGTTTAATGTTTTTCTGTTGACCTATGTGTTTGATGATTTTGGAAAAAATGACTGAAATGTTATAGATGATAGACAACAAGTGCAGGAGTAGGCCACTCGGCCCTTCGAGACAGCAATGTGATCATGGATGATCATCCGCAATTAGTACCCTGTTCCTGCCTTCTCCCCATATCCCCTGACTCCGCTATCTTTAAAAGCCCTATCTAGCTCTCTCTTGAAAGTATCCAGAGAACTGGCCTCTCTGTGTGATAAACTGTTTCCTCGTCTCCATACTAAATAGCTTAGCCCTTATTCTTAAACTGTGGCCCTTGGTTCTGGAATCCCCCAACATCGGGAACATGTTTCCTGCCTCTCGCGTGTCCAAACCCTTAATAATCTTATATGTTTCAAAAAGATATCCTCTCATCCTTCTAAACTGCAGAGTATACGAGCCCAGCCGCTCCATTCTCTCAGCATATGACAGTCCCGCCATCCCGGGAATTAACCTTGTAAACCTACGCTGCACTCCCTCAATAGCAAGAATGTAATTCTTCAAATTAGGGGACAAAAACTGCACACAATACTCCAGGTGTGATCTCACTAATTTTGAAATCACTGAATGGAGTTTTCCATTATGGCATGGGTATAACATAAATAATAAGGATTGGCAGCAGCTTAAACATCCTGTGGTAAAACCATCTGTAAATTTACCCGTGTATAACTGAAGTGGATTAAATATTGACCATCCCACAACCCACAACCTTTTACACAACCCATCCCACAACCCTTGCTGAAGTTTGCAGTTACAGCAATTATGCTTATTGACATACAGACCTGGTCAAAAAACAAAAACTAGGTCCACTAATTGACTTTAGTTTATTGTTGTCACGTGTACCAGGATACAATGAAAAGCTTTGGTGCGCGTGCTATCCAGTCAGAGAAAAGCCTATACATGAATACAATCAATCTATCCACAGTTTACAAAGGTTCAAAGGTAAAACATTTAGTGCAAGATGTTGAAGTCCAGTAAAGTCCTATTAAAGATAATTAAATGTTTCTAATAAGGTAGATGGGAGGTCACGACTGCACTCTAGCTTATGAGGGCACAATTCAGTTGCCTAATAACAGCTGGGAAGAAAGTTCACCTGAATCTGGTGGTGTTTCAGAAAGAACTGCAGATGTTGGAAGAAATCGAAGGTAGACAAAATTGCTGGAGAAACTCAGCGGCTGAGACAGCATCTAAGGAGAGAAGGAAGATAGTCTGAAGGAGGGTTTCGACTCGAAACATCGCCACAGTCTGAAGAAGGGTCTCGACCTGAAACGCCGTCTGTTCCTTCTCTCCATAGATGCTGCCTCACCCATTGAGTTTCTCCAGCATTTTTGTCTACCTCTGAATCTGGAGGTATGGGTTTTCAAACTTCTGTATCTCCCGCCCCTTGGGAGAGGGGAGAAGAATTTTGATGCGAAAGTATTTAATAAGTGCAAACTTAAATGTTGAAATTTTATAATGATTGAAAATGTTTGTTCCAAAGAGAATGACTGCATCCTTTGGTTGAATTGCAGCTCTTCATTGTGGTGGGAAATAAAATGGTCAACAGCTTTTGGGCAGCAAATCTCAAACCAATAGAAGAGCTGGATATGGATGCTCCACCAAACCAACGTCTGGAATTCATCACGCAAAAATACAAAGAGGGAAGGTTTCGTAAAAGACTCTCATCATTTCTAACACAGGAAGACCTTAACAGGTAAGTGGAATGTATACAAAAATGCTGAAGAAACTCAGCGGGTGAGGCAGCATCTATGGAGCGAAAGAATAGGGACGTTACCTTCAGAAGGTAAGTGGAATGTTCAGTGAAATACTGTCTTCTCAGTTTTTATCCCTTTGATCAATATTGTTTATTTTAAATGAAGCAAGTGTTTTGTGGGCAAAAGATAAAACAGAATTAATACTCCCGAGTTGATTATGACGCCTATTTCCCGTGGTGTTTCAGAAAAAACTGCCTTGTTGGAAAAAATCGAAATATGAGACAAAGATGATGGAGAATACACAGCAGGTCAGGCTGCATCTATGGAGAGAAAGAAGATAGTCTGAAGAAGGGTTTCGACTCGAAACATCGCCACAGTCTGAAGAAGGGTCTTGACCTGAAACGCCGTCTGTTCCTTCTCTCCATAGATGCTGCATGATCCATTGAGTTTCTCCAGCGTTTCATGTTTTTGCTGTAATTATTTCATTCAGGTCTAAGTAATACCAAGTTTTCCACAAGCGAGCTCATAAATATGTTGAAGGTAGACACAAAATGCTGGAGTAACTCAGCGGGCCAGGCTGGAGAGAAGGAATAGGCGATGTTTTGGGTCGAGACCGTTCTTCAGACTGATTTCAGGGGAGGGGGTGGGACAAATATAGAATGCAGAAATAAATTCTAAAAATAGAACTTTGCAAGTGATTTATGAGGTGCAGTTCCTCCAATTTGTGCTGGGCCTCACTCTGATACGGAGGAGCTCCAGGAAACGAAAGGCTAGATTGGGAACGCAAAAATACAAAGAGGGAAGTGTTTCGTAAACCGACTCTCATCATTTCTAACACAGGAAGACCTTAACAAGGTAAGTGGAATGTATACAAAAATGCTGAAGAAACTCAGCGGGTGAGGCAGCATCTATGGAGCGAAAGAATAGGGACGTTTAATTCAGAAGGTAAGTGGAATTCACAGTGAAATACTGTCTTCTCATTTTTAAAAAGTTTGATCAATTTGTTTATCGGAAATAAAGCATCTTTTGTGGGCAATTGATTTAAAATGGACATTACAAAATAGCTGTCCCTTTGATTCAAAAGGCCTATTTCTTAAGGAAAGATTAAACAAAAAAATGGATAAGTGTTAAAATATGAAACAAATAATTCAGAAGATAATGATTTACATATCTAAGGTCATTAATTATAGGCCAAATGGAAGGTTTCAGTGTGGATGATCTTTAATAAATGCCCATTTAAATCGGTTAACTAGTGGGTTCATGTGGAACGCGCATGGTTTAGAATGTTGATATCGCGCATGTTTTTGTGTAATCAAATGCCGAGTCTAAAAAATACTGCGGGATATAAAAAGCCCAAAATGAACTATTCGCTATAGATAACTTGATATTCAGGGTTATATATATGCCCCATTTAATGTGAAAATAAGGTACATACCTTTAATTGTTTGCTCTATAAAACCCTGGGGCTGCGAGAGGTTGCGGAATCAGACAGTAATTTAAAAACTATTAGAACTATATTATCGAGGCCTATAAAACTAATAATACCTTTTGCGACCGGGTCTTGCAGCGATTTTTCGTTAATGATTTACTAGGCTGAACATCTGCGATTAGTACAGCCTAGTAAAAATCGCGTTTTAAACCCGCCCCCTCCAAACAGCACCAAAATCGCGGACATTGCTGAGGGCAGATTCCCAATGACGATTCAGGTAGGTTTTGTAACATACCTAGACTGAGTGGAGGTGTTCGGTGAAACGATCGCCGAGCCTACGCTTGGTCTCGTTGATGTAGAGAAGTTGACACCAGGAACAGCGGATACAGTAGATGAGGTTGGAGGAGGTGCAAGTGAACCTCTGCCTCACCTGGAAAGGCTCAAGAAGGAACTGCAGATGCTGGAAGATCGAAGGTACACAAAAATGCTGGAGAAGCTCAGCGGGTGCAGCAGCATCTATGGAGCGAAGGAAATAGGCAACGTTTCGGGCCGAAACCCTTCTTCAGACTGATGGGGGGGGGGGGGGGAGAAGGAAGGAAAAAGGGAGGTGGAGGTGCCCGAGGGCGGGGAGATGGGAGGAGACAGCTCGAAGGTTAAGGAAGGGGAGGAGACAGCAAGGGCTAGCAAAACTGGGAGAATTCAACGTTCATGCCAGCCGGACGCAAGCAACCCAGGCGGAATATGAGGTGCTGTTCCTCCAATTTCCAGTGTTGCTCACTCTGGCAATGGAGGAGACCCAGGACAGAGAGGTCGGATTGGGAATGGGAGGGGGAGTTGAAGTGCTGAGCCACCGGGAGTTCAGATAGGTTATTGCGGACTGAGCGGAGGTGTTCGGCGAAACGATCGCCCAACCTCCGCATAGTCTCCCCGATAAAATCAGCTGACATCTAGAGCAGCGGATGCAGTAGATGAGGTTGGAGGAGATACAGTTGAACCTTTGTCACACCTGGAACGACTGCTTGGGTCCTTGCATGGAGTCGAGGGGGGAGGTGAAGGGACAGGTGTTGGATTTCTTGCGGTTGCAACGGAAAGTGCCCGGGGAGGGGGTGGTATGGGAGGAAAGGGAAGAATTGACAAGGGAGTTGCGGAAGGAGCGGTTTGTTTGGATGCTTCGATGGAGTCGAGGGAGAGGTAAAGGGACAGGTGCTAAACCTCCTGTGGTTGCAGGGGAAAGTACCTGGGGAGGGGGTGGTTTGCGTGGGAAGGCACGAGTTGAACAGGGAGTATCGGAGGGAAAGGTCTCTGCGGAAAGCAGAAAGCGGTGGAGATGCGAAGATGTGGCCAGTAGTGGGATCCTGTTGTTATTTGTAAATATATATAAATACTAGACCAAGTGCAGACCCGTTGGGTCTGTTCCCCGAACGTGCGGTTGTGGGGGATGCGGCATGCAGCATCACACACACTAACTATCCCCCCCCCCCCCCCCACACTCACGCTAATTACCCCCCTTGATATTATATTAATATTATTAATTTGCTCCTTTTACCCCATAACCACCCTATCTACTGACACATAGCCCCCAACTTGCAGTCACATCTAGAGGGGGGGTGGGGGGGGGGGGGGGGGGGGGGGGGGGTGGGGTTAGAGAGTGAGGGCATAGAGAGAAGGGGCAGAGACAGAGACAGACACACAGAGAGGGGCAAGAGAGGCGGGTGGAGAGGTGGCGGGCGGAGAGGGAGGGAGGGTGAGGGGGGAAAGGTGGGGGGGGAGAGAGAGAGAGAGAGGGTGAGAGTGAGGGGGGAGAGAGAGGGGGTGCTGGGAGGGGGTGAGGAGGGAGGGGGGGAAGAGGGGGGGGGGGAAAGAGGGAGGGGGGGGAAAGAGGCAGAGGGAGGGGGGGGGGAAGAGGGAGGGGGGGGAAGAAGAGAGGGGGGGGGAGAGGGGGGGGGGAAAGAGGGGGGGGACCGGGAGGGGGGAAAAGGGGGGGGGGAGAGAGAGAGGGGAGAGAGGGGTGTGCTGAGGGGGTGAGGTGAGGGGAAGGGGAGAGGTGGGGAGCAGGGAGCGGGAGGGAAGGGGGTAGGGGTGTGTGGAGGGGAGGGGGTTTAGAGGATGGAGGGGAGGCGGGTGAGAAAGGAGGGGGAGAGGGGGGAGGAGGGAGGAGAGGAGAGGGGAGGGGAGGAGAGGAGAGGGGGGAGAGAGGAGAAGGGGGGGGGGAGAGAGAGAGAGAGAGTGCCTTTTTACTTCAACCCAAACCCCCCAAACAACCATTTGCAGGCAGTGCTTTTGTAATTCAAACTAACCATATTTTCATTTTCAAACCACATTAAGGGTACTTACTCACAGTTGTGTAGACATTTGTTCAGTGTCATTCAGAGCACAGAGTGACCTCCATCTTGCAGACTGATTGAGGCACACCACTTCCTGGTTTTATAGTCCCTTCCCCTCCCTCCAGCAGGGGCAGCAGAGAGAATGGTGAATTTTTTAAAAACATTAATTTCTCTCTGATTTTTCATCGATGGGAAAAATACTCTGGTCCAGGAAGGCAGACGTGGGCTCTGATCGAGGTGGCCAAAAATGAGGGCTGTAGGTGACGGCGTTCTCTCGGATATCGCAGCACAGTGGGCCAAAAGCGGTCAAGATCAGACTTTTAGTAATATAGATGTTGTTATTTTGCTCCCCAAAATATATGTGATAGTCTGACATTACTGCATGTGAGTGAATTGTCAGAGTGTGCTTCTCTATAGAAATTCATTTTCTCTCATTCTCTCATTACATTTACAATTTAGAGACAATATTTTGAAAGCCATTCTCTTTCAGAACTATGACATTTCAACAAGTTATATTGGTATCACTTCTCTTACTGAAGTGGAAGATATTGCTTTCAAGTTGCTTTTGTAATATTCAGTCATCTTTTTTTCCATTAACTTTAAAACTAGTCTTGGATGTAAACATTCTTCTAAGGATTGATAAAGTTGAAGATGAAATCAAGTATTTGCGACATGGCAAATGCTGCATAAAACATCCATTCACCCATTTTATTCATTGAATATAAACTGCTCAACCCAATATTTGCTGCAGTTTTTGAGCTTTTCATTCTGAACAAAGTCACTTACGTCATGCACATCACTTGCTCTTGATTAGACTAAGTGTTGTTTTCATCCCTGCCGGTGAGTTTGTTCTATCACAGAGTTCACCAAACCTCAGTGGTGGATAATCAATTTTGGAACGGCTATGAGAAGCAAACCAGATTTGTATTATTAAATTTCAACCCAAAGCATTTAAGGAAGAAAGAAAACAAAGTTTTTATAAGCATCAGATATGGATTTTTCATGTTGTCATGATAGTGATATTTAAGAATATGAGTATTGAGTATTTTGCAAGATGATTAAAAAGGGTTCATAGGAACATTTTGAGCTAATGAAAAATAAAATATTTGAATCTGCTTCAGATTTTGAGGTTAAAACTAGCAAAATAAATAAGAAGATATCAGTAGAAGTTATATATTAGTCTTTAAGACAGCATTCAGTAAGGTACACAACAGTTATTAAATGAAGGAAAGACACAATGCTGGAGTAACAGAGGGTCAGGCAGTATCCCTGGCGAACATGAATAGGTGAAGTTTCGAGTTTGGGAAAGGAACCTCGCATTTCACTGTATTAAATTCCATCAGCTATTCTTCAGCCCACCTGCCCGACCGATCAAGATCCTACTGCAATTTTTGTCAACCATCTTCACTATCTATGGTACCACCCACTTTAGTGTCATCTGCAAACTTGCTAATCATGCATGTCAACCATTGTGATCGAAATCATTGATATAGATAGGAAACAGCAATGGATCAGCACCGAAAGCTGAGGCACACTACTCGTCACAGGCTTCCAGTCCAAAAAGCAACCTCCCACCTCCTGCTTTCATAAAGCCAATTGCCTATGCATTCAGCAATCTCTCCTTGGATCCCATGTGATCTAACCTTCCAGATCGGCCTACCATGCCGAATCTTCTCAAAAATCCATACATGCAATGTACAGCTCTGCCCTCAACCTTTTTGGTCACATGCTCATAAAACTCAATCAGATTCATGAGACACCATCTCCCACAAACAAAACTGTGCTGACTATCCCTTATCAGCCCTTGTCCATCTAAATACATGTGTAGGAAGGAACTGCAGATGCTGGTTTAAATCGAAGATTGACACAAAAAGCTGGAATAACTCAGCGGGACAGGCAGAGACGGAATGGGTGAAGTTTCGGGTCGATTTTCCATCTAAACAAATGTATATCTTATTCATCAGAATTCTCTCCAGTAACATTGAGACCACTGAGGTTGGGGCCACTAGCCTGTAGTTCCCAGGCTTTTCCCAGCAGCTCTTCTTAACAGAGGTACAACATTTGCCACCCTCCCCTAATATGTAAAATAAATCTATTCCTGTCACAAATATATTTGATGATGATCCTCCATAGCCTGTTTGCCAGTCTTCCAGCAACTCGCCCCAATTCAATGTTGACTCATAAATCTCAGCCAGGGTACCTGCATTGTTTTCAGATTGGTAACCCTACCTGAGGAAGGATATACTTGTGACAGAAGGAATGCAACAAAGATTCACCCGATTGATACTAGAATTGCAATTCATCAGCGGGAGATTAGGCAGACTAAATTTACACTCTCTTAAATTTATTTAAAAAAAAGATGTGATCTCATTGAAATATATAGAAATATTATGGAGCTTGACAGATAAGCAGATACAATCCTACCTGGACTGACTCAAACTTGGAATCAAAATAATGTTTTTACTTTTCATGATTGAGATGAGCAGTCTTAAAGAAGACAGTTCTTAAAGACAGTTCTTAAAGAAGACAGCTCTTAAAGAAGACAGCTCTTAAAAAAGACGGTTCTTAAAGAAGACAGTGAATCTTGGTAATTTTCTGCACTTGAGGGCTCTAAAGTCTCTACTACTGAGCAAATACAAGTTTGGGATCCAACATGAATTGTAAATACTTGGAAAATCAAGAAATATAGTTTTAGCTTAGAGACATAAAAAATAGCAGCAGGAATTGGCTGTTAGACCCTTCGTGTCTGATTGCATCATTCAGTACAATTTATGGGTGATCTTTTACCACAATGACACTTACTTGCACTAATCCCATATCCTTTGATTCCCCTAATATCCAAAACAAATATTTTCCTGTCACAAATATATTTGATGACTGATCCTGCATAGTCAGTGTGCGTAGGGCATTACAATGATTTGTGATACTCTAGTTGAACAAATGTATTCTCATGTATGCCATTAATGCCCAGCCTCTTTTTGTGTTTTGATACTGTGATCCCTGGCAACATTCATCCTCTTGTGCCCCTTAAGAATTTGGTATGTTTCAATGAAATCACCTCATTCTTCTAAATGTAAAAGTAAACTGGTAAGCTAGCAGTAAGCTCACCTCTCATTCAATCCTACCCTTCCCATCTTCTAACATCACCAGAATCAATCTTCTAAATATTGGCTTTATTATTTATACAGTAAATGTATTTGTTCTCAAACGTGAAAACTACCTGCACGCAATACACAAGATTATATCTCACCAGGAGTCTGCTCCATTGTACAGTAAGATCATGGCTTTTATTTTATTTTAGCAGTCAGGGAATTGGCTTGCAATGTAGACCAAAAGAACATTTGATTCCTTAACCCTTGCAGAAATTTGTAAGAACAATTCTTCCAAAATATGTTTCCATGATCTTGCTGTATAATGCTTTACAAAGGAGCAGACCCAAATGGCTGGACAGAAAAAAGGTCATTTTTAGATTGTCAGAAATTCTTCAACAACTGCAGATTTTTGTTGTGAGTGATACTGCCATTATTAAACCACATGTACAGTTTGTACTGGTGCTCTGTTGAGTCATATGGTGGTCATCGGTCCTCGGACTGTCTTTGATTGGATTTCATTGGCTTTACCTTGCACTAAATGTTATTCTCTTATCTATACACTGTAAACGGCTCGATTGTAATCATGTCATGTCTTTCCGCTGACTGCTTAGCACGCAACAAAAGTTTTTCACTGTACCTCGGTACACGTGACAATAAACTAAACAAAACTGCCTGCAGAGTTGACATTAACTTCAGTCTGTAATTGTGCCATTCCATGCCTTGGTCACTACAATGTGTTCTACCTTTTTGTACAAACAGGCTTTATGTCAAGCTGTTGTGAAACAAGATATCTTGGAGACTCTCTCACTTGTTTTTAGTGGGGCGGATGTCATGTGTGCAACAGGAGAAGCAGCTCATTGTACTCCTTACCTGTTAGCACAGAAAGCTGGCCAACGACTGCAAATGGAGTTTCTGTTTCACAATAAACTCTCAGGTAAAACACGTATAGGTGTTTGAAGATTGTATCCGCTACTCTTTGTAATGCAGGAACTGTTAGATAATGTTCAGAATTGTCCTTTCATTTGACTTTGCGAGGGCCAGCAATATTATTATTTATGAATAGATTCAAACTAAAGAATTTGTGAATGTTTGGGGAATTTCTGCATGTGAAATGTGGTCTGAGAGAAGACAGCTTTACTCACAGGTGTGATTTATCCACCATATCGTTTGGAGTTATTGACGTTTTCAGGGGTAACAGCCCTGTGAAGAAGAAGAGCAAGCAGAAGGTTAAGGGGGGACTTGATAGAGGTCTTTAAAATGATGAGAGGGATAGACAGAATTGATGTGGACAAGCTTTTCCCTTTGAGGATAGGGAAGATTCAAACAAGAGGACATGACTTCAGAATTAAGGGACAGAAGTTTAGGGGTAACATGAGGGGGAACTTCATTACTCAGAGAGTAGTAGCGGTGTGGAATGAGCTTACAGTGGAAGTGGTGGAGGCAGGTTCGTTGGTATCATTTAAAAATAAATTGGATAGGCATATGGATGAGAAGGGAATGGAGGGTTATGGTATGAGTGCAGGCAGGTGGGAATAAGGGAAAAAAGTTGTTCGACACGGACTTGTAGGGCCGAGATGGCCTGTTTCCGTGCTGTAATTGTTATATGGTTATATGGTTATAAGCATGTGTAAACCTACATGGAATTCAAATTTCTTAAGGCATCTGTACAATTTGATGCTTTTGTTAATTGGAATGCACTGCCTTTAATTTGACAAGAGTGAGGGAGAAGCCACATTTCCTTGTGCAAAACAGGCTGAGCTTTAAGAAGGCGTCTGTTAGATATCATTGGTACACAACAGTGCAGGAGAAACTCAGCGGGTGCAGTAGCATCTATGGAGCGAAGGAAATAGGCAACATTTCTGGCCAAAACCCTTCTTCAGACTGATGGGGGAATATCATTGCCTTTTTCAAATTAAATTAATGTCAGGACGATTTAAATCTTACTTAAAAAAAACGATTTAAACACTTATGCTATAACAAAACAACCTGTAAAATATGGAGGTGTTTAACAGTCAGTGCTGTATTTTCCATAGCGCACTGTATCCATGCTGAGAAAAACCACCAAGACCAGGCTGGTTTGATATTTCATAGGTGGGCTACTCAAAACCAACCATACGAGTACCACTCTTTGATCAGAGTTGAGAAACTGGTCTTGGGCCAAACAATATTCCATATGGAATCACGAAGCTTCGATGAACGGTTGTAAAATCCTGAAGCATGAGAAATAAAGCTTTTGTCATAAAACCTATTCACTGGGCAAAATATTTGACTGGTGTTGTAAACCCACCAATAGAAATGACTTTATAAAATCATATTCCTTATTTGTGCCAGTCCTGACTGTTTGATTTCTGTTCTTTAGCACTTCCAAAGATTGATTCATTGTCTGAGGCTGGCACTCATTCTACTAATTCACCATCTACCTTTCTCTGTGGATTCCTGTACAAGGCTGTTAACACTAACAAAACAGTAAATGAGAAAAGGTTGAAGGAAGGTGAGTTATCCATCAATAATGGTACTGCCATGTAACATGCAACTCGCTTGCTTAATGAGAGATCGTTATTTGAGCTTAACTGCAGCCAAATGTCGAGGAGCTCAATAACCTAAATGATATCCATCCGGGGAGAATGCGACTCAAATTTCTTATTAGTATGATTGTATTGCTAATATTGTCAATTTAACCATATTGTACTGATTGCATTGTGTTCTCTTGCCAATATGCTGTGTTGGCCTGCCTTCACCTCTGCCTCCATCTGCGATTTAATTTCTATAATGTATCTTTAATCAAATCCAGTTTGTGATATCAACATTAGCCTTTGTTATCTGAGCTTAACTTGCCATCCACAGTTTTTATCCAATACAGATTCAGATCTTGATTAAAAAAAGAATAGGGTAGCTGCGTGCAGTTACAACAAAATCCCCATTTAACTTTGTTTCTCCTTTTCGAAGGCAACGGTGATACTTACTTGTGTCTATTCCCCTTCCATTGTGCATGCACTTTATTATATTATATTAGACTAGATTAGATTAATTTATTATCATAAACATAACATTTCCTGGTCACACACATAATAGTTATTGATTTAAGACACTTTTTTGGGGGTATTCCTTGGTGTTCTAACCGGCATTGATAGATCCAATTATTACAGTTCTGATCGCTCCCATGCAGGAAGGAGATGAAACTTTGGAAAAGATGCAGCGGTGATTTACCAAAAAGATGTTTACCAAAAAGGATTGTTTTCTCTGGAATGCCAAAGGTTGAGGGGAGACCTAATGGAAGCACATACAATTATGGAAGGCATAGATATGGTCAAAACTTTTTTCCCTGGATGGAAACATCAATGTTATGGGACATAGCTTTAAGGTGATATGGGCAAAGTTTAAAGGAGATGTGTGGGGCTATTTTTTTTTGTACAGAAGGTGGTGGGTACATGGAACATGCTGCAGGGGGTGGTGGTGCAGGCAGATACGATACTGGTGTTTAAGAGACTTTTGGACAGACACATAAATATGCAGGGAATGGTTTGATCTAGATCATGTGGTGGCAGATAAGAATTTGTTTTGGATATTCAACGCAGACATTGTGGGCCAAAGGGACTGTCCCTGTGTTGTTTTGTTCTTAGTTCATTAAAAATATTGTTACGACCATTGTTCGCAAGGGATGTGGTATTAATGAAGGCTGGAAACCTTTGCTTTGTCTCAGACTTTTCTGTCTACTTATTTTTGGAAAGATGATCCTTGCATTATTCCCAAGTACTTTAAAATGATGCGCACATATATCTGCAAATTGCTTCCATAGCAACAAATGAATCCAGGAACGATTGCTGCTTTGTTCTCCCAGAAGTGATTAGAATCTACAGTTCAGAAAATGTTGCCACCCACTTCATTTTTCTCTTTAAACAAAGCTTTTTTCATATCAAGCTATGTTCAAAGACAAATGGAGAATTACTACCAGAAATGTTCCCTTGAATCTGTTGAATTTTACATTGAATTTTAATGCTTTCTGATTATAGAGAGAGTTCGATTTAGCTCATAGGGGTAAAGGATTCAAGGGATATGGGGAAAAAACAGGAACGGGGTACTGATTTTAGATGATCTGCAAGTATCCACTGATGGCCTCCAAAGCCTTCTGTGGCAAACAATTCCACAGATTCACCACCCTCTGACAAAAGAAATGTCTCCTCATCTTCCTAAACGAACGTCCTTTAATTCTGAGGCAATGACCTCTAGTCCTAGACTCTCCCACTAATGAGACTCTCCACATCCACTTCAAGCCTTTAACTATTCTGTATGTTTCAATTATGCCCACCCCTACCCCCTATTTCTTCTAAACTCCAGCAAGTACAGGCCCAGTGCTGACAAATGCTCATCATAGGTTAATCTACTAATTCCTGGGATTATTCTTGTAAACCTCCGTTGGATCCACTCCAGAGCCAGCACATCTTTCCTCAGATATGGTGCCCAAAATTCTTCACTACATTCCAAATGCAGCTTTACCAGCGCCTTATAGATCCTCAACATCCCTGCTTATGTACACAAGCCCTCTTGAAATAAATGCTAGCATTGAGTTTGCCTTCTTTACTACCAATTCGACATGCAGATTAACGTTTTGGGAATCCTGCACCAGCACTCCCAAGTCCCTTTGCAAAACCGATTTCTGGATCCTCACCCCATTTAGAAAATAGCCTATGCCTTTACTCCTTTTACCAAAATGCATGACTCCACACTCGGCTACACTATATTCCATCTGCCACTTCTCTGGCCACCCTCCCAATCTGTCCAAGCCCTTCTGCAGAGTCCCTGCTTTTTCTACACTCCCGGCCCTTCCACCTATTTTTGTATCATCTGCAAAATTTGCCACAAAGCCTTCTATCCCCTCATCCAAATCATTAATATACGACATGAAGAGTAGCGGCCCCAGCACCGACCCTTGCGGAACTCCGCTAGTCACTGGCAGCCAACCAGAAAAAGCCCCCTTTGTTGCCACTCTTTGACTGCCATCCAGCCAACCTGCTATCCATGCTAGCATTTCCCCTTTGATACCGTGGGCTCTCATCTTCCTAAGCAGCCTAATGTGTGGCACCTTATCAAAAGCTTACCGAAAATCTAGGTAAACAACATCTACTGACTCACCTTTGTCTGTCCTGCTATTTACTTCTTCAAAGAATTCCAGCAAATTTGTCAAGCGGGACCTCCCCTCCACATAGCCATGCTGACTTCAGCCTAATTTATTGTGAACTTCTAAGTTCAATGTAACCTCATCCTTTATAATGGACTCTAAAATCTTACCAACCACCGAAGTCAGACTAACCGGCCTATTATTCCCGCTATTCTGCCTTGCTCCCCATTGAGTGCTTCTCTGGCTGTGCTTAATAGAGTTGCTTGCTTTACATGGCCCACTCTGTTTCTCCGTTCATGGAATCAAGTAGGAGCAAAGCCAATGTGCGTCAACCTGAACACTTAAACAGAATGCAAAAGTGAGTAGATAATGTTTTGTGATGTATCTCAAAGCATTCAATTCTGTACAATTTAAAAATATTCCCATGCATTTGAATTTCTCAGCCACACTAAAACACAGTCATCTAATTCATTTAATTTTCCCATTACACTGATTTCAGATTATGCCTATTTTCTGGAATCAGTCTCCAAGAGTAAATCAGCAGGCTATAAACTACTAATGGTTCTTAGCACTGAATATTTCAGAGAAACAGTGCTTCCACATTATTTCAAACAAGCATTTTCAGTCCGGCTAACATCACATTTGTATAATGGTTTGCTGATGGGAGCTTCCTGCACGTTTCGTTGTGGCATCTGATGTTCCAGTTCACATCGGGTCAGGCAGAGTTTAGTTTCCTGTCCAGCTCATGGCAGACTTCCTCATCCTCATGCAAGGAGCAGTGTCTCCTTCCAAGCAAGTGTTACATTTTCGCAAGACCCCTGATCTTTCAAAATATCTGTTTCCTTGGTTCGCGCTACTTGTGGCATGTTTTACGTCGATCACTCGTCATCTCTGATTTGCTTCCATCTCGCGTGTTTTTTGGACTGAGACTGTGATCTGAGATGATCTTTCGGAATGGAGGATGACTTCCACTCTTGTCCTGTGGGCACTGAGGCAAATTATGAGATCAATGTGGGACCATGCACTTTGGTACAGATAGGCCTCGGGTGCCTTGGGGAGTGGATGGGTAGGTAGGTGAGGAGGTGGTGTGCTCCTTCCATCATTGGCTTTGGGTGCTCCCAATACATGGGCATGAGACTGTTAATGGTCTCCCAGAGTACGGTCTTCATTTTAAATGGACATGGGCCAGAAGCTTCCAGGAGTCATTGGGAATGTTGCTTTTTTTTCCAGGAAAGCTTTGAGCATATCCTTGAATCGATTCTTGGATCTACCTAATGATGTCTCCCAATGACAGGGCTAGGAATGGAGTGGCTATTTAGACGTCTTCTTTTGTGAATGTGAAAGACAATGTCAGGATTAACAAATCAGTATCCATGGATTGGGAGTATTTTACAGGGACATGACTGTGGTAACTTCTGTGGCGCTTTAACTACTGTGCAGAAGGCAGTTCATGTTTCAGAAGCATAGAGAAGAGCAGAGATCAGCTGCCTGGGATTCATAAGTTTTGAGGTTGTGATCATTGGATGCTGACACATTGACAGCAATGAATTTACTGTCTGCGGCCATTGTTGTCCGGAACTATAGAGGAGTTTTGCTTTGCACACATTCAGTCTAAGGGCTGTCCGTTCATATGCTTTAGTGAGCACGTCTCCTTAAACGTGGAACATGGCCTCTTGTGGATGAGTGGTATCTGCCTACAGCTTCTCGACCTCTGAATCTGGGGTAACCTTGGATTTGGATTGGAGGCAAGACAGATTTAACTGTTTCTCATTTGTTCTGTAGGTTATTGGAGGTGAGGTGCAATATTGCAACAAGAAATTATTGAAACATGTTTCTGATCGATTTGCAGCTTTATTTGCTGTACAGCCATTTGGTTACGATTGTGGTTCTTTGTCATCAGAAAATAAATGACATATTTTCTCATCAATGATGCATCAGATCAGTCGCTTTCCTTGAAACATTAGGATAATGTCATAAATCATGAAGTCATGGCATTTTGGCTGTTACTGGTGTGCTGATTATTCACATACATTGCCTATTTCATGACATGCCCTGACGATGTTAATCAAATGCTACATTACGCCACTGTAGAGGTCATGCTCTTGGGGAAAATTTGTCATTTGGAAAAATGATGAGGTTCTCTCATGCAGCTGCTGGCTTTACAAGGGGATATTCTTAAAGAGCAAAGCGGAGTGCTGGAGTAACTCTGAGGGTCAGGCAGCATCTGGGGAAGGAATAGGTAGGTGATGTTTCTGATCGGAGCCCTTTTCAGAATGAACATCCCGATCCAAAATGTAATCTATCCATTCCTCCACAGATGCTGCCTGACCTGCTGAGTGCCTCCAGCTCAAAGTCCAGCATCTGCTGCTTCTTGTGTCTTGATGTTTTTAAAGAATCCGTCTCGACCAGCAGCTCATTCTGATACTTGCTGTTGGCATTGGTGAGCTGCTGGTGGGTTTATTATAAATATCCCCCAAAGATGTTTGAAGTGATCTAGTGAAATAGGAGTTCCTAGCTGCGGTCATCTTCATCGCCAAAGGCAGAATATGCTTGTCAGATATATCAGACTAAAGGAAACAGTGTAGCTCTTGGCTGCCTCCATGACAAAGTGGAGCTTACAAGGAAAAATCTTCTCCAATCTCCCCAGGTAGCTCTGCTTGATCTGAAGAGAGGTGTGTACATAGTTCACATGTACAAGTTACCTGCATTCTGCCTCTGAATTTCTTTGCCCTCTTACTGCAGAGCAAGCTGAGAGAGGAGGAGGGCAAAAAGGCATATAGACATCTACCTTCAGCAATAATCGTGATTGCAGCAATTGAATTGTAACTGTTTAAAAGCATTGACACAAACATGCAGCAGGTGAAACAAATTACATCGGTTAAATCCATCTGAACTTCTCTGAAGAGCCAGTTCTGATTAATTGCTTAAGTCCTAGAATGCGGTTTTTGAAAAAGGAAAAATGTGCTACTGTTTGAAGTTGCTTGACTCCTCCATTTTAATACATTAAAAAAAACCCTATTAAATATACGCAATTCTTCCCCTTGATTGCCAGAGTTTCGACTCCAGCGGCTCAAGGTTTCTGCTTTGACTGGTCCCAATGTCTCCTATAGCTGACTATTGAAGGTTTTATTTTGCAGGAAACATCACAGCCTCCAGTCTTTACTATAGTGTTACAACTGCAGGAAATTAATCTATCTTGTCACAATTTACCAGAAAATTGTAACAGGTGTTTTGTCGTGTTCTTGTAACTTTCAGTAAAACTGGTTTCCACAGTGATTATGTCCACGGGCCAAAGTCTTTCTTATGATGGTATGGAATGTAATTTCACAAAGTAATCTTTCACGGCTCTCCCAATTGTTAGGAACTGATTCATTGTTTGTTCTTCTGTTCAGTGACATTGAACGGACATTTGAACGTCGCCAGTGGCGCGAAACAAAAAAAAAAAAGATTTGTTCATTCTCGCCCAGTATTTCCATTCTATTTGAAAAATACTGGCAGCTTTTACCAGAACATTATTTTCAGATAGCTGTATATTCCCAAATCAAGTTGCTACTAATGTTTTAGCATTTTGAATCACAGGTGCACATATCCTCCTTTTGGTATTAGCCAGTTTTCTCATCTCGGAAGGATTTCCCCCTTATCCTTAAGCTGTTTTTTAAAAGCGGGAAAATCTTTAATTAGCCTTCCAACCCAAAGGATTTTGTGTCCCCTCTCAATCTCCTAAATTCTAGAGGTATGAGCCAGCCTATCCAGTCTTTCTTCATGAATTGCCCAGGAATCAGTCTGGTAACCGTCTCTGCACTCCCTCTATTGCAAAAGAGGGTCAGATTTGGAGACCAAAAGTTGCTTTCTCACCAAGACCCTGAACTGCAGTAGAACCTCCTTTCACTTGAGGTGTTTTGGTATTAGCCAGTTTTAGCTGGAGAGCTTCCAATTTTTTTTTGATTCAAAGGGGCGACAGTGAAGCGGAATGGCGTCCTTAGGGTATCTGCCTTGAACTGCTGCTTTCATTGAGGTGTTTGGGAGAGAGCTAGAATTTTGACTGGGCGACAGTGAAGGAATGGCGATATATCTCCAACTCGGGATGGTGTATGGGTCAGTGGGCAAATTCCAATCTTCCTTCTCGTGCATCTCATGCTTCTGCTGCCCTTGTCCTTCCAGCTGGTGGAGGTCATTGTTTGGCAGGTGCTGTTTAAGGAGTGTTGGTGAATTGCTGCAGTGCATCTTGCAGATGGTAAATTCGCTGCTACTGTAAGTCATTGGTAGAGTGAGTGAATGGCTGTGGAGGGGATGCCCATCTAATGAGCTGCTATGTCCTGTGTGGTGTTGAGCTCCTTGCAGGGTTGCGAAAGATGCACTCATCCCGGAGAGTGAAGAGTACTCCTTCACACTCCTGACTTGAGCCTTGGAGATGGTGAACTGGCTTTGGGGAATTATGAGATGAGTTAGTTCCATAGGATTCCTAGCCACTGATCTGCCTTATAGACACATTGTGTAAATGGCGAAACTAGCTCAGTTGCTGGTCAAGAGCAACCTCCAGGATGTTAATAATGGAGGATTCAGTGGATTATCAGTGATGATAATGCCATTGAGTGTCAGAAGGTGATAACTGGATATTCTCTTGTAGGAAAATAATCCAAAATAGAAAAGGCACTGGCTATATACTGTGGCCCAGGTATTCATTTGCTTTGGCTTTATGCCCACCAATTTTAGTGAAGGAAAGTTGGTGATGACTGTGTGATGGTCGTTAATGGGAGTCTATGTTTGTAGTTCATAGATTGGAGTGGCCAACCATTGGATGCTGAGGAGCTTGCTTCTCATGGGAGATGACGCCAATAATAGCACAGCTTTGTTACTGGGGCAACTCTGACATGCCATCAGGAGATGGGTAGGTGGGCAATAAGGTCTGGAGAAGTTGAGGAGTGAGAAGGTTGGTTGTACGGACTTGTTAAGCAAATCTGCAAATGTTCATCCTTTTTTTTCAATTCATGGGTCTACTTTTCACAGTACCTTGTTGGAAAGCAATTAATAATGTACTAAAGATGCTTTTTGACCTATTGTATAAGCACTCATAAACATGCCAGCGAAATACATAGAGAAGGTCAAATGGGAACTTTCATGACAGCTCCGATGAAGTACTGAAAGATAAGATCAGAGGTCAAAGGGTAGATTCAGCATGGCATCTACTTGCAAGAAAAATGAGTTGGCAATGTTGCTGAGACGTGCATTATCGAATTGCAGCAGCAGCACTGTTATTAAACCAAATACTACAAGGACAGAAAGGTGATCCTATTAATAGCAAATCAAGTTCAGCATAGGCTGCCGTTACACTGCTCCTTTGGTGCTAATGCATACTTCCACCTTGTACTAATGTGAAGCATATCACTTGCATTGGTCCCAATACATTCCAGAATACATCACAGCCAAATGCTGTGAGTTGGCCATGACTTTGGTGTCTCCCAACACTCCAGATTTACTGGGTGAAGCATAGTTAGAGTTTAACGTCAAGCTTGCCACAAACTGCTCAAATTTGGCGTTAATCGCATGTCTGCTCTCCTATTATTTTGTTTTGAAAAGCTCTGCTGGCCTAGGGAAATGTGTGATTCCCTAACTGTGTTAGCATGCTCCACTCCTTGGCTTTGCTTAGCAGTGATCAGCAAAGTATAAATTAACTGATAGTTTATTATAATTAATATTTTAGTTAAAGATACAGAGCGGAAACAGGCCCTTTGGCTCACCGCATCAGCGCTGACCAGCCCGTACACCAGCACTAGCCTACACTCCCCCTCTATCTTTAAAAGTTTGAATCATGAATATTTAGGGTAAGCTTGGTACGGTATATATCCTGAGAGAAGTTTGTAATTTAAATTTGGTTAAAAAAATATAACAATGATCCAGATGAGGTATAGCTCAGATATTGAAGAAAATTTAATGGAAACTTGGCCAAGTGTGTCTGCTTCCACCACTCAACCGATCCCCCAACGCATTATTGCACCACTCACACCTAGCCCCCAACTGCGCAGGCGTGGTTCATTTCTCCTCATCCCCCAGCACTCCCTCCTCCTCCTCTTCACCCTCCATCTTCAATCCCTAGAGAGGGAGGGGTGGTAGAGAAGGAGGGGGAGGAGGGGTAGAGAGGGAGGGAGGGAAGGAGGGGGGGGGGGGGGGGGGGGGGAGGGGGGGGGGGGGGGCAGAGAGGGAGGGGGAAAGGGGTGGGGGGTAGAGTGTGAGCGGGGCAGAGAGTGAGGGGGTAGAGAGAGAGTGTGAGGGGGTAGAGGTAGAGGTAGAGGGATGAGGATAGAATGGGGGGGGGAGGGTAGAGAGGGCGGGCGAGGGAGAAGAAGAGAGAGGGAGGGGGTAGAGAAGGTGGGAGTGAGGGTAGATGGGGGCATCTCCCTCCTCCACCCCTCCCCATCTCCCTCCATGCTCCCCCCTCATCTCCCTCTACCATCCCACTCCCCACCCCATCTCCCTCCTCCTCATTTCCCTCATCCTCTTCCCCTCACTCCCATTCCTTTCCCCAGGACCTACCCAGGTCGTAGAGCAGCGCCAGGACCTGGAACTCGGCCTGGTTCTCGTACTCAGCCGGACCCTGTCTGTAGACTCTAGCCGTCAGCTCAGCTGCCGCCTGGGCTCCAGTGCAGGCCCTGGCCATCTCTGGGCTCAACCCAGACCCAGGCTCGTCCTTGGTTACAACGGCGGCTTCTTTTCGGCCCCGGTCACGGACCCATCCCAAGCCCCGGGCTCGGCCCTCACTCCAACTCCAGCACCACCCACCCACCGGGCTTCAGGCGTCGGGCGCCGGCAACCGCCGCCACACCTTGGACACCGCGAGTGCTGGAGTGCCCCTCCCTTGTGCGAGTGCATTGTGACGTCACTCATGTTTTTGTTCCAAAATGGGTGAGTGGGCTGTTTTTAAAACTTTAAATGATTACAAAGTTCGGAAATATAGGTGAGAATGCTATGGGAAGATGTTTATCGCCTCGATGGGAAAAATGTGAGTAGGGTGTGTGAAAATAGGAAGGCTGTGGCCTAACGTTTGGAAGAAAATTAGTAAATTAACCAGATACACGCATGCACACGCACACACACACACAGCCACAAACAAGACGAAGAGTTTTAGTATTATACTATACCAAGTGCAGACCCGTTGGGTCTGCTCCTCCAACGCAGCCGATCCCTACCCATAGATGTGGTCCTCCAACTCAAGCGGCTCGGGAATCAGCAGTGCGGCTGTTTTTCAATGGCGTCTTTGAGGCGAGATGCGACAAAATGAGTGAGTGGGGGGGGAGAAGGATTTTATAAAAAATGTGTACATAAACACGATGAAATTTAATGAGGAGTGGATACTTGGAAGGAAAAGTGAAATCTCTACCGGAATGGAAAAAATCAGGGCGTTTGTGGGTCGGGTGTTGGAGTAACAACGAATCAAAGGCTGGCAGCCACAAGTCAGAAACATACACAGCCAGCCAACCAGACACACATGGAGTTTTAATATTACATATAGATAGATATAGATAGATAGATGTAATTAAAACTCATTAGTTGCATTTGCTAAAGATTTACGTGTTTGTTTTTCCCCAAACCTCTTCAATTAATAGTTCGTAACACTTATTCATAAATTGCAGTGGCGGTGCTGTGAAACGGATGCGGCTCGCCTGCAGTCTGTCTGTTTTTATTTTTGTGTTTTTTTTTTTGCCTTGTTCATTTAAACTTTTGGTTATTAGGTTGTGTTATGTGTGTGTGGGGTGGGGTGGGGGGGGGGGTGAAACAGGGCTTTCTGTTTCTCCCTTCGGAGGAATGCGACTTTTTCTAGTCGTATCCCCCTTCTCTTCCCCCGTCTGAGCTGAGGCCTAATGGCGGAGCTGGCGGCCTCCAACCTGCGACCGTCCTCGAGGCTCCGGAGGTAGACCCAGCTAGTACTCACCAATGCGAGGCTGGCCGTCTTCGAGCTGCGGCGGCGTTCGGGCAGCGGCACGACTCGGCGCTCCGGTGAGGGTTGCGGCGCGGGGCTGAGACACTCCCGTGTGGGCGGCCCGGCTCCCGGCTGGAAGATGCTCTCGTGTGGGCAGCCCGGCTGGAAGGTGCTCCCGTGTGGGCGGCCCGGAGCGGGGTGGAGACGGTGCTCTGGTGGCTGAGGCGGCGTTCTGGCGGAGGTGACCTGAATCCGGGGCTCGGCCGCGGGCCAGTGGATGACATCGTCGGGAGCTCGCGGATCACAGGTTGAAGCCTGTTTTCCGGAGCTCCTGTGGCAACAACTTTGTCCGCTGGACTGGTGGGCGGCAGCTTCGACCACCCCCGATCCCACGGAACTTGAACCGCGGGACTGACTTATCATCGCCCGGTGCAGTATCGCCTCAGCGCAGAGGGAGAAGAGGAGGGAAGAGACAGCAACCCTAAGACTTTTGCCTCCATCACAGTGAGGAGGTGCTTGGTGAACTCACTGTGGTGGATGTTAATTTGTTTTTATTGTGAGTTGTTTATTATTCCATGTATGGCTGCAGGCAACGACATTTCGTTCAGACCGAAAGGTCTGAATGACAAATAAAGGATTCAATTCAATAGAACATTAAAGCTCTCAGTGCAAACCACATTGTAAGTTTATTATTGTTTTTAATTTCGTAAGCAATCAGAATTTATCTTAGTAACACCTAAACCGGTTTGTGAGTGGGCAGACACATGGTAGATGAACATTAATGTAAGAAATATGAGATTATCAGGGCTCGAAATTAATGGTTGCCCGGGTGTCAATGACCACCCAAAGTGCCGCCGGGCAACCTAAAAGCCGAGTCATTTTGCCCAGCTTGCCACTGCAGATACTGGTTTATACCGAAGATAGACACAAAAAACTGGCATATATCAGCGGGTCAGGCAGCATCTCTGGAGAAAAGGAACGTGACGTTTTGTGTCGGCGACGGCTGTAATGCGTGGGAAAGATGCTAAGTGTGACATGACGGAGGGTCGGAGCGAATGACGGGCCCCGCGCAGCAGAGCAATGGCGGCTGAGGCTCCATCTCCTCCTCCACCCGCACCCCACCCGCCCTGATAACGGCCGCTGCCTGCCACTCCGCCAACGCGCGCTTTCAAAACAAACACTCCCACACGCCGAGGCTGCGAGGAAGGAGGGAGGGAGGGAGGCAGGGGGAAGCTTCCTTCCGCCGTCTGAAGCACATGCACCTGCACCGCTCGGCCCCACACCTTCCTGTTGGTTGGCAGAGGAGTGCAGGCGGTGGCGAGGATATCCCAACTGCCTCCCCCTTTAGTGGTGGCACTTGGCGGTGGACAGGGACGGCCAAGGCAGCAATGATGCCTTCCTTCCCACGTCCTCTGCCCCTTCATCTCACTCTCTCTCTCTCTGGTACGCCCCCCTCCACCCCCCTAATCCTGAGACCCCTCCTCTCCATCCCGCACTGATCCCCATTCCTGCCTCTATTCAGTCCTCACTGGCATCCCGTGTGCTCCCCTCCACATCTACACCCCCCCGAATCTATTCATCCTGCACTGATCATCCTATCCACCTCACATTGATTCTCCTGCAACTCCCCATCAATCCTTCACTGGTCCCCCAATTCATTCTTTACTGACCCCCCTTGTTTGACCCCCCTCCCCATTCATCCTGCACTGCACCCCCCATTCATCTTGCACTGCTCCCCCCATCCATCCTGTACTGATCCAACCATTCATCCCGTACTGATCCCCCCTCCATTTATCCTGCATCGACCCCCCCCATCTATCCTGTACTGATCTGCACATTCATCTTTTACTGAGCACCCCATTCATCCTGTACTTATCCCCTCATTCATTCCGTAGTGACCCATCCCATCCATCCTGTACTGAACCTCCCATTCATCCTGCAGTGATCCCCCATCCTTCCTGAAGTGACCCCGCCATCCAGCCTGTAGTGACCCACCCATTCATCCTGCACAGACCCTCCGATCCACGTGAACACGTGAAACATTAAAACCGCAGTGTTCGATTGTCACTGCTGCTGTTGACACGTTATTACAGAATTCATTTTAACGGCAAATCAATGCTCTTAATATGGAGTATCAGTACTGTAGTTATTTAATGAGCAACATTCACAACTATACATTGGATTTATCCAGCTTTTACATCTACAGTCAGTCAAATACATCACAAATTTGGTCAGGAGATATTTCAGTTGAAATTTTAACGTTAATTCTGAAGTGAAAATAATGGAAACGGCGTTTATCAACAATTTTTTTTAAATCTGGTGCTTACAAACTGGGTATCTTCATTGCTGTTCATAACACATACATCTAATCTGAATGCCCGGTAATGTGGCGTCTTGACACCTTTAAATATATTACCAAAAGAACATTTGCTGCATTTATGTCCTTTGGCCATTTCTTGTTAGTTAGTGTAATGTTTAACCTGTCTGATGGGTCTAGTCTGTTTTAACAGCTATTATCATAACAAGCCTTTAGAAAATTCCTTGCAACCTGTATATTTTGTTGTGGATAAATTATGTGGGAAGCGAGAGTGTTTCTGTACCAATAGCGATAACGACCCATGCTATGGCCATGTCATGATAATTTTCGGTCCTTCACAGAAAACATGCTTGCATCAATCTGCAGTGTGCATGGTTAAGCATATATGTTATCATGGTCCAGGATTTATTGACACAAGTTGATCATATGCTGAATAATCCAACCACATTTTTGTTTGGAAGTGGAAAGAAATAATAGAAATTGCATTAATTGCAATGTGTAAAAATAGTTGAGATACTGTATTATAATTTTGCTGCATGTTATTGTGGTATATATCATGTCTTGATTGGTGAATATGTTTAGTTTGTGACTATATTTGAAGCAGAAATAATATGTGAATGCTTCATTGAGCATAATTCCGACTGGTAACTACGCACTTCGTCCGAGCACATTATCTCATTCGTCATATTCAATCGTCATCTTAAATGACCACCTAAACTGTCATTTGGCAACCGAAAAAGCTGCCTAGGTTGCCC
Source organism: Leucoraja erinaceus (assembly GCF_028641065.1). Lineage (NCBI taxonomy): Eukaryota > Metazoa > Chordata > Chondrichthyes > Rajiformes > Rajidae > Leucoraja > Leucoraja erinaceus. The sequence goes on from NC_073377.1 coordinate 75,817,452, forward strand.
GGCTGGCAACAGGGAAAACAAGTTAAGTGAGAGCCCTGATTATGTAGGAAGGATAAGAAGATTATTAGAAAATTAATAGAAAATTTAAAAAAATATTGTTCTAAAATGGATGTAGGTGCAAAGGAGCTAGAGATGAGAGTGAATGAGTCCTTGGAAGTGGCAGGACAGATTGAGAAAATGGTTAAGGCATGCACAATTATTTTCATCAATAGAGGCATGAAGTATAAAAGCAGAGAAGTCATGCTGAATCTTTATAAGATTCTCCCCTGGAGCATTGCTCAATTCTAGTCACATCTTTCTAGGAAGCTTGTGAATGCATTAGAAGTGGGGGACCAGAAAAATATTTATGAGAATGTTTCCTACGATATAGGATTGCAATTATGAGGATAGAATGGAGAGGATGGGGCTGTATTCTTTATAGAAACAACCCCAACTAAGGATAGATCTGTTAGAAGGATGAGTTGTCTGGAAAGAGTGTGAGAATGTTCCTGGTGTTCGAGGATTGAAGGCAAGAGGTCAGGAGTTTAAGATTCAGATGGAAAGATGAATAATGACTTGAAAGAAATTGGTTTTACAGAGCATGTGTTTGGAATCTGGAACATATTTGGAAACATGGTGGAGACAGGTTCCCTTGTGATGAAGAGGGAATTTACTAAGCTTTAGGGAGAGTAACATTAGCAAATTTGCAGATGACAAAATGCTGGGTGGCAATGTGAACTGTGAGGAGGATGCTATGAGAATGCAGGGTGAGTGGGCAGATGCATGGCAGATGCAGTTTAATGTGGATAAAAGTGAGGTTAACCACTTTGGTAGCAAAAACAGGAAGACGGATTACTATCTAAATTGTGTCAAGTTGGGAAGACGGGAAGTACAACGGTATCTGGGGGGTCCTTGTTTATCAGTCAATGAAAGTAAGCATGCAGGTACAGCAGGCAGTGTAGAAAGCAAATGGCATGTTGGCCTTTATAACAAGATGAATTGAGTATCAGAGCAAAGAGGTCCTTCTCCGGTTGTACAGGGCCCTAGTGTGACCACACCTGGAGTATTATGTGACGTTTTGGCACCCTAATTTGAGGAAGGCCATTCATGCTATTGAGGGAGTGCAGCGTAGGTTTACAAGGTTAATTCCCGGGATGGCGGTACTGTCATATGCTGAGAGAATGGAGCGTCTGGGCTTGTATACTCTGGAGCTGAGAAGGATGAGAGGGTATCTTAATGAAACATATATGATTATTAAGGGTTTGGACATGCTAGAGGCAGGAAACATGTTCCCGATGTTGGGGGAGTCCAGAACCAGGGGGCCACAGTTTAAGAATAAAGGGTAAGCCATTTAAAACGGAGACGAGGAAACACTTTTTCTCACGAAGAGTTGTGAGTCTGTGAAATTCTCTGCCTCAGAGGGCGGTGGAGGCCGGTTAGATACATAGATACATAGAAAATAGGTGCAGGAGTTGGCCATTCGGCCCTTCTAACCTGCACCGCCATTCAATCTGATCATGAGTCTAGAACCTCCCTGCTCCTATACTCAAATCCTTTTGCTATGAAAGCTAACATACCATTCGCTTTCTTCACTGCCTGCTGCACCTGCATGCCTACTGGTGTTACCATGACACCCAGGTTTCGTTGCATCTCCCCTTTTCCTAATCGGCCACCATTTAGATAATAGTCTGCTTTCCTGTTTTTGCCATCAAAGTGGATAACCTCACATTTATCCACATTATACTGCATCTGCCAAACATTTGCCCATTCACCCAGCCTATCCAAGTCACCTTGCAGTCTCCTAGCATCCTCCTCACAGCTAACACTGCCCCCCAGCTTAGTGTCATCCGCAAACTTGGAGATGTTGCCTTCAATTCCCTCATCCAGATCATTAATATATATTGTAAATAGCTGGGGTCCCAGCACTGAGCCTTGCGGTACCCCACTAGTCACTGCCTGCCATTGTGAAAAGGACCCGTTTACTCCTACTCTTTGCTTCCTGTTTGCCAGCCAGTTCTCTATCCACATCAATACTGAACCCCCAATACCGTGCGCTTTAAGTTTGTATACTTATCTCTTATGTGGGACCTTGTCGAAAGCCTTCTGAAAGTCCAGATACAACACATCCACTGGTTCTCTCCTATCCACTCTACCAGTTACATCCTCGAAAAATTCTATAAGATTCGTCAGACATGATTTACCTTTCGTAAATCCATGCTGACTTTGTCCAATGATTTCACCACTTTCCAAATGTGCTGCTATCCCATCTTTAATAACTGACTCTAGCAGTTTCCCCACTTCCGATGTTAGACTAACTGGTCTGTAATTCCCTGTTTTCTCTCTCCCTGCCTTCTTAAAAAGTGGGGTTACGTTAGCTACCCTCCAATCCTCAGGAACTACTCCAGAATCTATAGAGTTTTGAAAAATTATCACTAATGCATCCACTATTTCTGGAGCTAATTCCTTAAGTACTCTGGGATGCAGCCTATCTGGCCCTGGGGATTTATCGGCCTTTAATCCATTCAATTTACCCAACACCACTTCCCGACTAACCTGGATTTCACTCAGTTCCTCCATCTCCTTTGACTCGCGATCCCCTGCTATTTCCGGCAGATTATTTATGTCTTCCTTAATGAAAACAGAACCAAAGTGGTTATTCAATTGGTCCGCCATATCCTTGTTCTCCATGATCAATTCACCTGTTTCTGTCTGCAAGGGACCTACATTTGTTTTAACTAATCTCTTTCTCTTCACATATCTATAAAAACTTTTGCAGTCAGTTTTTACGTTCCCTGCCAGTTTTCTTTCATAATCTATTTTCCCTTTCCTAATTACGCCCTCTGCTGGTCTCTGAATTTCTCCCAGTCTGGTATGCTGCTTTTTCTGGCTAATCCCTGATTTCCCTTGTTATCCACGGATGCACTTCCCTCCCTGATTTATTCTTTTGCCAAACTGGGATGAACAATTTTTGTAGTTCATCCATGCAGTCTTTAAATGCCTTCCATTGTATATCCACCGTCAACCCTTTTAGAATTTATTGCCAGTCAATCTTGGCCAATTCATGTCTCATACCCTCAAAGTTATCTTTCTTTAAGTTCAGAACCATTGTTTCTGAATTAACAATGTCACTCTCTATCCTAATGAAGAACTCAACCATATTACGGTCACTTTTGCCCAAGGGGGCACGCACAACAAGACTGCTAACTAACCCTTCCTCATTACTCAATACCCAGTCTAGAATAGCCTGCTCTCTCGTTGGTTCCTCTACATGTTGGTTTAGAAAACAATCCCGCATACATTCCAAGAAATCCTCTTCCTCAGAACCCCTCCCAATTTGATTCACCCACTCTATATGTAGATTGAAGTCATACATTATAACTGTTTTACCTTTATCGCACGCATTTCTAATTTCCTGTTTGATGCCATCCCCAACGTCACTACTACTGTTAGGTGGCCTGTACACAACACCCACTAGTGTTTTCTGCCCCTTAGTGTTTCGCAGCTCTACCCATACTGATTCCACATCCTCCAAAATAATGTCTTTCCTTTCCATTGCGTTAATCTCCTCTCTACACAGCAACGCTATCCCACCTCCTTTTCCTTTCTGTCTATCCCTCCTGAATATTGAATATCCCTGGATGTTCAGCTCCCTGTCTTGGTCACCCTGGAGCCATGTCTCCGTGATCCCAACTATATCATAATCATTAATAGCTATCTGCATATTCAACTCATCCACCTTATTACGAATGCTCCTTGCATTGAGACACAAAGCCTTCAGGCTTGTTTTTTACAATGCTCTTACCCCTTTTACAATTAAGTTGAATAGTGGCCCTTTTTGATTTTTGCCCTGGATTTGTCTGCCTGCCACTTTTACTTTTCATCTTGCTACCTATTGCTTCCACCCCCATTTTACACCCCTCTGTCTCTCTGCTCACCCATTTAAGAACCCCACCACCTCTTATTCTCTGTTTATTATTGTTTTCTTCTTTCCCCCCTACATGTTGGGTCTGAGTGCTTTCCTTCTCTGCCTCCTGCCTCACACACTGTTTACTATCTTTCTCTATTTGAGTCCCTCCCCCCAACCGTTCTAGTTTAAAGTCTCCCCAGTAGCCTTTGCAAATCTCCCTGCCAGGATATTGGTCCCCCTCGGGTTCAAGTGCAACCCATCCTTTTTGTACAGGTCGCACCTACCACAAAAAAGGTCTCAATGATCCAGAAATTTGAATCCCTGCCCTCTGCACCAGTCCTTGGCATGCATCTATCCTCCACCTCGCTCCATTCCTACTCTCACTGTCACAAGGCACAGGCAGTAATCCTGAGACTGTTGCCTTTGCGGTACTTCTCTTTAACTCCCTAAATTCTCCTTTCATGACCTTGTCTCTTTTTCTACCTATGTCATTGGTACCTATATGCACCACGACCTCGGGCTCCTCTCCTTCCCATTTCAGGATATCTTGGACACGTACAGACACATCCCAGACCCTGGCGCCAGGGAGGCAAACTACCATCCGGGTCTCCCGACTGCGTCCACAGAATCACCTGTCTGACCTAACTATAGAGTCCCCTATTACTAATGCCCTCCTCTTCTTTTCCTTACCCTTCTGAGCAACAGAACCGGTCTCTGTACCGGAGGCCCGGCCGCTGTTGCTACCCCCAGGTAGGCTGTCCCCCCTACAGTACTCAAACAGGAGTACTTATTGTCAAAGTGTACAGCCACTGGGGTACTCTCTAGTCCCTGTCTGTGCCCCTTGCCTCTCCCAACCGTGACCCACTTACCTGCCTCCTGTGGTCTTGGAGTGACCACCTCTCTAACTCCTCTCAATTACTTTCTCGCTCTCCCTGACCAGACGGAGGTCATCGAGCTGCTGCTCCAGGTTCCTAATACGGTCCCTTAGGAGCCCCATCTCGACGCACCTGGTGCAGATGTGGACGTCTGCAAGGCTATCAGATTCCTTGATCTCCCACATCTGACATCCAGAACAGCAAACTGCCCTGGCACTCACACTCCCCTCTTACCTAGGATACAATACAAAACAAACAGCCACAATACAATCAGCAGGGATCTGACTCCCAATCAGCTGCTCCCTCTTGTCAGTTTCCACCAATCAGCGGCTTCCTCAAGCCCACTTGTTTTGAAGTGCGAGTGGGACTTGACTGTGGTTCTCTGGATACTTTCAAGAGAGAGCTAGATAGGGCTCTTAACGATAGCAGAGTCAGGGGATATGGGGAGAAGGCAGGAACAGTGTACTGATTGGGGATGTTCAGCCATGATCGCATTGAATGCTGGTGCTGGCTCGAAGGGCTGAATGGCCTACTCCTGCACCTATTGTCTATTGTGTATTGAGTCCAGGAGGGTGAAACTAATGAGTTGGAATGGTAGAGACCTGGAGAAGATGAGACGAGCTGAATGCCTTCCTGTATATAACCATTCCACTATTCTATCATTCTAAATAGTTTGTTGTAGAATCATTACTGAGAGCTTAATTAAAGTGGTTTGCAGCTCTCACACTATTCTCTCACCATGTTTTACACTGTGCTGTGCTATATCTCAGATATCTTCCAGCAACTAAAACTGTTGACATCAAATTCAAGCCTTTGATTTTCAGTGACTTATTTGTCGTAAAAGAGTGATGCAGAGTACTACACCGCCGCGCAAAGTCAATCATGGCCGACTGGTTGCCATTGAATTTTAGTATCTATTTATTTTTGACAAAAGTGACAATCAAACATTATTCCACAAAACTGTAGTCTGAAGAAGACCCAAGTCCCAACACAAAACGTCACCCATCTTTTTTTCTCCAGAGATGCTGCCTGACCTGCTGAGTCACTTCTCCACTTTGTGTCCATGATTCCACAAAATCTTAATTGAATAATCAGATTATCTTTTCTTGGAGGTGTTGAATGGGGGCGAAATGTTGGCTCGAAAGAAACCATGCAGTGTCTATGTCTAAATATTCAGATTGGCCCGTTTGCACCCAGTTGAGAGAACAAACAGCGTAAGATCTCCTCTAAAATGCGACCCCTCCCCCCTTCCAATCAGTTGAGTGGCACACCTTTGTATTCCACTGGAGTTTGACCTAGTTTCTGACCTCAAATCTTCCACTTGGAGCTTAAATCACACAATTGTGCTTTGAGGAAGAAGCACAATCTACCACTGGGCGAAGCTAATACATTCTCATGCTGTTCGGGTTGATAACTGTGTGATGCCAAGAAATTGATAGAACATTCACAGTTTCCTTATTTCTTATCATGTACGAGGATGTTCATTCACAATTAGCCAGCCATAATTGAAGAGTCAAGAGTATTTCATTGTGATATGTTACAGCAAATAACCATATAACCACATAACAATTACAGCACGGAAACAGGCCATAAACAATTATATGCTAGAAATAAGAAATTAAACAAGAAATAACCAATTAAATTCTTACTTGCTGCTGCTTTAGAGGCGCATTAACACAATAACACACAAATAAATATTCAATAATCAGTAATATTACAAATTAATATTTCACAGTACTAGGTAACCATAAAGGGTAATACATAACACATCTTTCCTTATATAGGTGAAAAGTAAATTGTATCTCTTTTCTTCATTTCATCTAACTTGGTAAGCATAAACACTTTTTCTTTAAATGCTTGCAGCAAGAGAAAAAATTCTAAACTGCCTACTTGTTAACATTTTGCACATGACTTTCGAAAGTGTATGTTTGAGATCACATTCCTTGGAAATGAAAGGCTTGGAGTTAATTATGTTTTTCATCTGAAAATTCAGTCACTGCTCAAACTGCAATGAATGGTGAACTGAACACAGCAAGCAACTCTGTAACTCATGAAATGCAGTGTCACTAGGACTCCAAAGGCGACTTGGGATCCGCGGGAAAAGTATGCTGGAAAACATCTATTGCTACCCGTATTATGACTTCAGGAGTGTTGTCTATTTCACAACAGTCAACATTATCAGCATTTTCTGGATGATGTATATGATCTGATTTTAATGCCTTTCATCTCTTGTCCACAGATTTTAGCAAGCGATGGTGTACCCTAGAAGGTGGATTTCTCAGTTATTATGAGAGTGACAAGTCTGCCACACCAAATGGGAGGATTGATATCAGTGAGTTGGTCTGTTTGGGAGTGACCAAGTCTGATCTTACTTGGGGTTCTGGGTGAGTATGAAATTTAAGACACATTTCTTTAGATTGGAAAGAATCCCAGTAGAATTAATTGTTCCAAATTAATTGTTCCAAACAGCTTGACATGCTGTTGTTTACAACAGAAATTTTCCTTGCACATGGACAAAATATTCTTGCACTGATGTATTATCTATCATTCTGCCTGCCTTCAATTTAATAACTCTGGATCACTAATTGAATTGAGGATGAAAGACGGCTTGTTCAACATCAAGACCATTTCAGCTAAAGTCATGCAATCAAGCTTATATCTGCTCTTTATTGGTGATACTGCAGCTGTCCCCAACTTGTCTTATATACGTATGGTGGATTATGTTGCACTTATTAAGTTTAGAATAGCAGTCAGTACTGAGAAAACAGTTGTCAGCACACTTTGATGGAAAATGCAGTGCAAAAATCAGCATGTGTCACATTGCAAAACTTACTTGTGGAAGAAAAATAACTACTAGTCCTAAATGCAAATGTTTTTGAATTACGAATATACCACAAGGAAGTTTATTATGGTTATTTCTCAACAAATACTCCTTGACCTGCTGAATATATTTTTAGTTTAGTTTATTAATGTCACATGTACCAAGGCACAGTGAACTGCTTTATTGTTGTGTGTTATCGAGTCAATGAAAAAACTATACAGGTTTACAATCAAGCCATCCACAGTGTATAACATTTAGTGCAAGATAAAGTCTGATTAAAGGTAAATCAAAGGCCTCCAACGAGGTAGATGGGAGGTCAAGACTGCACTTTAGCTGGTGAGAGAGCAGTTCAGTTGCCCTGGGAAGCTGGGAAGAAATCTGGAGGTATGCGCTTTCACACTTCTGCACCTCTTACCACATGGGAGAGGGGAGAAGAGGGATTTGATACAGGTGGGCCTGGGCAAGTTGCTGGCGTTATTTACTCCTAACAACTTGAAGTTTTCAACTAACTCTACTTCGCCATTAATGCACATGTTCCTATTTCCTTTGTCTTGTTGACATTGAGAGAAAGGTTGATGTCTTGACACCAGGTCACAAGATTCTCAATCTCCTTCCTGTACTCCGTCTCATCACTACTTGATTTCCAGCCGACCATGGCGGTATCGTCTGCAAGCTGATAAATGAAGTTGGGTTGGTATTTGGCTGGACAGTTTTGAACATTTTGGGTTTTTATTACAGATTTTCAGCATCTACAGTTCCTACTTTTCTGACTCCCGAGGTGTCTGTCTATAATCACTCTTTCTTGCAGCTGTGAGCAAGATCATGTACTTCAAGTAGAAACAGAGACGGAACCGTTTTTGATGTCATTGAAAAATGCTTGAAGTCACTTGGGACTCACCAACAGCTAGATCCTTGAGCAAACCAGCCAATGTTGTGTACAATTCCCAAAGCGCATCGCAGGCACTTGAAGCATGCACCTCAGGAACAGTGTGCAATGCTTAAAGCAAAACCTTGTATACACTGGCAAAATGACAAGTTTGAGGAAAGTCTAAAAAATTCAGCATTCCCCTTGGGAGAACTCAGCCGCAACTTCTTATGAAGAGGCCATGTCTACGTAGCTGCAGTCATATTGGAGGCTAACAAAATGCCCAAGCCAGGAGGAGGAATGCCCAATGTCCTTCGGACTCACGGGACTCCATTCGCTGTACAAATATCAGTTTATAGATACAGTGTGCAGGCATGCCCTTCAGCCCACTGAGTCCGCGCCGACCAGCGATCCCTACACACTATCAATATCCTATATGCACTAGGGGAAATTTAAATTTATACCAAAGCGATTAACCGACAAACCTGTACGTCAAGAGTGTGGGAGGAAACGAGATCCCGGCGAAAACTCACGCAGGTCATGGGGAGTATGTACAAACTCCGTACAGACAGTACTCATAGTCAGGATCGAACCCAAGTCTCTGGTGCTGTAAGGAAGCAACTCTACCGCTGTGCCACCCACATAGGGATACAAAGTGCTGGACTAACTCAGCGTGTCAGGCAGAATCTCTGGACCATGAATTAGTGATGTTTTGGTTTGGGACCCTTCAGACTGATTGTGGAAGATAGAAAGCTAGGAGACAGAAGAGGCAGGACAAAAGGGCATGGCAAGTTTTGATAAGCAGATGGAGCAAAAAGCTAGAGATAAAGATGTGAGACAGACTGATTGAAGAATTGCAAATGGTGAAAACAGAGGAAGGAGAAGGGAGAAATATGTACGAGTCTAGATTTGGCACAAGGGAGGGAAGTGGGGTTTGGTGTGTGGGTGAAAGGAGAGAGGGGGGGTGGGGGAAAGGGGGGGATTGCTTGAGGTTACCTAAAATGTGAGAATTCACTCGCATATCAGACTCTTTTTATGTCACCGATTGAATGAATTGTTTCCAGCTCCTTTAAGCTGTTTAGATGGTGGAATGATTTTTTGCTCTTTTTCTGTGGGTTTTTCATTTTGTTATGGCAGGCACCAAATAAGAAATGATGAAATCACTTTTCTCCCAAGATCCATCTTAACACTTGTTTTTGTTTATCAATCTAACTACAGTGAAATATGGTAATGGTGTGATTGATGGCAGGGCAATCCAACCTCTTTCAGCAGGTGTCACTACTCCCTCATATGTATCTTAGATTCATAATGGCAGATGTTTGGATACATGATGGCTTACTTTGAAGAAGAGGTTTCTGCATGGGTCTGTTTAGTTACTTTAGTTTAGTGTATTACTTTGTGTACTGAGGTACAGTGAAAAGCTGTTGTTGCTTGCTAACAAGTCAGTGTAAAGACTATACGTGCTAACAATTAAGCCATCCACGGTGTACAGATTGATGATAAAGGGAATAACATTTAGTGCAAGATAAAGTCCAATTAATGCTAGTCCGAGGGTCTCTAATAAGGTAGATAGTATCTCAACAACTGCTCTCTAGTTGTTGATAGGATGTACACAAAAATGCTGGAGAAACTCAGCGGGTGCAGCAGCATCTATGGAGCGAAGGGAATAGGCAACATTTCGGGCCGAAACCCTTCTTCGGGCCGAAACCCTTCTTGTTGATAGGATGGTTCAGTTGCCTGATTTCAGCTTGAAAGAAACTGTCTCTGAATCTGGAGGTACGCGTTTTCACATTTCCGCTCCTCTTGCTTGATGGGAGACGGGTGAAGAATGCGCAATGTTATCCATGCACTGTTATCCATAAAGAAGATGTACTATATTGTTGCCTTCTTTGAGCCTTTGAAGACTTCATGGAGGTAAAATTACTAGAAGCCAAAATGGGGCGGCACAATGGTGGAGCTGCTGTCTCACAGCACCATAGACCCTGGTTCAATCTTGACCTGTCGGTGTGGAGCTTGCACGTTCACCAAATGAACACGTGGGTTTCCTCCGGGTCCATTGGTTTCCTTCCACAACCCAAAGTCGTGCAGGTTTGCAGATTAATTGGCCTCTGTAAAATTGCCCCTAATACATAGGAAGTGGATGCGAAGGTGGGACAACATAGAACTCATGTGAACAATGTTGGATGGTTGGTGTGGACTCAGTGGGCCAAAGGGCCAAATTCCATGCTGTATCTCTAGACTAAACTAGTCTCAAATAATGATTGAATATAGATGTTAATAGAAAGATTAGTTAGTTTGTAGGTAAAATGTTCACATAAAGTCTGGTGAAGCCTTGGAACTAACTACATATAATAATAATAATAATAATAATAATAATAATAATAATAATAAAGCATTGTTACTTGAATTCCCAGGAGAGCACCAGAGGTGCAGTTAACCACAGCACTGGGAAGCGTAGAGACAAGAATCTGCAGATGCTGTTTTACATAAAAGACACAAAGTACTGGAGTCAAAGTACCTGCGGAGTAGCTCAGCAGGTCAGGCAGCATCTCTGGAGAGAGGTGATATTTCGTGTCGGGCTGGGGATTAGTATCCATGGTTGGTAATTTTCAGCTGACATCACAGTGGGCTGAGAAGCCTTTCTTTGGTTGATACATTTCTGATTGTTATAAAACTGGAATTCATTTGTAAAGCAGCTACTTATGCGCTATTATATGAAATAGTTCTCATATGTATTCCTCCGTGAATTCAAATCATCCAAGAATAACTGGAAACTGTAAAGATCCAACATGCTTAATGTAGAAGAGGAAATTTATGAATATCTGAGAGGGAACTGAGAGAATTTCTTAAATGCAGATAATACCTTCTTACCATATTTAAAACTTAACACATTTAAAACTTAACACTTAAAAAAAGAGACAAGGATGCCAAATAGTGGCTGCTTTGGGCCCTATCATGTAACCTATTGTTGTGTCCTCTGTTATATAAAAGTTGTTGATTCATAAAATATTTAACATCCAAAGTAAAATATCATTCTGAATGTTGTTGTTTGGAATGCTCTGTGCCCTAAATACTTCTGAGAATGATTTGTGCCCATGCAGGGCATCGTCAATGTATGTAGCATTACTTTTAATTGTAATGTACAGCATTGCTATAATTTCTGTCCCTTTTCACTCTATTTCCCCCCTATCCCCCAGTCCTATGAAAATATTAAACATGGATAGCTTTGTAGATGACTCATCAATTGTGTCCAGTGTCTAAACTGAGGTTAACTTGATAATAAGAGGGTGGCATGGTGGTGCAGTGGTAGTTGCTGCCTTGCAGGGTTTGCAGCTTTGGAAACCCGTGACCGCATAGGTTTTCTACAAAACCGTTGGTTTCCTCCCACACTCCAAAGACGTACAGGTTTGTATACTTGGTACAAGCGTAAATTGTCCCTCGTGTGTGTAGGCTTGTGTTAACATGCAGGGATCGCTGGTTGGTGTGGACTCGGTGGGCTGAAGGGCCTGTTTCCGTGCTGTATCACTAAACTAAACTAAAAATATTTCCTAATGCTACCGGCAGAGGATTTGGTGTACCAAAGCGAAGCATTGTGGAACATTTTCTAGGTTTTTTTTGGCTTTGCTTATAGTTTTATCCATATTGTTATTTCCGTCACTATATACAGCAATCTCCCATTTCAAAATTCTTAAATATAAAACGTGCAACATTGGTTATGCACAGCATGCAATATACCTCATTTTTCACAATCTCATATTTATGTGCATTTTGAATATTTTTTTTAATGGCAAAACCTAATGAATGCTAATAATAGATAAAAAATATCCAAGTTGTATAAACCAAGCATAAAAATGTTAGCGTCACGGTCACTGATCACTGCAAAGGTTCTTTCGTGAACAACTCACTGCATTGTGAAATAAACAGATGAATGCAAGATTTACAAGCGAGTCCAGCAGACCAAGACCTGAAAGTCAGTTTCATTCAAAGTCCTTGCTTCATCCTTCCATTAATCCTAGTCCCAGAGGTGAAAATGTGTTTCAGTCAACAGTGCCATCGAGTCTTCTGTACATGTTCTCCATATCCTCTGCCACTATCAACTGCAAAGTTTTTACATAAAATGATGGTCAGTAAATCCCGTTTGAACTGGTTTTGAGAACAAAACCACGAGCGATTGCAGAGAACTTTCAAGTTCTTGATCAAGGTGAACCTTGTTTGGCACAGACATTGTAGATCAAGGCGCCTGTTTCTTTGCTGTACTGTTCTATGTTCTAGCCCACCATTGACATTAATTGTCAGTCTCCTTTGTTTGTATCTAAAAAGATATTTGGAGTAAATGTTATATGACCATTACTTGACCATTAAATTACCTAACTGAGAGTAGATGGGAGAATTTTTCAGTTATAGATTTCTAATTAATTTTAGGATGGTGCCAAATGGAATTGAATTCTCGTTGATATCATGTGTACTATGTGAACCTAACACTCTTGGAAATATTAATGTAGCAGGCAAAGCATGCATCACTAGTGCATTGAAGATACCATGGAATGGGAAAGGAATCCAACGCGTGGAATTAATGGAATTTAGCACACAAAGGCATTCTGGTTCATCTGTATTTAGCCCATTGCATCCAACTTTTTGGGTAAAATTGTTTGAACCATAAGTTAAAATAGAATGCTGTAATTAATTACCAATGAAGCAAATATCGGCCTTTACTTCTTCCCTTGATAACCTCTCTGGAATTGGTCTAGTGGAAAACACGGGAATGTTTGTCATCAGCACTGGGTTAATGATGTCAGAGGAAGCTGGCGTTGTTCTTTGAACAAAGGCGGCTCAGAGGAGATTTGATGGAGATGTGCAAGATCCTGATAATTTTAGATTTGATAGCTAAATGGAAGTTGTTCCTGTCAAGGACAGAGGATCACAGATTTAATGGAATTGGCAAAAAAAATTCACAGGTAATATGATGAGATGACCTATGCAGAATGCTTGATAACCTTGATCTTTGTGTCCATGAAGGTGGTAGAATCTGGAATTTCCAAATGGGAATTTTGGAAAGGCGCTTGAGGGAAAATAATTTGCAGGGAATGGATATGCCTGGATTGCTCTGCAGGGAACTGTCATGGACACAGTGGGAGATATGGCTTCCGTCTGTGCTATTATTACTCAAAGTGATCGAGTGTGTTTGTCAGCCTTTATAGAACCCAACTGAATTTCACTGGTAGAGACGCTACCTGCTTGGTTACCACCTTGAAGATGAAGGTGATCAGCCAGCCCAATTACACAATGCCATGTAATGTCACACCTTCAGATACGATGTGCATTAATTTTCATGTTATGTCATGTTATTCTTAAGATTCAACAAATATTTGAGTGAAATATTCTGTATTTACAAAGATATTGATGGTATCCTAAAGGCTTTTCTCCATTTATATGCAGTGCATGCACGTTGAAGAGTCATGTGTGTGTGGTCATTGCATCCTCTCGTGTGCATGGCAGATTAATTCTGAAATACAAATCTGAGAATCGGCATTACAATGAAAGGCACCCGGGAATATTTCAAACTGCAACGGATGAATCAATTTTCCATTTTATCTTCAGCCATGGATGCCTTTCCCTGATTAGGGTCATGCTGTTGCTGTGAAGTAGAGCTGCAGCTCCACTGAATGACTTCAGCAGCCTCTCCTTAGTTTCACTGATCTTTGTCAGCACCAACCTACTCTCCTGTGTGTGTGTGTCACATTTATCATATGCTGCCACACTCTGATACAAGATACGTTCTTTCATGTCAGGGTAATCTCTGGCCCAAATGCTTGATTTTTCTTTTGAAAATAACATTCTTCAGCTTTTTTATTATTGTTACTTTTCAAAAAAGATCAACTTCATTCATATAGTCATGTAGATTATAAAACAAAGGTGAATCAATTTAACATCAGATTTTTCTTACTGGTGATTATTGATGGAATGCTTATGGTACTTAAGAAATGAGCTTGAATTATTGGCTATTCAATGCTAATTAAAGAAAGCTCCTGCCATTTTATTTAATGCCAATTCCTTGGAATATTAAATTTCCACTGGTTTGAAATCTCAGAGAGGCGATTAAGGAAATCTCTAAACTTTCCATCTAACTTTTGTTCACTTTCATTCATCAAGGGAATAAGCTTCTCTATATGGAAGTCAGTATTTTTCCATTTATTCAAGTCAGTGCTCTCCGTAAGCCACAATACTGTTCAATGGGTACAACTGAGAACTCTGGAAACTTAAGTACTTTTGTAATTGAATAGCATATTAATTATTGAAAGCTTTGATAAAATATTCAGCTATGTATTATCATTGGGCAAAATTGCACCTGTTCCTGACTAAATGTACATTCAGCAATTTATGCTGCAGTATGCTGGCATTAATCCCAGAACATTCTGAATCCATTTGTCTCAGACACTAAATCCTCATGTATTTCAGTTATCATTGCACTGTTAATGGCACTTTGTAGAACTGCAATAGAACCCAATGGAACATATTACACAGGAATTAAGTACCAAACTGTTGCTCCGCAACGTGACACAAGCCTGTTGTTAAAATTTTGCATCTGCTCATTCCCTATTGATGTAATAAACATGGAAGACAGGTGGTGATTATTTTTTTCCAACAAAGCAAGTTTTGGTAGCATATGTTGTGGGTTCATAGATAATAAAAATTAATAATCTACCTTCTACCTCTTACTTATATTCTAGCAACCCTTCTTGTATCTATCTAGTTCCTATCCTGTAGATATTGGACAGATGAAATATAATGATGCTTTGGGAAGATGAACAACTGAAGAATTATAGTTAACTAGACCAAGTGGGACCCTTTGGGCCCCATCTCCTCAACGCGCAGTTGCTGGGGGGAGGGGGGGGGGGGGGTGGGGTCAAGGGGGTAACCACCCCCCCCCTGTGGCGTCACACACACACACACACACACACACACACACACACACCACACACACACCACACACACACACTACACACTACGCCCCTTGATATTATATTAATGTTATTCATTCGCTCCTTTTACCCCATCCCCCGCCCTATCCACTCATACATGCTAGAGAGGGAGAGGGGTAGAGAGAGACCAAAGGACTGCGAGTTGGGCCGCCGCAGTCTTCAGCTATGGTCTTCAGTTAGAAACATAGAAAATAGGTGCAGTAGTAGGCCATTCGGCTCTTTCTGGTGGTGGAGGTTGGTACAAAAGTGCCATATTCAAGACTTTTAGATAGACACGCAGATATGCAGAAACTGGAGGGGTATGGATAACGTGCAGGCAGAAAAAGATTAGTGTATCTTGGCGTCATGTTCAGCATAGACATGGGGGGCTGAAGGGCCTGTTCCTGCAATGTACGTTTCTATATTTTATGTGTGGTTCACTCCCCAAGGCCAGGAATGCTCTAAATTGGTGAAGGGTGGATAGATGGTGGCAGTGACCAAAGACTGAGGGTTGGGGAGGGGTTAGATAGGTAGTTTCTCATACAGATTAATTTAGTGAACAAGTGCTTGTATTGCAAAATCAAACCTCATTGATGCTAATACTAGTTAAACCAGTAGTTTCCACCATTGAATTAAACTTTTTTGTTTAATTGGGACCTCTGGTCATTACTGGCAGAGCTCTGCAGCAACATTGTTTTCCACTGGTGAAACATCTCTACTTTTAGCACCAGTTAGTCCTAAAAGAGAAATAACATTGTGGGGAAAAAAATCCATACCTTTAATTATTTATAGAAGAAATACTCTGATGACACAGCTGCAGTTTTTGCTCTCTGTAATCTATTTCTCCTTGAACTTTGAGCTTATTTCAGTTAACAAAAAATGGGCAGAGATGCCATTGAAACGTTCTTAACATATTCACATTTCAGAAAATAGCTAAAAATGATAAGATTACTTTAAAATGAGAATTGCTCCTGCAAAAGACCGATTAATTAGCATTCCCCAGTCCTCCTTATTAACAGACTCAATGGCAGTGCTGTTTAATCAAGGAAGAATAACTCCTGAATATTCGGTTGAGATGTGCATTAATCTTTTGAATAGGCAGTATCTTTCTTTTCAGAAATTAAGCATTAACAGTATGAGGTGAAAATGTCTGAACATACTGAGTATTGTTTAATTATTAAATGTTTAGAACTACATGCTGGTTGTTAATTCATTGGGACAGGTTTTTGCTTTTCACATCCAATGTACTAATCCTTTGAAATCAGTGGATTAGAAACCAGCCAGAAGCCATATTTTGTGTCGGATATGTGCAGCACTCTTGCATTAGAGTCAGAAGTTTGTGATTTTAAGTCCCATCCAAAGACATGAGCATAACCAAAACTAGGCGTATCCTTCACTGCAGCAAAGAGTCCTACACTGTGAGAGATGTTGCCTTTTGAGTGAAAACTGTAGAACATATCCAAGGATTGAAGAACTGGTTGATTAATGTCTGTAGTCAGAGAAAATACTAGGAGTATCTTGAAGGAAAAAAAATAGAAAAACTGACATAAACTAAAATGATAATGTTAAATCCTCATTGCCTAATTTACAATGATAATAGAAAGAGAGTGAAGTCAATTATATTGTAGTAGATGTAGGCACAAGGAACTGCAGATGCTGGTTTACAATAAAAATATACAAAATACTGGAGTAACTCAGTGGGTCAGGAAGCATCTCTGGAGGATGTGGATAGACAAGGAGTTGATCAGCAGATGTATGGAATGACAGGCTAGAGAGTGTCAGAAAGCCAAAAGAGTCTCAGATAATGAACGTGGGAGTGAAATGTAACGCTGAAGAGTGGGATATGGGTGGATGGATAAAGAGGGGGATAAAAATGAAATGTTATCTGAGATAGGAGATGAATATACAAAGGAGAGGAAATCAGCAGAGATGGGATGGAAGATGGTGGAAGAAATGTGTGCACATCAGGATGGGAGGTCATGGCAAAGAGAGAGGGTATTACCTAATAGCAGGGATACCTACTTTAAATACATTCTCCTCTTCACACCAAGAGTTCTATGAAACCCTTTCCAACTGTTTTGCCTCTCTGAATCCTGCTGCTCTCCTTATCCATTTTCAAGTAATGCCCCAACTACCACCATCAATCCCACTCCTGCCTTTCATTATTTACATCCTGGTTTTATCAACCCTCCTAAAATGTATCTACATCTTTGTTCAATTTAGGTTTGGTTTATTGTTCCCACATACACATAAATACACTTAAATCAAACTCAAGTACAGTAAGGGGAAGATACAGAGTACAGAGTTCTCAGCACTGTAGCACATCAGTTCCATAGACAAAATCCAATGTCTGTAATACAGAAGCCTAATTAAAGAGGGGAAGAAGCTGTTCCTGAGTTTGGTGGTGCACGCTTTCTAGCTTCTGTACCTTCTGTTGGACAGGAGCAGGGAGAATGAGGAATGACTGGAGTGGAACAAGTCTGATAACGTTGGCTGCTTTTGCGAGGTGTAGATGGAATCAATGGTAGTCTGTGATGAACTGGGTTATATCTATAACTCTCCATTTTTTTGTGGACTTGGGCACAACGTTTCCCAAACAAAGGTGTGATGCAACCTGACAGCATGCTTTCTATGGTGCATTGGCAGACGTTTTTCAGAGTCATTGGAGACATGTTGAATTACCTCAGTCTCAGAAGTAGAGGCGTTGGTGTGGCCTACTGTCTTGACAGTCACGTCAGTGTGGTTGGTACATAACAGCTCATTGGTAATATTAATGGCAAGGAACCTGCAGCTCTCAGTCACTTTCACTGGCACCATTGATGCTGATTGAGGCATGTACTGCACTACACTTTGTGGTCAACAACTAGCTCCTTTATCTTGCTGACATTGAAGGAGAGTTTTTTGTCCTTGCATCGTGTTACTAAGTTCTCAATCTCCTTCCTATACTCCATTTCATCATTGTTCATGATCTGGCACACCACAGTGGTGTCTTCTGCAAACTTGTAGATGGAGTTAGAGTTGAAATTTGCCGTACAGTCGTGAGTGTGTGTTGAATATAATAAGGGACTGAGAACATGTCCTTGTGGGGCACCACTGTTGAAAGCTATTGAGGAGGAGGTGTTGCCTAACACAGGAGAACGTAGCAGCTTTACCAACTGACCACATCACTCTAGATGAAGATTACCCGCATCACTATCCACAGAAGTTCCTCAAAGTACAGAAGTTACAAAAAGTGACGTTCCTTGGAGATTATCAATGCTCACTATTTCTAATAACTGTTTAGACTTGAGTCAAAAACAATCTCTAAAATGTTGACAGAATATAGAGGGACCTTCAACACTAAAGAAGACCGACACAGATTATAGGGGTGCGTGAATAATCGTACAACCTGGCATATTAATTAAAATAGCAAAATGTGAGATTTTACACTATTGTAACAAAACTAAGGAAATCAGAAATCCAAGTGAATTCATGTTCTTGCCGCAGAATTAGGCCATTTGGCCCATTAAGTCTACTCTGCCATTCAGTCATGGCTGATCTATCTTTCCCTCTTAACCCCATTCTCCTGCCTTCTCACCATAAACCCTGACACGGGTACTAATCAAATTCAAAGAGCAAACGATTTGGAAGCACAAATAATTGAAAGGAGCGATGGAAAATAAAAAGCAGTGTCAGCACTAAGATTTATTTCTAGATAGACGAAATTGAAGAGGAGAGAAGTTATATTAAATGTAAATTTCTCACACCCGGATGTGGAATTTGTACAGTAATGGGCCTGTCCCACATAGGCGACTGCAGGAGACTATGTGGTTGCCACGTGTTCGGGGGTGGTTGCCGGGGAATCGCCTTCGTGGTCGTGAGGAGTTTCCGCATTCTGGGAACTAGTCGCGGCCTCATTATGGTCGCCACTAATTTTTCAACATATTGCATATTTTCGACGACCGCGACCAGATTAAGCCGCCTTTGAGAGTAGCGAGAATTCTCATGCCATAGGTGGGTCGCCAGGAGGTCCTAGTGGGTTGCCAGGAGGTTGAAGGTTCTCGTAGGTTCTCGTAGGTTGTAGACGGTGCTGACAGGGGAATTTCATTGGCTCATTGGGAAAATAAACGTAAGCTGTAGTTTTCAGAACCAAGGATAACCGACCGGTAATGTTAATGTCCGCCGAGCTTCACATCCGTGTATCTCTGGCTTGCCAGTTGTCTCCACTCCTTCTCCCCCATTCTCCTCCTCCCCCCTCTGCCCCCCCCTCTTTTAAAGGACTTACCGTGCACTGTGCTTTAGCCATCTTAATTTCAGCGCCAACCTTTTTGTTCATCGCGGTGTGTGCCTGCATCACCTTGGCTTTGCACCGTGTGAATTTCACTCAGACTGCGCTCCCCAGCTTGCATAATGGGCTGGTGAAGGAAGCGACGTGTGTATTCCGCTCTGAAAGTTGCCGTTACAGTTGCCGGTTTTTCAAAAATCGCCTAAATAGGACAGGCCCATAAATGAATGGGTTTGGAAGACAGAGAAATCTAAATCTAGGCAAAAGGATGCAAGAAATGTCCACGGATTCTCAATTATTTGTAATTGAACGGTCTACAAAATAATGGCAATGAATTGGCTGCAGAGTTGCATCTAAGGGTGCAATTTTAAGGCCATGATGAAATATGTCTTAAGAATGTACAGATATGCAGGGCAATATTCCTGGTTACAGAGTTTTCAGGCGAGATAAGGAGCAGGTTACAGAAGTAATTACAATTGGAGGGAAGAATTGAGAGAAGCATCAATAAATGAGGCTATGCAGGTTGAACTGAGTACAAATGGGGAAATCGCTTTTACAGAGAATTTATTATGGACACTAAAGTTTCAGCAGCACATAGTAATTAAGATGCCATCTCTGGAAAGTGCAGAAATATCAAGCCATTGTCAGATCAGAAGAATAGAAAATGTTTAGTTTAGAAATTCTAAGTTGTAACACAATTTATGTGCACTGTTGTTTAATCAGCAAGCTATCTGCTGAAAGCTGTTGAGTATTTAGTATTTTACTCAATGATCCATGTAATTTGATTTTGGTCAGCCTGTGAACCCTTGTCACTGATCGATAGATTGAAATCATGCTGGAGGACATTATCTGCAAATCAGCAATACAATTTTATCGGTGATGCTGTATTTGAGAGGGTCATGCCTGACTATTCACATGGATGCAAAAGATTCCATGTCACCATCAGATAAATCCATGAAATTCAACTGGTTTTAGGGCAATAATTTTCCCTTAATCAATTCAACCAAAAACAAATGGCATTGGTAATTGAACAAACTACAAAGTGCGTAAGGAACTCAGCTGGCCAGGCAACAATAAATGAGGAGGAAGTGGGCAGATTACATTTTGTAATCTCCAGTCTGGAGGGGAGAAAATTGGAAAAGAGAGGTGGTGCCAAATCCTGGCAAGTGGAAGTCTGAAGAAAGGTCTCGAACTGAAACATCGCCCATTCCTTCTCTCCAGAGACGCTGCCTGTCCCGCTGAGTTACTCCAGCTTTTTGTGTCTATCCTGGCAAGTGATAGGTGGATACAGATGAGGGGGGTGATTGACAGATAGGTGGAGAAAGTGACAAAAGCTAGGGATGAAAAGGATTTCAGATAGGAAAAGAAGAGGAGTGAATTGTAAAGCAAGATGTGGCTTAAAGGGCGCAGAAGAGAGGGGAAAAAGGGGGGAATAAAAGAGAAATATGGGGACTTGGGCATGGGAGATGTGTGTAAATGGCTGGATGACCAGGGTGGTTGGAGATGGTGGGAGAAATGCCTGTGCATCACTGTGGAGAGCAGGGAAAAGAGGGGTGATGTGGGTTGCTACCCAAGCAGAAAATGAGGTGCTTTTCTTCTAGTTTGTGTGTGACCTCAATCTGGCAATGGAGGAGACTAAGCACAGAAAGTTCAATATGGAAATGGGAAGGGGAATTAATATAGTTAGCAACCGGAAGCTCCAGCAGGACAGGTTGGACAGAGCTCAAGTTGCCAAATCTCCCTTGATGTCACTGAAGTAAAGTAGATCACCTCCGGAACAGCAAATGCAGTAGATGAGGTTATAGAAGTTGCCCGGGAGCCTCTGTCACACCTGGAAGGGCTGCTGGGGGTCCCTGAATGGAAGTTTGAGGAGGTGTGGAGGTATAACATCAACTGTGTTATACCTGCACAAAAAGCCCCCCGTCAGTGATGGTACGAAATCCCTGCCACAACGACGTGTGTCTTTGTCATTTGCGAAGTGGCTATTGAGTTTTTGTCCGTACAGCCTCTTCGCTTCCCTGATCCCCCGGGATAGGTTACCCCTTGCCAGTTTGTATGCTGCGTTGTCCCCAGATTTGAATGCCGCATTCCGGATTCTCAGTAGGGAACACACTTCCCCAGTTAGCCAAGGTTTCTGATTGGCACGCCTCCTGATGGTTTTTACCACCGTTACATCCTCAATACATTTATTGATGTATGCGATGACGGATTCTGTATAAGCCCCCTTCTGTTTAGTCTGCTGACACATGACTGTGCTGCCAGACTCGATAACAACTTCATCAACAAGTTCGCTGATGACACAACAGTGGTGGGTCTCATCAGTGACAATGATGAATCGGCGTACAGGATGGAGGTGGAGCTGCTCACAGGTTGGTGCAAATCCCACAACCTCATTCTTAACGTGGGAAAAACTAAGGAGATGGTGGTTGACTTCAGGAGGGCGGGGAAACAACACCATACACCTCTGCACATCGACGGAGCTGATGTGGAAAGGGTCAGCAGCATGAAGTTCCTAGGACTACATCTGTCTGATGACCTGACGTCCACGGCCAACACCACAGCTCTGGTCAAAAGAGCCCAGCAGCGACTTCACCCTCTCCGAAGACTACGTTAAGCAGGCCTCCCCACTACACACCTACGGACTTTTTATAGGGGGACTGTCGAGAGCACATTGACCTACGGCATCACTTCCTGGTTCGGGAGCTGCAAGGCGTACGAACGGCACCAACTAGATAGGATAGTGAAGACCGCCAGCAGGATTATTGGTGCTCCACTCCCCTTCCTGCTGGACATATACAGGAAGAGATGTATCAGCAGAGCCATCTCCATCATCAAAGACCCTTACCACCCATCGCATGACATTTTCTCCATCCTGCCATCTGGGAAGAGGTACAGGAGCATTAGCTGCAAAACCAGCAGGATGCTCCTCAGCTTCTTCCCACAGGCTATAAGACTGCTAAATGGACTTTGCCCCCTGCCAAGTATCGCGCACAAACCCCCACACTGCAGCAGAGCCATTGTTGTGCCGCTGCCGGTCGGAACGCCTGTTGAATGTTTAGTAGAGTGTTAAATTTGTTCATGATACATGTATTTTTTTTATTTCTATTTACTTTTCATGCACACTGAATGGACACTGGTTGAGCAACGTTTTTTTTGTTTCCTCTAGGTATGCGAATACTCAGGAAATGACAATAAAGATATACAATACAATACAATACAATACAATACAATACAATACAACTGTGGTTGCAGGCAAAAGTACCTGAGGATAGGGTGGTTGCATGAGAAAGGATGAGCGAATCAAGGAAATGTGGTGAGAGTGGGCATTACGGAAAAGCACAAAGGGGTGCGGAGGGAAGGTCACGTTGAAAGTGGCGTAAATGTCAGCGAGTGATGTGTTGGATGTGGAGGCTTGAAGCTTGCTCAAGATTCCTGCAGCTGCAGTTTCTTATTTCTCCAATTTGCATAGACCATTAATCTCTTTTGCTGTTTTTGGAATTATGCACAAGTTGGCTTCATGTTTACTTGTGCAGCAGTGGTTACATTACACAAAGTAATTCATTTGTTGTGAATTGCTTTGGGACATCCTGAAGGATACGATAAGCTACATAATAAATAGAAGTTTATTCTTTCGTCCTTCCCTCCTATTTAAGCCTTTGTGTATTCTTGAAACCTTCAGTGTTGCTTTTCAGTGTTTATTCAGCTTTCTTGAACAAAAGGTAATTGACCATCAATCGAGTAGGTTCTTCTGTGCTTAGTTTTGATTCCAATAATTTTGAGCCTTGTGTCTCACCTTCATTGTTTTTGCTTCAATGAGAATAAATCCAATTCTGTAAGTCAGTTACAAATTTAGAACCCAGGCATCCAAATTGTTTCTGATACAAGATACAAGATACAAGATACATTTATTTGTCACATGTGCCAGATGGCACAGTGAAATGTGATCACCATACAGCCAGACAATAAAATAAAGAACACAACACACGATAGAGTTCAACATAAAACATCCCCACACAGCAAAATCAAAAGTTTCCCACTGTGAGGGAAGGCACCTAAGTCATCTTCCTCTGATGTTCACCCGTGGTCGGGGCCTCCGGAACCCTCTGCAGTCGCCGCTACGGGCAGCCCGTCGCTCAGGCCCGCTCGCCGGGATGTTGGAACTCCGACATCGGAACGGGAGGCCAACCACGGCGGCTTGGACCTCCAAAACGGCCGCCACTTCCCACCGGATTCCGCAGCTACCAACGTCCCCAGGCCGCGCCGGATGGAGATTCACGCTGGCGGCCCTCGGCAAAGGGCCCCAGGACTCCGTGATGTCGGTCAGCGCCACCCGCGCTGGGAGCTCCGCGAACCACAGCCCCACGATGTTGGAGCAGTGGGCCCAATGCTCCGGAGCTTCAATGGCGAACCAGTTAGGTATCGCCCGAATATAAGATATTCTCATCTCTGTTTTCTCAATCATCAGTCAGATTGGTACTAGCATTCTACATGGTGGCGCAGCGGTAGAGTTGCTGCATTACAACGCCCGAGACACGGGTTTGATCCTAACTACGTGTGCTGTCTATACGGAGTTTGTACATTCTCCCCGTGACCGCGTGGCTTTTGCCTGAGATCTTCGGTTTCCTCCGACACTACAAAGACACTCAGGTTTGTAGGTTAATTGGCTTGGTAAATGCAAAAGATTGTCCGAGTGTGTGTAGAATAGTGTTAATTTGTGGGTATCACTGGTCAGCGCGGGCTCGGTGGGCTGAATGGGCCTGTTTCCACACTGTGTCTCTAAACTAAACTAAACTTGGATCACTGACCATAAGTATAAATTAAACAGGGATAAAATAATGCTCTTTCAACCATATAACCATATAACAATTACAGCACGGAAACAGGCCATCTCGGCCCGTCAATTCCGTGCCGAACACTTACTCTCACCTAGTCTCATCTAGCTGCTCTCAGACAATAACCCTCCATTCCTTTCCTGTCCATATACCTATCCAATTTATTTTTAAATGATAAAAACGAACCTGCCTTCACCACTTCCACAGGAAGCTCATTCCACACAGCTACTACTCTCTGAGTAAAGAAGTTCCCCCTCATGTTGCTCCTAAACCTTTGTCCCTTAATTCTCAAATCATGCCCTCTTGTTTGAATCTTCCCTATTCTCAATGGAAAAAGTTTATCCACGTCAACTCTGTCTATCTCTCTCATAATGTTAAATACATCTATCAAGTCCCCCCTTAACCTTCTGCACTCCAAAGTATTCTTTGGAGTGCAGAAGACCTATCTTGTTCAACCTTTCAAAGACCTATCTTGTTCAACCTTTCTCTGTAACTTAGGTGCTGAAACCCAGGCAACATTCTAGTAAATCTCCTCTACTCTCTCTATTTTGTTGACATCTTTCCTATAATTTGGCAACCAGAATTGTACACCATATTCCAGAATTGGCCTCACCAATGTCTTGTACAATTTTAACATTACATCCCAACTTCTATACTCAATGCTCTGATTTATAAAGGCCAGCATACCAAAAGCTTTCTTTACCACCCTATCTACAAGAGATTCCACCTTCAGGGAACTATGCACAGTTATTCCTAGATCCCTCTGTTCAATTGCATTCGTCAATTCGCTACCATTTACCACGCACGTCCTATTTTGAGTTGTCCTGCCAAGATGTAGCACCTCACACTTATCAGCATTAAACTCCATCTGCCATATTTCAGCCCACTCTTCCAAATGGCCTAGATCTCTCTGTAGACTTTGAAAATCTATTTCATTATCCACAACACCACCTATCTTAGTATCATCTGCATACTTACTAATCCAATTCACCACACCATCATCCAGATCATTGATGTATATGGCAAACAACAGTGGACCCAACACAGATCCCTGAGGCACCCCACTAGTCACCAGCCTCCAAACTGACAAACAGTTATCCACCATTATTCTCTGGCATCTCCCATTCAGCCACTGTTGAATCCATCTTGCTACTCCACTATTAATACCCAACAATTGAACCTTCTTAACTAACCTTCCATGAGGAGCCTTGTGAAAGGCCTTACTGAAGTACATATAGACAACATCCACCAATTTACCCTCATCAATTTCCCGAGTAACCTCTTCAAAAAATTCAAGAAGTTTAGTCAAACATGACCTTTCAGGCACAAATCCATGTTGATTGTTCCTAATCAGACCCTGTTTATCCAGATGATCATATATATTATCTCTAAGTATCCTTTCCATTAATTTTCCCACCACTGACGTCAAACTAACAGGTCTATAATTGCTAGGTTTACTCTTAGAACCCTTTTTAAACAATGGAACAACATGCGCAGTACGCCAATCCTCTGGCATCATTCCCGTTTCTAATGACATTTGAAATATTTCTGTCATAGCCCCTGCTATTTCTCGACTAACTTCCCTCAATGTCCTAGGGAATATCCTGTCAGGACCTGGAGACTTATCCACTTTAAAATTTTTCAAGGTTACAATCAAATGGGTTATAAGTACATTTAGGTATTCAATAAATTGTTTATAATTGCTTTGCATTGATTTGGAATTTTTGTGAGTAGTCAATATTGCACCAAATCACTTTAATTTTCATGACCACTAATGTTTTTTATATTGAACTATGAATGGTAATGCTCCATGCAGCAGCTGTAATTTACTTTTAAGTTATTCTTCAGCATGAGGGACAACAGAAGTAGTTCATGGCATAATATGTTGTGAAAATAAAAAGTGAGAAATGGAACAAATCACAGAGAAAAAATTAATGTATTCAATGATCGGTTAAATGCTCAATAATGTTGAACCATAAGCATTCAAGATCACCTTAGTGGGGCAATGCAAAGCAATTGAACATCTAAGTGACAAAAACAACATGGACAGCAAAGGTGTCAGGAAAAAGCAAGTCACAACCACAGTTCTGTGAGAATGCAGTTGAAGAAAGTTTTGGGACCAAAATGATGTATTGGTGGAAAGTCGCAAATGCAGAAGAAAAGCCAAATGATAAATCCGTCATTTTCCCCCAGTGGGAAACTTAGACGTGATGTTTTGCAGACTGTGAACCTCAATGTTACAAGCCTACAATTATAAATCATCTGTATTAATGTCCCTGCCATCATTCACAGTTAAGAATCGAGAACCAGATGACACAGGGTTAAGGAAAAGAGTTAATGTAAACCAGTTCATAAGTTCAAATTAACTTATGAATTTATGAATAGGAACCTGAGGCAACTTTTTGACGAAAGGTGTTGGGTATATGGAACGTTGCCAGAGGACGTAGTTGAGGCAGGTGCTATAACAGCATTTAAAAAGCGCTTAGATAGGTGCACGGAAAGGAAATGTTTTAGAGAGATAAGGGCTAAACAGGCAAATGGGTCTAACAGACTGGGCAAGTTGAGGTAACAGGCCTGTTTTCGGGGTTTTTGTCTTTATGATTCTATTGGCAGTTTAAGTTTAGTAGCCGAAGATCTTTGGGGAATTGTGATTACAACTCAGTGAGAAAGGTAGTAGTATAGCTTTTTGAAAAAAAAGCTGACATGGGTGCTGATTACAGCTTACTTATGAAAAGAACTTGTAAATTGCAGCATAATGACTGGAAGATTTTCTGGTGTATTTGTATGATTTTAATCCCATGTTTAGAAAATCTTAGCTATTGAAAGATGTGGCGGAGGAACCAAATTAAGGTGTTGCATGCAAGCAAGGATAACGATAAAAAATTGCAAACAGCAGGTGTTGGAAACCTGAAATACAAACAAAATGCCGGAACGACTCAGCAGATCCAGCAACAAGCATGGAGAAAGGAATTTAAATGAATGTTTCAGGTCTCTAACTTCTCTGCAGAAGTAAACTCAAATTTTTATGAGGGCAACCCTGAAGTCTGCGTGGTAATTTTCTCACACTCTGAGCTCCAGATCCATTCTAGAAATAAGTAATTGTAGTACAGGGGCTGCTACCTTTGTGCGACTTAGCCAACTTCCGCATTATGTCAACTAAGTCGCACAATTGTAGTACAGGGGCTGCTACCTTTGTGCGACTTAGTTGACATAATGCGGAAGTTGGCTACTTTGTGCAACCTGCCAAGGTTCAAGAGAGTTTATTGTCATGTGTCCCAGATAGGACAATGAAATTCTTACTTTACTTCAGCACAACAGAATATAATAGGCATGAATACAGAACAGATTAGTATGTCCATATACCATTATATAAATATATACACACATGAATAAATAAGCAGATAAAGTGCAAATAAACAGATAATGGTCTATTAATGTTCAGAGTTTTGTTTCAGTTGAGTTTAATAGCCTGATGGCTGTGGGGAAGTAGCTATTCCTGAACCTGGACGTTGCAGTCCTCAGGCTCGTGTACCTTCTACCTGAAGGTAGCAGGGAGATGAGTGTGTGGCCAGGATGGTGTGGGTCCTTGATGATGCTGCCAGCCTTTTTGAGGCAGCGACTGCAATGGATCCCCGCGATGATAGGGAGGTCAGAGCCGATGATGGACTGGGCAGTGTTTACTACTTTTTGCAGTCTTTTCCGCTCCCCGGGGGCTCAAATTGCCGAACCAAGCCACGATGCAACCAGTCAGCACGCTCTCTACTGTGCACCTGTAAAAGTTAGAGAGAGTCTTCCTTGACATACCGACTCTCCATAATCTTCTCAGGTAGTAGAGGCGCTAATGTGCTTTCTTTATAATTGCATCAGTGTTCACGGACCAGGAAAGATCTTCAGAAATATGCACTCCCAGGAATTTGAAGCTCTTGACCCTCTCCACCATCGACCCGTTGATATAAATGGTATTGTGGGTCCCCATCCTACTCCTTCCCAAGTCCACAATCAGTTCCTTGGTTATGTTGGTGTTGAGGGCCAGGTTATTGTGCTGGCACCATTTGGTCAGTCAGTCGATCACTCTTCTATACTCTGACATCCCCATCAGTGATACGTCCCACAACAGTGGTGTCGTCAGCGAACGTGATGATGGAGTTCGCACTATGACCAGCTACGCCGTCATGAGTATAGAGTGAGTACAGCAGGGGGCTGAGCACACAGCCTTGAGGTGCTCCCATGCTGATTGTTATCGAGGCTGACACATTTCCACCAATAAGAACAGTCTGTGGATGAGGAAGTTGAGGATCCAATTGCAGAGGGAAGCACAGAGACCCAGATCTGAGAGCTTGGTAACCAGCTTGGAGGGGATGATTATATTAAATGCCGAGCTGTAATCAATGAATAACAGCCTGACATATGAGTTTTTGTTGTCCAAGTGGTCCCGAGTGGAGGGCCAGCGAGATCGCATCCCCTGTTGATCTGTTGTGGCGGTAGGCAAACTGCAGTGGGTCTAGGTTTTTGTCGAGGTAGGAGTTGATTTGCACCATGATCAACCTCTCAAAGCACTTCATCACCACCGACGTTAGTGCCACTGGTCGATAGTCATTGAGGCACCTCACCTTGCTCTTCTTGGGCACCGGTATAATTGATGCCCTTTTAAAGCAGATGGGAACCTCAGACCTCAGATCTATGTCAAAGTTTATCTTATTCAAATGAGCACTGCAGCATTGTTTATCCTTGTGTGACCGACCAATTCTGAATGCCCTTATTCCTTATTAACAAGTAATCTACTCATTCTGCCAAAAATAACTTTAATGTTTCAAGTCTGGCTTTCAATTTATCTTTAAGCAGCCCATTACATAATCTATCTCAATATCCTCTCTATAGTGTGGAAGCCAAAACACTACCTTGTAAGAGCACAATTGTATTTTTTGAGCTTGAGACAGATGCATCAATTCATTTCATTTTTATTTCAATCTTTATATGTTTTAACTTCTTCCATAAAACTGATCATTCCTTTGGATTTCTTTGTTATTTTTTATTTAAGGTACAGCTTGTCCAGATGTACTTCGGAGCTTTCTCATGGCCTAATTCTGTTCCTATCACATGACCAGAAAGAAGTATTCTGCCCATTATGTTTGTGAAATTTCTGATTTTTGGACATCACTTCCATTTGTTTTGCATGCAACCACTCGTGTGCAAAGTGCAGATATAACACCAGAAGAGATTGCTATTGATAATCTTGCACAACTAATGATGTAAACTATTTTCTCTTTCGCTTTATCTCAGACTTCTGTAGTTGCACTGTTTTTTTTCCCCCAAGGCCTCCGCTAATGTCCCAGCAGGTTATGACACAAAGGTTGGGTGTTTAGATGTGACATAGAACCAGTCTCGCACAAACTTGAATAGCCATTCAAATATAACACTGATTATGCACTGCCATATTATTGCAATACATAAATTCCATCTGCGTCAACATCTTTAGCATAGCATGGCAAAATATACCAACCAATATACCACTATGATAGCAGTGAGCAGCTCACTCCGTTCTGACAAACGGTCTCCAACCTGAAACATTCTCTCCACAGATGCAGCCTGACCTGCTGAGGATTTCCACCATTTTCCAATTTTAGTCGAAGTAATTTGTCTTTCTGTCAACCTTGAAGACAACTGATCCTCGATTTAGGTTTCCAAATGAACGATAGTGATAGAGATTGAATATCCTGTCCAAACTTCTGAATGTCTTACAGTGACCAGGATATAAATATTCCAAGGCTCAGTCCTACAGGCGATCAAAGAAAAATTATGTGGCATATTTTATGCTACGAAACATAGAACAGTGCAGCGCGAAACAGGCTCAACAGCCTACAATTTTTGTTAAACATGATGCAAAGACCATCTCTGATCCAGCGGCACATAATCCATATCCCTCCATTCCTTGCATAGCCAAAAGTCTTTTATCACAATGTCTCTTAAATGCCACTATCGTATCTGCCTCAATCACTAACCCCTCTCACCTTAAAGGTATGCCGGGCGGCATGGTGGCACAATGGTAGAGTTGATGCCTTACAATGTGTGCAGCACCAGAGACCTGGATTCGATCCTGACTAATGTCATTCCGTACATTGCCTGTATGGAATTTGAACATTTTCCCCGTGACCTGCCTGGGTTTTCAACAAGATCTACGGTTTCCTCCCACACATCAAAGGCGTACAGGTTTGTAGGTTAATTGGCTTGGTGTATGTGTAAATTGTCCCTAGTGTGTGTAGGATAGTGTTAATGTGTGGCATTGCTGGTCGGTGGGCCGAAGGTTTGTTTCCACGCTGTATCTCCAAACTAAACTAAACTATGCCCTCATGCACTTAATCTTTTCCACTGAATCTCTGCCTTTGCCTCTGCTCACCTATAGGATTGAGTACCCTTGGATATTTCTGTCCTGCTCATAGCAAAATGTAGAGTGCTGGATACAGGATATTCAATCAATTACCACAGACATTCCTGCATCCCCCTGAAATAAACAACTAAGATTACCTAATTTATCTCACCATAAGTAATCATTGGCATGCTGTGATTGTGAGGTTTTGCCATGTCATCCTTACTGGCCATCATTTTTAATATGTTTAAGAAAGAACTGCAGATGCTGGAAAATCGAAGGTAGACAAAAGTGTTGGAGAAACTCAGTGGGTGCAGCAGCATCTATGGAGCGAAGGAAATAGGCAACGTTTCAGGTCAAAATCCTTCTTTAGACTAAAGAAGGTGATTTAAACTAAAGAAGAATTTTGGCCAGAAACGTTGCCTATTTCCTTCGCTCCATAGATGCTGCTACACCCGCTGAGTTTCTCCAGCACTTTTGTCTATTTTTAATATGTTCATGACCTCTGTGAAGGTAGATTGTGAGAGACTACATAATCATCCTGCGCTAGCTACACAGGCTTTGGTGTAGCAAATCAACTGTAATGCCGTGAATTTGCGGCTCACGTTTTGACATTCTCAGGAAAAAATGCCAAGAGCAGCAAGAGAAGCAATGTACTGCAGACTGTGAAATCTGAAGTAAAACACACTGTGCTGGAGGAACTCAGCAACTGTGGAGGGAATGGATAAGCAATGTTTTGGATTGTTTTCCTCCTTCAGACTGATAGAACAGCAGGAGGTTTCGTGCAACCACAAATATTCATTGTGAATATGAGCAACAATTGCAATACTACGGTGACCATCCGATACTGTGCTTCAATATTATGACTGAATGTATTGCTATTACAAGAAATGTCTTGCATTTTTCATCTTACTGTTTATGGCGAATATGACACCACCAGAAATATCAACTGATATGTCATCTATGTTCTACAGACTATGCTTATGCAATTTGTCTGCATTTGTGTATGCATGACTGATTCCATTGCAAGTATATAAACACCCAGCTTTTTCCATTTGGGCTTATTTTCAGTCTTTGGGAGGGGGGTGGGGGGGATTAGGAATTATTTTAGCTGCAGAAGTTATCCAAAGGTCAGTTTTTAGAAAATTTAAAAAGTAGTCCATGTAGATGATCATTTGACAAGGACTTTGTTCAGTTAATTTGATATCCAGTGTGCGAGTATATTGCAATGCTTGCTTCTGGCTTGAAACATTAAGGTTTGCCAAATAGCTTCTGGTGTTTTATTATTACAAGATGTTAATGCTGTTCATTCTTCTTTTTTTGCTTCAGGGTAAGCTATACCTTTGAGATGTATTTGCTGTCAGAACATGTCTTCTCCTTTGGAACTGATAATGTCGAAATCCTAAAAGACTGGACTAGGGCATTAACAAAGGTGAAAAATAACTGGAATAAATCTTTAATGTTGAAGATGTGGAATAAAGGTTATTAGGTATCATGGATATTTACTTTGTGCTTCTAACTACTGAGAGTAACGCTTCATTATTATTTGGCAAAGACTGTTCAGTCCATTTGATATCCCATGTGCTGGATGTTCAATTTGTGCCTGAAACTACGCACAGGCACACATAGATATGTGCATGTCTACTTATTAACATAGTTATTTATATTATTTATAACTAATCTAAATCAACCTTATATCAGTAATGTTATAATGCATGCATTGAATTGTAATAGAATACGGGAATACTTTGTGATGTTATGGGTTTCCTAGCAGGATTTTACATGTGTCTCAGTATGTTACAATTCAGAAAGCAAAAAACTTTTAAGCCCTTGGGCTGCCTGACATTTCTATGTGCTAACTGAGTTGTGATGTGGGTACATCAGTCACCTAATACGTTGTTACCTGCAGCACTATGAGATGATGGAATTTGGAAGAAAGGATGCAAAAGAAAAATGGGAAGCTTTATGAATCTCCTCGCATAAAAATTACATTGAGCTCTTATTCAATAATTAAGTAACATTTGCTAGCTTTATTCATATTAAGCATTAATATTAGTGGAAAAATACATCAGGCTTAATGTTAGTCCTCTGTCACTGGTAAATGTATTATAGTGCATTAATGCCCTGCAATAAAATAAGAAAACATAGAAATGTCACTTGACCACATTAAGTATGTATCTGCTTATATTGACAAAAGTACTTTTAGACTTAAATGGAAAATGTGATGCTAATAGCACTTAAGCTGCTTAATACTATGTGGCCTGCATAAGAGTACAGCTGGGAGCCAACTCCTCTCGGTTTTCCATAGCAAGTTGCAACCAGAAAAAAATATATATATTTGAAAATTATGAGCCCTATGTAGCAAGCTTCATCTGTAATCTAATGATTCAACATTAGCAGTGCCATGAGAAAGAAATTAAAGACAAATCAAGATATTTGATTCAGTGCTGTACAAATGCCATGTAATTGAATGTGGAAAAGTCACAGTTACGATTAATTTATGCATTCCGTCTTCCACAACCAACATTTGAATATGTTTGAGGGTAGTCAACTAAATTAGATAGTCATAGAGTGATACAGTGTGGTTACAGGCCCTTCGGCCCAACCTGCGCACACTGGCCAACGTGTCCCAGCTGCACTAGTCCCACCTGCCTGCGTTTGGTCCATATCCCTCCAAACTTGTCCTATCCATGTACCTGTCTAACTGTTTCTTAAAAGTTGGGATAGTTCCAGGCCTCAAGTACCTCCTCTGTAAGCTTGTTCCATACACCCACCATCCTTTGTGTGAAAAAGTTACCCCTTAGTTTCCTTTTGAATCTCTTCCCCTTCACCTTGAACCTATGTCCTCTGGTCCTCAATTCCCCTACTCAGGGCAAGTGATTTTGTGCATCTACCCGATTCTGATACAGCTCTATAAGATCACCCCTCATCCTCCTGCGTCCAAGGAATAGTCCCAGCCTACTCAACCTCTCCCTATAGCTCAGACCCTTTAGTCCTGCCAACATCCTCATAAATCTTATCTGAACCCTTTCAAGCATGACAATATCTTTCCTATAACATGGTGCCCAGAACTGAACACATTACTCTAAATGCAATCTTACCAAGATATATGGATAATTGTCTGATCTTTTTGGATTAATGTTTATGTGACTTTTTTTGCAGAGGTCACTGTTGTATAAAATCCATAATAGTTTTCCAATTGGTTTGTGTATTCTAGTGTTTCATTCCTGAGATGGTAGAAATCCTGACCAAAAGAGATTATGAACTGATTGGTCGACTCTATTACAAGGATGTGCATAGTCTAGAAAACTGGAGAGCAGGCTGGTTTGCATTGGAGAAATCACAACTCTGCTTCTGCCCCGAACAAAATGTGTCTGGAGAGGATTCAGTCCATCTAAAGAGGCTGCAGGAACTTAGTAAGATTTTGCTACATTACATTCACTAAAGTTGTAAATAATACAACTGAAAAGCGGGCCACTTGACCCATTAAATTTGTATCCATTCTTAGTAGGTATGTTACAAAACTTACCTTCAGCGGCGCTGCAGTTCTGTCGCTGCCCGTGTGTGCGACTTTGGCGTCTTTGAGAGGGGGGCGGGTTTAAAATGCGATTTTTCTGCAGACTATTCAAATCAATCTCTGTCAGGCTGTTTAGTTGCTAAAGAAAAATCACTTTGACTGACGTTTTATTAAGTTTATTAAAATTAGCGCTGGATAATTTAATTGTTGGAGAAAAATTAAAATCTTCTTCAAATGCCATCAACACCGACAACGGGACGGATCTCACGTAGGACAAGGCAAGGTTATTTTTTCATATAAACTTGCTTCTTAGGATGCCTTTAATCAAAATTTCACGTTGCGAAAATGTCATTATGTAAATATACGAACCAGCAGCATTTTTCCTGCCGATATGGGGTTTAAATCCACTGCAACAGCAACGTTCCAAACCAACGCATTCCACTAAATCCCACTTGCAAGATGATTTAAATGCCCATTAATTTACAGGAATTAAACACTAAATTCCTTCCATTTGCCTATAAATTCATGACAATGAGATTTAAAAATCATGTTATATTATGAATTCTTGTGTGGATGTTATTTGGACACTTAGGCTTTTTAAAAATGTTAACCTTTTCTTAAGAAATGGATAGATGTTTAGATCTAGTAATTCAATTTTGTAATTAGCTACAATTGGGTAACTAACTAATTATATGCTTTAATTTCAGGTCATCCAAGTAAGATTGTTTCATATTTGTTTCAGAATGCTTCAATCTATAATAACTGAAAATTTCATTCAGTTCTCTTAATTTTTAAGAAAGTAATGGGCTTTTGACTGTCCTTGATCACAGCTTTTGTGATAAGTCAATGGAAAAGCAGTAGGGAACAAGATGCTAATTTCCGAGTTTGAAAATAGCCATACCTTTTTTAATACTGAAGATCTGAAAGTGAATTAGGTGTCAAATTAAACGTCTTGTTATGCTTTATCTGTTGGGATAAATTGCAGACTTGATGTTTTAAATCTCAAAATTTTGTAACATTGCTAATGGCTACCGATGAAGCACTGAAACAACAAAAATGCCCAGTATCAATTTTATTCTGGGAAATAATGCATCACTGGTATGATCTATTTGACACACTGTCTAACATAATGAAAAATAAACTCTTCTAACCAAATTTATTCACCTCGTTTGATAAGGTTAGTGAGGTATATGCGGAAGACCTGGTAGGTTCCCGCTTCAATCCTTAGCTTGAGCTGATTTACTACCTTACTGTTGCAAAAAGAACAGACAATTTTCTTCAATACTCCATGATTAGAGAGATGATTAAACTTTGTTCTCTGATGCTTAATCCAGCCAAATTTAGCTGAGCATTAACAAATGTGGAGCTAAAAATTAATTTGTTATATGATTCTCTGTTTTATCGAGTACACAGATAAAACCCAACATAGTTGATCATGAAATGTGGTTGGGAGCACTAGAAAATTGGTATAACATTCATGGAGACTTTTGTGCTTGTAAATATGCTGACACAGGAAACACACTGTACAGCGGGCAGGGTTGGCATTTTTCCACATGCCTTCTCATTTGATTAATCCACACAATGGGCAGCAACACAGACAAATCCTGAACTTGTTCTAAGTGAAAGGATCCTTATTTACCTGGGATTTAATCAGAGGAGGCCTTGCACCCATTGAATAGGACTACAAGTTGCAGCTATGCCTTGGAGTGAGTTTCGGTGAAGGTTGACGTTATAGTTAGTGTATCCTTGCAATAATCCTGCTAGGCCTCCCACACCAGGAGAAAGACCTGGCCTCCATCACAGAGCAAGGCAAAGTAGGGGGCACAGTGGCACAGCTGGTAGAACTGCTGCCTCAGTGCCAGTGATCCTGAACTCGGGTGCTGTCTCTGTGGAGTTTAAATGTTCTTTCTGTGGCTATACGGGTTTCCTCCGGATGCTCCTTAAAATCTCAAAATTTTGTAACATTGCTATTCTTAGGTGGAGCTAACCAATTAATTTGATTGCTTTGCTCTTTCCCAGTAACCTTGCATTGTTTTCCTTTATTTAAAAAAACATATCTACTTGCCTTTTAGAATTTATCAATTGAATCCTTCAAAAGGTAGATTCCAGAAAATAGCAACATGTTGCATTTTTAGGGAAAAAAAGTATTTATCACCTGTTTCTTTTTGCCAATCATCTTAAATCATAGAGGCAAGATACATATCTCCTTGTGTGGACTATCCAAACAACTCCATTCAATTTTTTAATCAGTTCTATCCTAAGGAGAAAGGCACAAAAAGCTGAAGTAACAGCGGAGCAGGCAGCATCTCTGGAGAGAAGGAATGGGTGATGTTTTGGGTTCTTCGTCTTCAGACCCAGTCTTTCAACATAGCTGGTCTTTCCATTCTTTTAAAGTATGCTAAAAGCATTTACTAAAAATATTCCCTGTAATTTTGAACCTTGCAGATATGGGCAGTAAGTAAAATCCTAAAAACATAGTTATTCTAAATATATCTGTGCACACAGAAGGGCCATTCGGCCCTTGAGAATCTATTTGCACCGCCATTGTAAATGATCATGGCTGATGGTGCACTCAGTAGGTCCACAATGAACCTGCCTTCTCTCCATACCCCCTGATCCCCTTAGCCACAAGGGCCATCATCTAACTCCCTCTCAAATATCGATTTATAATATTTTGGCCTCAAACTCACCCTCTGTGGCAGAGAGTTTCCAGACAATTGAACCACTCAAAGTTAATTTTAAAAAAAGTTTCTTCTCATCTCGGTTTTAAAGGATTTCCCCTTTATCCTTAAGCTGTGACCCCTTGTCAACTGGCACTTCCCTAACATCGGGAACAATTACTGCATCTAGCCTGTGAAACCCGTGCAGAATTTTGTAATTTTCTATAAGCCTGCCCCTCTCAATCTCAATAAATTCTAGAGAGATAAACCAAGTCTATCCTGTACCTCTTTTCTTCATACCCAGTCCTCCCTTTAGCCCAGGAATCATCTGGTCAGGACTGTCTTATGAAGAAAGACTGGATAGACTTGGTTTATACTCTCTAGAATTTAGAAGATTGAGAGGGGATCTTCTCCTGCACCTAATTTCTATGTTTCTATGTTTTAGCTGGATATTTCTAGCATGGATCCTATCCTAAAGAAACAATCATTTCTAATTTATCTTCCTATTTTTTCCCTTTTCTTAATTTTTTTGTCCAGAAACCATTGACATATTAGTTGAGTGTAGCTCCTCCAATCTGTCCTGAAATGTCACATATCCATGCCCTGCAGAGATACCACCTGACCTGCCGAGTTACTTAAGCATTTTCTGTCTTTTTTTTGTAAATCTGCACTTACCTGTTTCTAAATTTTCACTAATTGGGCTAATTTTTAGTTTTCTAAAAGAGCCTCTAACCATTGAGCATTCACTTTAGGTACTTGACATATTTTAAAAATAACATTATTTTACAACAGAGCTGTTGACCATTTACCAAGTACTGATTGGGTGAAAAAGCCTTTGGCAGATCATTAGATCATTAGGTCAGGAAAAGATATGTAAATGCAAGTTCTTCCTTAAACTCTATTTTCTCCTCCAAAAGACGGGAACAAATCCATAATACCACTCTAATGCTTCGCACAACTAGTCAAGGAACTAGGCACAGATCAAGAAACAAACCAGGATGAATGTTTCATATTTTCATGGCTCAGATGATTTTCAGTGAAAAACTGCTCCTCTCTTTCTGTTTACAGCGGTCAGCATCCAGACTAATAAACACAATGAGAAGAAGGTTCAGAAGGATGTGTTGCTACTAGTGGAAAAGGGAAGGTAAAGAATGATTTTATGCTCTCTATTTCTTACCAAGTATCCAGAATCTTGATGAAATCTTGTGTCATTACATCTTGGAGGTTGGTCAGCACATGCCGACTAATAATGTTGTGGGGAAATACCATGTAAATGTACACGTGACAATAAACCAAATTAAAACATTATTTAGGAGCACTATGATGACATGTTTTTAATGAAATCTATTTAACACCATCTGCAGCCACAAACAATTGCAGATGCTGAAATTGTAACCAAAATGTTGGAGCAACTCAGTGGGTCAGGCAGCAACTGTGAAGGGAATGGATTAGTGACATATTGGGTCGGGACCTGAACTATCAATATGTGTATATATTTTTAATTATGCTGTTATTGTTAGTAACTACTTATTCAAACATTAATGTTGTGTAGATATTATTAGCCCTTGAATTCCAATGGTATGAGTTTGCCACGTTAGTAGAGAAGAAAAAAACGTTGTGTGAGATTGTTGCCTTATGTATTTAGATACGTTGATAGTATGTACTGACTATTTTTGATTCATTAATAAGTTGTTATGACACATTTGTAGTGAGGTGCTGAGAAGTTTTTGCAGTCAAAATTGCACTTTTTTTTTCTTTTATTCATTTCCAACTTATTTGAATGTCATCAAAAGTAAAATATTACAGTATTCAAGTATATTTCCTGCAGTGGGTTTATTAATGACAGGTGCAGTTGAATTAAGAAGCACAAAAAAGAAAGCTTTTTTAAACCAACTGTCTGATTCACATTTTGACTAATGTTAGCTGAATGTGACTTCATGGAAACTGAACTCATCTTTTTGCATTGATATGCAATTGTCAATTCTGAAGTATATTTTTTTAAATGTTTATAGACTATGTCTTTGTGCCTGAAATATAACAATTAGTGAAAATCCACCTCCGGGTAATTTGAGTATTGTGTGTGATCTCATCGCCTCATTCCAGGAAGGATGTGGAGGCTTTGAAATGAGTGCAGAGGAGGTTTACCAGAATGACTGCCTGGTTCAGGGGATATTAGCTACAGGGAGAGGTTGGGCAGACTTGGATTGTTTTCTCTGGAATGCCAAAAGTTGCAGGGGACCTGATATAAGTAGATAAGGTTCATGGTATTACCAGTGAATTGAAGGTAGGCATGCAGGTGCAGCAGGCAGTAAAAAAGCGAATGGTATGTTGCTTTCATTTAGATAGGATTTGAGTATGTACTGAGCTATTTTGATTCTACTAATAAGTTGTTATGACACTTGGTGAGTGACACCTGGAGTATTTTTTACAGTTTTGGTCTCCAAATCTGAGGAAGGACATTATTGCCATAGAGGGAGTGCAGAGACGGTTCACCAGACTGATTCCTGG
Source organism: Leucoraja erinaceus (assembly GCF_028641065.1). Lineage (NCBI taxonomy): Eukaryota > Metazoa > Chordata > Chondrichthyes > Rajiformes > Rajidae > Leucoraja > Leucoraja erinaceus. The sequence goes on from NC_073377.1 coordinate 75,857,003, forward strand.
GATGTCTGGACTGTCTTATGAAGAAAGACTGGATAGACTTGGTTTATACTCTCTAGAATTTAGGAGATTGAGAGGGGATCTTATAGAAACTTACAAAATTCTTAAGGGGTTGGACAGGCTAGATGCAGGAAGATTGTTCCCGATGTTGGGCAAGTCCAGGACAAGGGGTCACAGCTTAAGGATAAGGGGGGAATCCTTTAAAACCGAGATGAGAAGAACTTTGTTCACACAGAGAGTGGTGAATCTCTGGAACTCTCTGCCACAGAGGGTAGTTGAGGCCAGTTCATTGGCTATATTTAAGAGGGAGTTAGATGTGGCCCTTGTGGCTAAGGGGATCAGGGGGTAGGGAGAGAAAGGAGTGCAGAGGAGGGAGAATGACTGCCTGGTTCAGGGCCATGATATATTGAATGGAGTGCAGGCTCGACTTGCCGAATTTCTCTACTCCTGCAAAAAATTTCAGGGTTTCTGATATTTCTCGAAAACGACGAGAAACATGTGTAGGAAGGAACTGCTGATGGTGATTTAAACCGAAGATAGACACAAAAAGCTAGAGTAACTCAGCAGGACAGGCAGCATCTCTGGAGAGAAGGAATGATATTTTGGGTCAAGACCTTCTTCATCTGAAGGGTCAACCCGAAACGTCACCCATTCCTTCTCTCCAGAGATGCTGCATGTCCCGCTGATTTACTCCAGCTTTTTGTGTCTATCTTCAATGAGCAGCATGGATAGGGTAGACAGTAGACATCTTTTTCCCCCAGGGTGGAAAAAAGTAAAATACCAGGGGGTTTAAGAAGGAACTGCAGATGCTGGAAAATGCTGGAGAAACTCAGCGGGTGAGGCAGCATCCCTCAAATACTAGGGGGTATAGCTTTAAGGTGAGATGGACAAAGTTTAAAGGAGATGTGCAGAGCAAGTTTTCTTTTACACAGAGGGTGGTGAGTGCCTGGAACTCATTGCCAGGAGTTGAAGCAGCTATGTTAGTGGCATGTAATTTCCTCAAACCTTTGTGCTTGGTTAGCTAATTACAGATCATTTGTGTTGCAAGGCACCTAGTAAAAGCTTTAGCAATGAACAATACAACCAATGGTCAGTATTAACAGTGCAGGACGGGCACCATCTGTGGAAAGAGAAACAGTTATCTCTGAGGTCTGAGTTCCACCTGACCTCCTGAAGTTTCCAGCATTTTCTTTCTTGTTCCATTTGGTTGGTGCTTGACAGCATTCTCAACAAATATATTTTTTTTCTCTCTGTGTGATTTAATCATTGTGTAGCATTAGCTCATTTTATTAAAATTAATTCATTTTTCCTATCCATTGACATCTAAAATTAAGAACAGGGTTGTTTTCTCTCATTGCACAGCTGCAAATTAATCTCCATTTTCAGTTGCTATCTTTTATGAACCAGACACCAAGGCATTAAATCTTCCACAGTGAGAGGAATCTGAACTGCCACAAATGAAGCATTGCTTCAAGGGCTAAGAATTTGTTTTCACCTTTCAGAACTTTGTATATCCACGGTTACACAAAGCTGGATTTCACGGCTTGGCACGATGCCATAAGGAAAGCAGCAGGTACAGATGGTAATGCACTGCGAGACCAGCAGCTCAGCAAAAATGACATTCCCATCATTGTGGACAGCTGTATCGCGTTTGTTACACAGTATGGTAAGCAAGCTCCTTCTACAGGGTGTCATTGCAAGTCGCACTGATTTGCTTGCTTCATGCCAAAAGCAATTGCATCCATATGTTTTATAGTTTTGAAGTATTTTGTTTGACAAATGTAGCAAACAGATTTCATTGAGCTGCTCCCACTGTGTTGGCTGTGAATGGCTGGTTGTAATACTGTTTCTGGAAATGCTAATACTTATTCCACATCACTAGACACCCCCAACTCACCTCCTCATCTGCACACTAATCCACAATCCTCCTTGAATGTAAACAAATACCATGGTTTATAATCTTCTAGTTTATAATCCATCTGCTTAAGACCCTCTCCACTGTCGACTCCATCTTTACCTCCAGCAATATGAGAACTTCCTGGACTTGCATCATTGATATTATGAATATATGACTGTTGTCTCTACTGCTTCTCTCTCTGCTCTGATCCCACCAGGCCAAACCCACTATTAGTGTCTCTTGTTCCTTTGCCTCAAACCCACCTCCTTCTCCAGTTTCACACACCTTCTAAGCTTAAGGAGTCCACAAGACTTGCTACATGTTCCCTTCAATCCTGTTCCAACTGAATTGCTAACATCTAATCTTCTTCCCTGATTCAGTTCTGATGAAAAGTAATTGGACGTTGTGAAACATAAGGACGTTTCTTACTCCAGCAATGTTGTCTGGCCTTCTGAGTATTCCACCATCTTCTGTGTTTATTTAGGATTTCCAGCAACTGCAGTCCTGTTTTATTTCCTTTTGCTCATAGATACTATAAACCATCATTACTCTCTTCAAAAAATATACCCTTGACTTCATCTTTGCAAACTGCAAGACATGTCCAACTCTTTTCACTCCAATCTTCTTGTGTGCTGTTCCTTCCTAACAACATGTTCACCTTTCCTAGAGTGTCACCTGAATGCCTCCAGCCAGGGGGTTGCTGCTCCTCCCACAGTACTAATGAGAGGTAAACCATCTCTCCATGTCCTTCTCAACTTTCTTGCTGCCTTTGGAATAGTTGGCCACCTTGCTTTCCTTCAGCAAGTGATCTTTAGACTGTACTTTAGACATACAGCATGGAAACAGGTCTAAGTCCACACCAACCAGCAATCACACCTGTAAACTAGCACTAACCTGCAAACTTGGGACAATTTACAATTTCTACTGAAGCCAATTGACCTACAAACCTCTATGTCTTTGGACTGTGGGAGGAAACTGAAGCACCCAGGAGGAAACTCACATGATCACAGGGGAAACGAACAAACTCCATATAGGCAGCACTTGTAGTCGGTATCAAACCTGGGCCTCTAGTGCTGTAAGGCAGCAACTCTGCCATTATGCCACTGTACTGCCCCAGAGCTTCCAGTCTCCTTGCCAAAGGAATTTAAATCCAGCCACTGCCACATTTGGTTCTCTTAAAATGTCAGACAGATACAGCATGGAAGTCGGTCCTTCAGCCCTCTTGTGTCCATATTGACCATCAAGCATCCATTTTGTGTCCATCCATTTCCATCACTCCTATTCTTACCCATTTAATTCTCCCCGTGCTCCCATTAATTCCTCCAGATACTACCACTTACTGACACACTGGAGACAATTTACAGTAGCCAATTCACCTACCAATGTGCACATTTTTGGGATGTGGGAGTAAACCAGAGCATCTGGGATGGAACCCATGGGATGACAAGGAGAACCTGCAAATGCCAGATAGATAACACTGGAGGTCATGATTAAACTCGAGTGATTGGAGCTGCAAGGCATTATCTCAACCAGCGGTGCCACTGTGCCACCTGCAAATAACCTGAATATTTATATTTTCGGTTCGCCTTATCCTCCTTATTGAAGGCTAATGTGATGAATATAGGAGAAGGGCAGTTTTCAGACTGCTGTTTGGAACGGGGGCTTTCAATTGGAATGCTGTGCAGGCAAACTCGTCTGCACTCTGGATTTATGTCCTCCTGCACTCCTGCACAAAATCTCCAGATTTTTTCCAAGTAGAATCATTATTTCCCATCTCTTCACCCGCCTACACGTTCCCTGTGATAATCTTTGTTATTGGCTTCTCGTGTTAATGCCACATCCACAGCTGTCTAAAATCAGGACAGAGAATGCTAGAAATACTGAGCGTATCAGCCAGCATTTTCTGTTTTTATTTCAGATATCCAGCATTTGCAGTTTTTGCTGTTTGTCTACTAATTAATTATCCTCCCACTGCAACACTTTCTAGGTTATTGTATTTAATTCCTTTGATGTATGCGTGTTTTCCCCTTTCCGGTCGGCTCCGTTGCTTTGCTTCAGCCCTGTACCCACTGTGGTGTCTTCTAAGTCTGATGACTGCTCCGCACCTGCAGTTCTGCCTTGTTTTTCCTATCTGTGGTCGCTGCTTGTACTGCTGCTGCTGCCGTGATTTCCTTCAGTTTGAAAGATGAGTGCTGAGCTGAAGCAAAACAAAAATAAGCGTCTGCATCAAGTGCACTCTGCTGGTGCGCAGGATATGCAAGTGACACAGTCGACTTTGGGTGTGGCACGCTCCAGTGTGCCATCGTGGCATTGCTATTTCTCAGACAATCTGTTTGTTCACCCTCCCTGAGTGTGATTGGCGAACTAGAGGTGAATTCTAGGCAATGTTTTCTCTGCTGTGGATGCAGGCACTGGGAATTGAAACAAAGATATGCAGACTATACAATTGGGATGCCCGGCTCTGAGACCAAAAGTAATAGCACAATCTTGATACAAATATAATTCTTGCTGTGGAATTAACAATGCTATTACTTCCACAGCAGAAATAATGTTCAATTTTAAATTTAATAATAAACTGGTTCATAGACTGCAAATAGAGTAAGGGAAAAAATTGATCAGATCAGATTAGTTTATTGTCAAATACACCAAGGTGCAGTGAAATTCCTTATTCACAGGAAGATTTCAGTAAACAATATGCATGGTAAAAAAGACACAACAATAAATACAAAGGGAAATGCAAAAGAGCAGAATGGTGCAAATATTGCTGTGGAAACACTGCCAAAAGATTCAAGAACAACAAGAAATAATTGATTGAGGTAGAGTTAAGAGTCAGCAGCTGTATCCCGAGCTAAGTGCTATGCAATGTAAAGTGGTTTGTGAATCACTCAATTGCCTGCAAATACAAAACATACTGAAAGATCTGTATTTATATAATGCTTTTCTGCAGGTTTCAAAGTAATTCTTGAGCCTCAGCTACCATGAGTGTTGGACATGAGGCAGGCTATTTGCACAGCTGACTAAATAGGATTAATGTAGGACTGGCATAAATAGGTGCTTGTTTATCGGCGCAAACTCTTTGCCCACGAGGCAGTATTGTTGTGTGAACCTGCGGCTTGGTAACTAACGTATCTCATCAGTAAAAAGAAAGATCCTCCACACTGGTGCTCCTCAGGGTTCTGTGCCCAATCCCCTGTGTTACTCCCTATACACCCAAGACTGTGCGGCCAAGTACAACACCGACTCAATCATCAAGTTAGTCGCTGCCCTCAGCTGACTCCCACAAACAGCTGTCAGCTAACCGTGAAGCAACCTCAATTTAGACATGTGGTATTGATGGATAAATGGTGGCCAGAATACTGGTGGATGTCACAACTGCTCCTTCTCAAAGAAGTACCATAGGATCCATTGAGAGAAGGAAACAGGTCATCAATTTAGCATTTCATCTGTTACCCAATATGTTTGAGTGTGGAACAGCAACTCAATGCTACACTGGAGTGACGACCTGAATTTTTTGCACGTCTCTGGAGTGTGTCCTGAACCTGAAACTTTCTGTTTTCAGGGGAGGAGTACTTTGTTTTTGGTGGTTCGAGGACAGGAAACTGTCAGAATAAATCCTGCTGCAGTAGTAATACATACTGTAGTATTATATCAGTTCAACATTGAGCTAATTGTCCGGCCTGCCTCCTCTTGAATGACCTAGAGTTGCTACAGGAGCACTTTTTATCCATAGAATGACGAAACTAGATCAGGAGCTGACTCTGAGAACATTCGGTGTAGGAAGAAACTGCAGATGCTGGTTTGAAGATTTGGACAGTTGACTCAACAGATGCATGACTGGTGTAAATAGGTGCTTCGAAGGTATGGCACAAAATGCTGGAGTAAATCAGTGGGTGAGGCAGCATCTATGGAGAGACGGAATGGGCGACGTTTCGGGTCGAGACCATTCTTCAGACCCTTCTTCAAATAGGTGCTTGATTTTTGGTGTGAGTCGGAGCCACAGAGACATCAGGACGGGACCTGGCGGCGATAGCGGAGAGGTTGGTGCAGTGGTCGATAAGAGCGGCAACCGACAGCCAAGTACGGTCCAAGTGGCAGTGAGGATGCCACTGCCGGGGTGACAAATAAAGGAGGACCCGGCCGGCATGGGGGAACGTTGTGGGGAGTAGGGACAAATAAAGGAGGACCCAGCCCGCATGGGGGAACATTGTGGGGAGTGGGGAGAACAAAGGAGGACCTGGCACGGATGTTTGTAACTTTATTGGCACCGTTTATGTAGGCAACTATTGCATACCTTACGTATGCAAGCAAAGAATTTTGCTGTGACTTGTCACATATGACAATATAATATTAATTCATTCATAGACACAAAATGCTGGAGTAACTCAGCTGGACAGGCAGCATCTCTGGATGGATGGAATGGGTGATGTTTCGGGACGAGTTACTCCAGCATTTTGTGTCTATCTTCTGAAAACATCATCTGCGAATGTAAGCTTCAGTGACTCACTGGTTTATCAACTTAATATAATGGAATCATCCCTTTGTAGAACGCTATGTACTCTAAAAAATGACACCGTTAAATGTCATCTTAATTTATTGTTAAAACCTTTAAAAAGAAAAAAAACAAGTTGTATGCACCTCCAGCTTTAAGTTGAATTTCAAAGCAGGCTCTCCAGCTTCCTATTTCCCTTAAGAATAGTTTGCAGTGGGCTGCAGCCACTAAACCAGTCCTGTTATAAAAACAAAGAAAAATCAAATGGTTAGGTTGTGAACAACATGAATCTTTTCACCTGTAGTATTGATCTATCCCTTGTCAGAAATGAGCTGTGTGTACCTTGTGTGTGAGTAGGATATGGTTTCTTTGTCCAAAGACAAATAGCTGTCCGTCACATGCCTGGGATTCGTTTTGGACTGCACACAAAGCAGACACCTGCGTTCTGGTGCATCATTTTAGGGAGAGCATGGATTTGGTGTTGCAGCTTGCTGTAATAATCCCAGCATCCTGCAATGTGAAGCACACGGTAGCTTGCCTTGTTTTTTCTCATCGATGTAGCCTTATATTATTGTAATCACCTAGCACCAGCTCAAGGCAGCATGAAGTTGGCCTGCAAGGCTATCGGCTCACTCCACTGAAAATTATCAGTCGTCCTCCAGCCTTGCTGCAGCCACGTGGCCAACTCATTAGGGTGTGAATGCAGCAAACATCAAAGCAAAGCAAGGCAACCAGATTTTGTTTATTTAGCTGATAATGGAACAGTGTCCCCACAGGAGGGTTATTAAATGCCAATTGATATTGTGATATAATTAGTGCTGAAATCAAAGGCTTTGTACGAGGGGTATGTCAGGTGGAGTGTTTTAGGAATTTTTAGGAATGGAATTCCAGAGCTTAGACCCTTGACCTCTGAAGACACAGCCACTTGTGGCAGAATAGATGAGGTTGGGGATGTCTGATGAAGGGTCTCGACCCAAAACGTCACCCATTCCTTCTCTGCAGACATGCTACCTGTCCCGCTGAGTTACTCCAGCATTTTGTGTCTATCTGTTGGAGATGAGTGATGGACCTGAAGTGGAGGATTACTGCTACCCTGGAGGGTTCTGAGTGCAACTGAGTTTACAGCGTGAAATCATGGAGCAGTGTGAAAAGAAAGATGCCAATTTAAAATCAAGGATAATGGTTTTACTTTGACCTCTTGGTCTGGTTTGCCTAAGAACAGTTTTGACCAACATTGTAGAAAATGTTCGTATATGTTGATAATATCTCCAGTTATAGCCCAAATGTAATTCAAATATGTACGTTGATGGTGTACTGTAAGTGTAAATGCTACTGGGAAAGTGCTTCTCACATGGCCACATGGTTGAAATGTGCCTGGAGAATGGTGTAGAGCTGCAGTCCTGAGTCATGCAATCCCTGCTACTAATATGTTTGCGCTTAACACATTCTTGTTTTAAACAAATTAGCAGCAATGAGGCACAAAGAATAGGTGCAACACAGTTGTACTTGAGGACCAATCTTTCCAGTATCACCCAAACATTTATGGGAACTACACATTGTGCAAATGTATTTCTCCCTGTAAGGTGTCAGAGGTTATGGGGAGAAGGTGGGAGAATGGGGTTAGGAGGGAGAGATAGATCAGCCATGAATGAATTGTGGAGTAGACTTGAAGGGCCGAATAGCCTAATGGGCCTGTCCCACTTAGGCGACTTTTTAGGTGCCTGCAGGAGACTATGCAGTTGCCACATGTTTGCGGTGGTTGCTGGGGAGTCGCCTTCATGGTCGTGAGGAGTTTCAGCATTCTGGGAACGAGTTGCGGTCTCATTATGGTGAAGGAAGCGATGTGTTTGTGTGTGTTCCATTCTCACAGTCGCCGTTCCAGTTGCCGGTTTTTCAGGCGACTGCCGGCAACTTGACAGTCGCATGAAAAATCATCTGTGGGACATGCCCATAATTGTGCTCCTATTATTTATGATCTAATCAAGACAAGAAACTGATAGCTGTGATGTAGACACTCCTAATGACTAAAGGCAGGAATAAAGTCGAAAAGACTAGGCTGTGCTTTGGTGATCATAAATTTTCTGCTTAACAGTAGAAGGAATCTTTAATTTGGCTATTTCATTATTGGTAGTCACTTTGTATCTTTCATTCTGAGGTTGGATTTCTTGGTGTTGCTTAAACTGGTTGGCATTGTTAAGGGAGTTATTAAATGCATCTTGTGGAAAATTGAGTTGCTGCAATTTTACTGGAGAATCTGCTGAACCTAGCACTAGAAGAGTGAACCCACTCATTTAAATGAAAAGTAATAGCTGCACGGAACAAGGTAAATTTTAAGGCAATTGACATTTCCTATCAAATTTGTTTAAAAAATGTATGTTGTTTCCCACCCCATAGCCAAAGCAACCTCAGCTATTTTGAGAGAGAATCTTGTTCTATCTCCTTTACCATCCCATCCTGCGTACCACTGTCCCATTACTCCCCACACATCCCCAAACATAGTGTTGGCCAGGGCCCTAATGCTTTGCCTTTAACTAAAATTAAAAATAAATATTTATATATATTTTTTAAAGAATTAAATATGAAAAAAATTAAAGCCTTGCCATCCTGAAACAGGCCAATTGGTTCAGAAAATATAATTCTGTTATTGGTCGACATGTTAGTGGAAGTCCTCGCCTTTTAAATCATCACTTTGACTTATCAATGTGCCTGTGGTGTGAATCCATGTTTAACACAACTGTGTACATTCGTAATTTTTTGTCAGATGGAGATATTTCTCGCATGGTATTAACTTGAAACATATTTACTGTTTTTAATCCTAGGACTTGGCTCTGAAGGAATTTACCAAAAAAATGGCACACCATCACGTGTTAACCAGCTCCTGGATCTATTCAGAAAAGATGCCAGAAACGTCAAGCTAAGAATCAGGGAACATCAACTGGGAGATGTAGCGGATGTGATGAAGAGATTCTTGTTCGAAATAGATGATGCTCTCCTCACCAAGGAATTATACCCATATTGGTTATCTGCATTAGGTGAGCAAAACATTTATATATGTCCTTCAATTTTTATTTCATTTTCTATGTATAATAAAATTAAACATGTCATTTTTCACCTTGTCAAAAGAATCTTAATGAGTTATGTACAGGTCCAACACCGATTTTCTGGCACCCTTGGTTCCAGAGGCTTGCCGTATAATCTGTTTTGTCAGACCAACAGAGGTCACAGCCTTGGGGGGGCTGAGATACAGGCCCGCAAAGTCAGCCATGGAAGTCAGCTTTGGAAGCAGGTCTGCCGGTTCTGGCCGGGCCAGAGTTCCAGAGCCCTGGCTGCAGGGGACAAATTTGACAGGCCGACCAGCGCGGATGTCCCGATGAGGTAGAGATCGGCCGTCTCACCCGACGTAGTCACCACATTTTCGGGGGGACTTCCAGGGGGGGATTTCAAGTGATGTCATGGAATTTTGTCCAGATTAAAATAGGTGCCATACCATCAGTTGCTGGTAAATCGATGGTGGACCTGTATATATGTTGCTTCCGAACAAAATACAGTGGTGGATTGAATCTGTACATCTCCATCTAATATTATTAATCAGTCGTTCTAATTTCCTTCATTTGCTGCATTGTCGTTGGTCACCTACTTGTGGACTTCAAGCCTTCCCCTTTCAACTTTAACAGATGTATTTGACTGCATTTTGCTGCGGCAAACTTCTCCTTCATTGCGAATCCCTCAGCTCATCTGCTACCCACTGTCACCCTTCAGGCATGCGTTCTGATCATGCCAACACACACAGGTAACCAGCTCAAAGCAGAGCTTGTTAGTGAAAGATACTGAGCTGAGGGCATTGAGAATCAAACAGAAGTTGCAACCCACAACACCTTTAACAGCCCACTCAAAATATTTTGTCTTTTATGTTGTCAGGTACATCAAGGCTTAAAAGTAAGCCTTTGGCTATCTGATACCCTGTCAATATTTTCTGAACTGCTTCCTAATACACCACTTCATAAGTTTCGGGGACCGCAAATACAAAACCTTTGACTCACTCATTAATTTTATTGCATCAGGGATGACCCTTTCTAAGATATTCAGATGATATTTGCAGTTTTATTGGGCTTTGTTTAGGCTGCATTTGGAGTAATGCATAAGGTTCTAGTGGTCCCATCACAGGAAGAATGTGGAGACTTCAGAAAAGGGTGTAGGAGAGGTTTTCCAGAATGATGCCTGGATTAGAGGGTATTAGTTACAGGGAGAGGTTGGACAGACTGGGTTGCTTTTTTTGCAATGCTGGAAGTTGGAGGGAAACCTGATAGAATAGAAGTACAGGTGCACAACCTTTTATCCGAAAGCCTTGGGACCAGACACTTTTCGTAATTCAGAATTTTTCGGCTTTTGGAATGGAAGATTTTTAGCGTAGATTTTAACGGCTGGCGCAGTGGTAGAGTGCTCAGCTCATATCCGCAAGGTCGCGAGTTTGCGCCTCGATCCCGGCAGTTACTCGATCGCGAGTTTGAGTTCAATGTAGTTTTTTCTTGCAGAATAGGAGAGAATAGGGAGGGTTAGGCTGGGATCATTCTCTGCGAGATGATCTTAGTGCGGGAGACAAGTGTAGGAGAGGTGTACTGACTGTGTGGGCAGAACTTTGGAAGTGATTGCCCACCATTCTCAAAAGCCGCTGTCTCCCTGTCTCTCCAACTCCAGAGGAATCCGCTCCCCGATGGGCCGCTACGGCGACAAGTGGCAGTTCGCCCCCAGCCTGAGCTGCGCCCCCTCATCCGCAACCCGGGTTCCTCTGGAGTTGGAGCGGGGCTGGGCTAGAGTTGTTGCTGGCTGTGAGTCTCTGGGATCTCCGTGCTTGCAGTGGGCCTGGGGGTCGGTGTCCCGATGAGGGGGCGCTGCTCGGGCTGTGGGCGAACTGCCACTTGTAGCTGTAGCGGCCCATCGGGGAGCGGCTTCTGGTGGTCCTGACGTCTCTCAGCTCCTGTCCAGGGGGATGGCCGGAGACGTCAGGACCAACAAGAACCCGCTCCCCGATGCGCCGCTACAGCGACAAGTGGCAGTTCGCCCACAGCCCGAGCTGCGCTCCCTCATCCGCAACCCGGGTTCCTCTGGAGTTGGAGCGGGGCTGGGCTAGAGTTGTTGCTGGCAGTGAGTCTCCGTGCTTGCAGTCGGTGTCCCGTTGGTCCTGACGTCTCCGACCACCCCCCTGGACAGGAGCTGAGACTGGGAACTGTACCGCCCTTGCCCCCTCCCTCTGCAACTGCAAACAACCCCACAGTTCCCAATCTCAGCTCCTGTACACGGGGGTGGCCGGAGACGTCACAGCCCGAGCTGCGCCCCCTCATCCGCAACCCCAAGACCAAGACGTACCTTGCACACCATCACCTTCTGTCCCTACGGGGAGCGTGTTCCTCTGGAGTTGGAACGGGGCTGGGCTGCTGCTGGCTGTGGGTCTCTGGGATCTCCGTGCTTGCAGTGGGCCTGGGGGTCGGTGTCCCATTGGTCCTGACATCTCTGGTGACTGGCACTGACCTGCTGGCAACTCCGACGTGAAGACAGTGCAAAGCCCCCGTGCCAGTGCAATGGGCGGGGAGCTGGAGAGGGGAGGGAAGGGGTCACACACATGGCCGGGAAGCAGAGGGGTGTAGGTGGGGTGAAACTGAAGGGAGCGACAATCTGCTGCTGCCTGCCCGCTGAGTTAAAAAGTTCCCACGCAAGACTCACGATACACTGTGTATTGTGAGTCTACCGTGGGAACTTTTTAACTCAGCGAGCAGGCAGCAGCAGAATGTCAATTATTAACCCTCCCGCGCAATATACCCTCACCTTCTCTTTTATGAATGGGGATTCAGTTCCCCTTTCTTCGAGGACCGACCGGAGGTTCCGCTGTCACCTCTGCGGGCCGCACTCGGTGAACATCTTCAAGGACCTTTCTTCAAGGACCGAAAAAATGTCTGCTATTCGGAGCTTTTCGTTATTTGGAACCGGATAAAAGGTTGTGCACCTGTATATAAAATTACGGGAGGCATTGATAGGATAAACAGTCAGTACCTCTTTCCCAGGATTTAAATATCAAATACTAAAGGGCATAGCTTTAAGGTGAGAGGGGCAAAGCTTAAAGGAGGTGTGCAGAGTAAGTCGTTTTACACAAGGTGGTGAATGCCTGTATTAATTTTTCCAGTGGTGGTGAGTGCCTGGAAGGCAGGTTCAGTGGGATTTAAGATACCTTTTGATAGGTACATGGATGTGCAGTGAATGGAGGGATATGGATCATGGGCAGGCAGATAAGGGTTGGTCCTGGCGTAATGTTTAGTCTAGACATTGTGGGGTGAAGACCCAGTTCCTGTGTTTTACTATTCTATATTCTGGTTTGTGTTTTCTTCATCGGTGCTAACCAATCTAAATGGGCAGATCGAGCCAGCATTATTGGGACAATACCAAATATAATCGATCTTTGAAGAGGAGGTTTTGGTTAGTTTTAGTTTTAGAGATACAGCGTGGAAACAGGGCCCACTGAGTCCACGTCGACCAGTGAACTCCGTACACTAGCACTATGCACGCTAGGGACAATTTACAATTTTTACCAAAGCTAATTTACCTACAAACCTGTACACCTTTGGAGTGTTGGAGGAAACCGGAGCACCCGGGGAAAACTCACGTGGTCATAAGGAGAACGTACAAACTCCGTACAGACAGCATTCTTTAGTCAGGATCGAACCCGAATCTCTAGTGTTCTCTGGCAGCAACTCGACCACTGCACCACCGTGCCAGCCTGTAGCAAAATTATAGCAAAAACCTAGTTGCTCTATGAACATTATTTAGGAATCTTATCTGGAAGAGCATGTGAATTTGGATGTGGGCTGATAATTATGTTTAACAAGGCAAAGATGTAAATGCCAGGATTCATCACTGTTGCAGTACAATAATCCAATCAATTAGAGGAAAGTTCCTCTGGAGAAATTGATGGTGAAGATTTAGGGGAGCATGCATCCATTAATGATATTGTGAATTAATTTCTGCTAATTTTTGACATCATCATAAGACTTCACTATTTCTCCTACACTTTCACATCAGTTGATTAGTTACTCGATTTACCTTGCTCGTGTACTTCAGTGGTTCCAAATAGCAGCAGACATGATTCTGGTGTAACATAAATGCATGAGACAGCTCTTACTGTTGTGCTTGCTGACATTTGTCTGAAGAAGGGGATCAGAAGAAGGGTCTCGACATGAAACATCACCTATTCCTCTTCAAGAGAGATGCTGCCTGACCCGCTGAGCTGCTCCAGCTTTTTGTGTCTATCTTCTGACTTTTGTCCTACCAGTTTGAATAGATAACAATGTTTTATAATCTACACCTCATTAATTTTAGTTAGTCACTGAAATCTAAGCCATTGGAAATTGTTGCTTTACAACAGAATGGTACCTCCTTCCTTTGTTTCATCTTACAAATTATTGGGCCAAATCTTGTTGATGTGTGCCTGCTTCCCACAAGTACCCTCTGCTGTCACCTATACAAAATTAACTAGTCCAGATCTTGGATAGACACAAAATGCTGGAGTAACTCAGCAGGACAGTGAGTTACCCCAGCATTTTGTGTCTATCTTCGGTTTAAACCAGTATCTGCAGTTCCTTCCTATACATTTGGTCCAGATCTTGGCTAGAAATGCCCTGCACTTCTGCTGCTGGGTCTGAGTGATAGCAGGATTTCCAGGGATGCACTTCGGAAGCCCCAAGCCCAAAATGCTATTGAAAGCTTTGACAGAGATCGTCCACCAGCTTTGTCAGCTGCCAGAGCCGTAAAAATGTTAAACTCTGCCTGACATTGATAAAGCATTAAACAGCTAATTGAGCATAGGATCCAGGAGACATGTCTCCAGTGTGATTGCAGAGGCTTCTCAGCATGATTGAGCTGCCGTTGGACCTGCTGCATGTCCGGTATTGTGTGAAAATTCTAGCCCTCTCTTTTTGACAGGACGTGCAGAAGTCTCTAGCTTCCATTAAAATAGGTAAATACCAACAGCTCTTCTCAGAGTGGCGGACGTTGCCAGCAGAATCCCATGCCTTTATTTATTGAGTATCGAGGAATGCAAGGATAACATTCATTGATCTTCAGAGAGTATTTGTTAACCACCACTCCCAGGATTTAGACCCAGTTGTAATAAAATAACGGGTCGTTCCTTGGAACTGGGAGATTGTGTCACTTGTAAGTGACTTAAAGCTGAGTCTCACGTTGCGAGTTGACACAAGAGGTACCCCGAGTTAAAACTCGTGGTAATAATGTACGATTAAAGTATGGAACTCGTGGACGCAACTTAGAGAGTCGTGGCGCTAACGGCAGGTACCCGTGAAACTTGTCAACTCTTGAAACAAATCAAACATGTTTAAAGTTTTCCACGAGTCAAATTTACTCTTGTGGTTAAGAATTGAAACATTTTAACTAGTTGTAAGAACGTAGTGGCCCGTGCGTTTACCTTAGTGTATCGTGAGTCTACCGTGGGAACTGTTTAACTCAGCGGGCAGGCAGCAGCAGATTGTCGCTCCCTTCAGTTTCCCAGCGACAATCACCTGCCATAACGCGAGAGAAATCATGCACTGTTGTAGGTCTCCTTTGCACGTCGGTGTTTCTGTCTTTCTCCACTCATTGTTGGCCCTATCAGTCACCACCCCCACCTACACCCCTCTGTTTCCCGGCCATGTGTGTGACCCCTTCCCTCCCCTCTCCAGCTCCTCGCCCATTGCACCGGCGCGGGGGCTTTGCACTGTCTTCACGTCGACGATGCCAGCAGGTCAGTGCCAGTCGCCCCGGGGCAGTCGCTCCCTTCAGTTTCCCAGGGGGTCGGGACGGGACTGGAGTTGGGAGGGAAAGGTGGTGGGGGGGGGGTTGGTTAGGTGAGCAGGAGAGTGGGGTTGTTTGCAGTTGCAGAGGGAGGGGACAAGGGCGGTACAGTTCCCAGTCTCAGCTCTTGTCCAGGGGGGTAGCCGGAGACGTCAGGACCAACGGGACACCGACCTCCAGGCCCACTGTAAGCACGGAGAACCCAGAGACCCACAGCCAACAGCAACTCCAGCCCAGCCCCGCTCCAACTCCAGAGGAACCCGCACCCCAATGGGCTGCTACGGCGACAAGCGGCAGTTCTCCCACAGCCCAAGCTGCGCCCCCTCATCTGCCACCCCAAGAACAAGACGTACCTTGCACACCATCAGCTTCTGCCACTACGGTACCCGCTGCCACTTTATCCAGCCGGCAGCTGCCCATCTTGAGCAGGATCTCGGTGTCGGACTGAGGGGAGGGGGGTGGAGGTGAAGGGCTGCAGGCGCACACATTACTCATGACAGGATAGACATTACTATTTTTTAATAACAGGAACATTTTACGATGAAATGCAGAAAATAGTCAAGAGCCGGCGTGCCTGCTGACTCCCATCCCCCCCCGGTCCACCCTCTGGGGGAGACTCGGGGAACCTCTTGTGTCAACTCGCAACGTGAGACTCGGCTTTTAGGTGTTGGTGACCCCATGTTGTTCCTGACCTTGTCCTTTAATTTGCTTTGAGGAAAGGTTTTGGAGGTACTATCAAAGAGGCCTTCGCGAATCAATGCAATGAATTTTGTGGACTGCCACTGTTGCTGGCGACAAGGTTTAATGCAGTATATAGTGCTTTGTCCGGTGTTAACACATTGCCCAGTAAGTTGATGACCTTTTGTTTGTGGTTAAAGCATCCCTCATCCAGGCTTGTGGAACATATTCGGCAAGGTGGCGCAGTAGTAGAGTTGCTGCCTTGCTGCGCCAAAGACCCGGGTTCGATCCTGACTACGGGTGCTGTCTCTATCGAGTTGTTTGTTTTCCCCGTGACCATGTGGGTTTTTCCTGGGTGCTCTCGTTTCCTACAACACTCCAAATAAGTACAGGTTTGGAGTCTAATTAGGCTTTGATTTTTTTTTTTTTTTTAATTTGTAAATTGGCTCTAGTGTGAAGGATAATGCTAGTGTATTGGGATCACTGGTCGTCGCGGACTTGGTTGGCTGAAGGGCCTGTTCCCGTCTATGTATCTCTAAACTAAACTAAAAAAATATATCTGCCTTCACCAAGTAGATGGTGGAGAAGCCACAGAGATTCCAATTAGTTGCTTTCTGCAGTATGTGCAGCTTCATCACTATACTGTAACAACAGTACTTATGTGGATGCTTTAATTCTGATAAGGGGTGTACTCCATAACTGAGGAAGAGTGTGCTGGCTCTGGAGAGAGTCCAGAGGAGGTTTACAAGAATGATTTCAGCAATTAATAGGTTAGCATATGATGAGTGTTTGACAGCACTGGACCTCTGCTTGCTGGAGTTTAGAAGGTTGAGAGGGTAATCTCATTGAAACTTACAGACTAATGAAAGGCATGGATAGAGTGGATGTGGAAATAATGTTTCCACTGGTGGGAGAACCTAGGACCAGAAGCCATAGCCTCATAAAGGGCGCTCTTTTGGATAAGGGGTGAGAAGGAACTTCTTTAGTCAGAGGGTAGTTAATCTGTGGAACTCATTGCTACAGAGGGCTGTGGAGGCAAAGTCATTGGATATTTTAAACGCAGAGATAGACAACTTCTTAATTAGTGTTAAAGAGGGAACTGCAGATGCTGGAGAATCGAAGGTTACACAGAAAAGCTGGGGAAACTCAGCGGGTGCAGCAGCATCTATGGAGCGAAGGAAATAGGCAACGTTTCGGGCCGAAACCCTTCTTCAGACTGATCAGGGGTGGGGGTGGGTGGGGACAAGAAAGGGAAAAGGAGGAGTAGCCGGAAGGCTGGAGGGTGGGAGGAGACAGCAGGGGAGCTGAGGAAGGGGAGGAGACAGCAAGGACTAACAGAATTGGGAGAAGTCGATGTTCATGCCCCCTTAATTAGAATGGGTGTCAAGGGTTATGGGAAGAAGGCAGGAAAATGGGATTAGGAGGCAGAAATCAGCCATGATTGAATGGCGGAGTAGACTCGATGGGCCGAAAGGCCTAAATCTACTCCTATGATGTGTGATTCCTCCCCTTGTCCTGTCCATGACTCATTGATCATAATCCTGTTGAACATCAGGAGGGGATGATTAGATTCTTACTTGTGATTATCATTTCCTCACGCCATTGGTACATATTTTACCCACCATTCATCAGCCCAAACCTGGAGGCAATCCAAGTCTTGTTGGATGGGTGACTGCTTCAGCATCTGAGGAAAGGTAAACATTTGCAGTCATTCTGAGCATCCCACTTCTGATCTTTTGGTAGAGTGAGGTTCTTTGATGAAGTAGATGAAGATACTTGAGTCTAAAACATTGCCCTAGCTTACACCCACTCCAACACATGGCATCATAATCCACAGCGATTTTCTCTTAAACTATGTATTCACCTCAGCCAGTGCACTATTTCCCCCTCTGATAGAATTCTGAACAAAATACAAAGTGCTGGAGGAACTTAGTGGGCCAGGCAGCATCTGTGGGGGGAATGAGCAGGCAGTGTTTTGGGTCAGGGTCCTTCTTCAGACTGATGTAGTGGGGAGAGAGAGTTGGGAAAGAGAGGTTGGGACAGGACAAAAACTGGCCGTTGATAGGTGAATATAGGTGGTGGTGCAGTTTGGATTGGCAGATAGATGGAGTAAGTAGCAAAGTCTGGAATTAAAATGGAGACTAAAGAGTGTTAAATAATGAGGGAAGGGAAGATTGGGAGATATGGGTGCATACCTTGATGATTGGTTGGGGGTGGGGGGGGGGAGAAAGCATTACTTGAAATTTGAGATTTCAGTGTTCATAACATTGAGTTATAAGTCATCTAAATGACATAAAATATTATGTTTTTCCATTTTGCACATGGCCTTACTCAGGCAATGGAGGAGGTCAAGGACAGAAATGTCAGTATGTGTCAGGGAGTTAAAATGACCAGCAACTGGGAGATCCAACATATGTTCAGCCAAAGTTCATCGAAATGGGCATCCAGTCCACGTTTGGTCTCTCCAATGTAAAGGAGGCCACAGAAGGAGCACTAGATAGAATAGCTGAGGTAGATAAGATACATGAACTGCCATTTCATCTGAAAAAGCTGCTAAAATCCCTGGATGGAACTGAGAGGGGAAGTTCAATGGTACTTTATTGTCACATGTACTGAGTTAAAGTGAAATTCATTTGTGTATACAGTTCTGTACAAGTATTACTTTACATAAGCACTTAGATCTTAGATACAGTGCAAGTATATAGCAGTAGTACACTGAGACAGTATGCAGAGTGCCATTTTCATGTCCCAGTTGTTGTAAGTGCATGGTTTCTGGCCTGACCATGAAGGCCTATTGTCCTGCAGGTGTTGCAGGGCCAGACTGGCCAAGTGTAGCAGAGGTGTCCTCCGCTGTTGCAAGCCGTGTCTGGTCCACACGCTTGGCCTCTTGGAGCGGTGCTCATTCCAGCCAAACTCCATGCTATTGCCAGACCTCCAGCGACCCACTCCACCATCGAGGCATTGCACTGCCTCCCACAGTTGAGCTCCTTCCTCTCTGGGTATGCAACCCAGACCTGCTGTCGGGTATGGTCGTAACACGTCGGGGACAACCTTCTGCCATGAACAGGTTCATGTCCATGCTCCTCACGATAGCCGTAACCGAATCCCTGCGCTTCAACCTTCCAGACAGGTCCCCAGTCCGCGGCAGGCGTGCCGGCCAAGCCCAAGGATATGTACAATATCTCTTGCAGTTGCAGGGAAAAGTACCTGGGGAGGGGGCAGTTTGAATGGGAAGGATGAATGAACCAAGGAGTTGTGGATTGAGTGGTCGCTACAAAAGGCGGGCAGCAGTGTGGACAGGAAGATGTGACTGGTGGTGGGATCACCCTGAAGGTGGCGGAATGATGTGTTGTTTGATGATGAAAAAAAAAAAAAAAAATAAATAAAATAAAAATAGCGAGAGTACAGAGGAGATTTACTAGAATGTTGCCTGGGTTTCAGCAACTAAGTTACAGAGAAAGGTTGAACAAGTTAGGGCTTTATTCTTTGGAGGGCAGAAGGTTAAGGGGGGACTTGATAGAGGTTTTTAAAATGATGAGAGGGATAGACAGAGTTGACGTGGAAAAGCTTTTCCCACTGAGAGTAGGGAAGATTCAAACAAGGTGACATGACATGAGAATTAAGGGACTGAAGTTTAGGGGTAGCATGAGGGGGAACTTCTTTACTCAGAGAGTGGTGGCTGTGTGGAATGAGCTTCCAGTGAAGGTGGTGGAGGCAGGTTCGTTTTTATCATTTAAAAATAAATTGGATAGTTATATGGATGGGAAGGTAATGGAGGGTTATGGTCTGAGCGCAGGTATATGGGACTAGGGGAGATTATGTGTTCGGCACGGACTAGAAGGGTCGAGATGGCCTGTTTCCGTGCTGTAATTGTTATATGGTTATATGGTTGTTTCTCCAGCACTCTGTTTTCACCTCTGATGCCTTGTGGCTTTAGTTTTACTAAGGTTGCTTGTTAACTCACTTAGTTGAGTAACAAGAGGAATACACTCATCTTGAACCTAGAATTCTGCAAATATTTCCTTTGGAGCCTGGCAGGACCCAAATGAGCATTGTTGAGCAGCTTATTGATGATTAAGTGCTCCTTTATAGCGCTGTCAAAGATGCCTTCCTTCACTATGGTGATGTAACTGTGATTGGCACGATTGGATGTCTCCTGCTTTCTGTTGATAGGAAAATCCTGGGCAATTTTCCATGTTGTCAAGTAGGTGTCAGTGTTGTAACTGTGCTGAAGCTTGGCTCGAGCCACAGCTCGTTGCGGAGCACAAATACTGTTTCAATTACGTCACGATATACACTAATTAAAGTTCTGCTGATGCAAAGCAGCATTTTTATTCTCAACAAATGTCACACAATTCTGCCAGCACCACAGCTTCTTCTGAATCGAGAAACATCAATGCATATTTTAAGTTTTTCTAAAATTCCGATAAGTCAAGAAACAATGGTGGATTTTTGAACACATAATTTTGCTCTTTTAAATATCAGGCAAAATTGCTTAAACTTTTCTCAAATTTGTATTAAAAATGACCAATAAAGCTTCTATCTTCTACCTTTATCAGTATAATAATGCACCTCTCTCTATCAGATCCTCCACCTATTTTAGCTGTTTTTACTGAAACAATTTTTAATGTATAATTTCAGCCTAAGTATTTAAATTGCATTTTACTTTCAAATCCAAATACGTCATGAATTTATTTTTGCATGGTTCTCATGAATACTTTCAGTATGTAATGTTGTGAAGGGTTGTAATAACGTGCAATATAAACCGCAAACCATAAATCGCAATGAGTTCCATAAATCATAAAGTCCCCAAGTGCAAAGGTATTTCATGTGTGCAAGTGAACTGCCAAATGAATTCACTGAGAGCTGAATTGCATAAAAGTTTTATTTGTTGAGGGGAAAGTGGAAATAAACTCCCTGCAGAATTCTGTAAGCAGAAACGTCCATGCCGTAAAGCACTTATAATCTCATTAAAATGAGACCAGCTGGATCCCTGGAAGAAAATACACAATCTCACCACCTTGCTAACTTGTGTCAGTTGGGACTCCACTCCGTAATGAGTTGTGCTCATGAAGGTGGTGTGTAATTTTACAGCGGGAAGAGGTCACTGCAGTAATCAGCATTGTAATATGTAGTTACTCAGTCCCGTCATTTTGAGTCCATGTGATGTATTGCCTTTTAGCAAACTTCCTACCTGCGCTTAACCCTTGCGATCTTTTGTCACCAGACGTGCAAGATGAAACAGAGCGACTGGAAAAGTACAGGATGTTAATAAAGACACTGCCACGAGTCAACCGGACTACTCTTGCAGCACTGATTGGTCACCTATACAGGTGTGTGACATTAGTATTTATGAAGCATTCAGCAAGAACAATAACTCCTGTTATTATCCATGGTCATGCTTTGCCATATCGTAAATTAATATATACATGGAAAATAACTGTTCATCTGAAAAATAGCAATCAAAAGCACATCTCAATAAAATAATGCAATTGTTATCAAGTGATATCAATTGTAATATCATGTAATTTATAATTTATACAGTTTGTTCAAGTACCAGTCACAATTCTTCAAAGGATAATCTGCAGAACCCGAGGACTTTGTTCTTTATGTAATTTACATGATCTTCACTTATTCGTCATATCACTGGTTGAGTCAAGGCACAGTCTCCACAATTCCTTCATTACTTCAGGGAATGATTTGTCAGGGCAGAAATAGAGAGATGAGATGCAGCAATGAGTGTCCACGAATGAAAAAGCTTCCTGATTGAGTCCAATTCTGACAACTTAGATACAGGCACTACAACAAAGAAGTGCACACCTTGGTCCCAATGTGAAATATCAAATGTTGTTGAAACTATTTGGAGAGGTTTATTCAGTTATATTTTCTTTTGTTTCCCTCTGTTCTCGGGTAATCAAGGCTGGACATAGATTCCTGAATGTTAGAAATCTTTGACACCAAATCCATGTCTGTGCACAGATTATGCAGGTGGATAAGATTTTCATTTCTGCAAACCATCACAATTATAAAGTTATGCTGCACTGAAATGGGTCCTTCAGAACTTATTCATGCTGGCCAAAATGTTTTCCTGAGGCCTGTTGGGTGAAGAAATTACCCTTACCTCTCCCCTGAGTGGACAAACCCTTGTTTGCGACTGTGCTTCTGGTTCAAGACGATGTAGCCAAAGGAAAAGTAAACTCCCCTCATCATTTCTGGACTCTTGAGAATTTTGTTAGCTTTCACTTAGCTTTGTATCACCAACATGTTACACTTGATCCCCTTATCCAAATCATGGATTATGCATGAATTTAGCACAAACTAAGGCTTTAGCGCTAATCTCTGCTGCAACACCACCACCCTCTCACTCCACGACCACCTTCAACACCTCGATGGTCACAATCAATCTGAAAAGGACTGATTTTTTTTCTAAAGATAGACACATAGTGGTGGCGTAACTCAGCGGGTCAGGTGGCTTGATGGACTCAATGTGTTTTTCTACTTTGTTTTCTCTGCTGCCAATCTATTCCTTTGCCTAATCTTCGAGTTAAAACTGACAAAGTTCCAACCGGTTTGTTAAACAGAATTTTTCTGGACTCTGCCCAGATCACATAGATTAAAGCAGTTTTCCAACTAATGATGTCAGCTAACTAGTTGTAGTTACCAGTTTTCACTCTTGTTCCTTGGCCTGATCCCACCCCAGCGGTATGAACATAGACTTCTCTAACTTCAGGCAGCCCTTGCTTTCTCTCTCCATCCCCTTCCCAGTTCTCACATTAGTCTTACTGTCTCCGACTACATTCTACCATTGTCCCGCCCCCTCTCCTGACATCAGTCTGAAGAAGGGTCTTGACCCGAAACGTCACCCATTCCTTCTCTCCAGAGATGCTGCCTCACCTGTTGAGTTACTCCAGTATTTTGTGTTTCCCTATGAGAACAATTGTTGATTCTGCATGCATTTTAGGTGATATTCTTCCATGTTCCTAATTGCCAGTTATCAGGTCCAGGCAATTTATCACATTTCTATCCCATTCAGCGCATTGTGCACGATACCTGTTGGCAAATTCCCAGCCTCTCTTTACATAAGCCAATATAACACATAAGTAATTCACGGAAGCTCCTTTTCTGCAGACTTTTCACACCATCATTGATGATCTGATTAGGGTGGCGCAGCTGTTAGAGCTGCTACCTCACAGCACCAGATATCCAAGTTTGATCCTGACCTTGGATGCTCCCTCTGTGGAGTTTGCATGTTCTCCCTGTGGCAACAGGTGGAATGGTTTATTCCCACATCCCAAGGACGTGCGGGTTTGTAGATTAATTGCCCCCTATAAATTGTTTTTAGTGTGTAAAGGTTGGCATGGACCCGGTTGGCTGAAGGGCATGTTTCCATGATGCATCTTTACACTGAATATTAAAACTGAACCTGGATATATCGAATGCTGGCCTATTGATCAGCCTACAGTGCCTCAAGACCATTTGCAGCGTGGAAGTCCATTACGATATGATGGGACTTTATTTATCCCAGGAGGGAAATTTGTTGCGTGCTTTCCAGTCAATGAAAAGATTACACATGATTACAATCAAGCAGTCCATAGTTTAGAGATACAGGATACAGGCTATAACATTAGTGCAAGATTAAAGTCTGATTAGAGACAGTTCGAAGGTCTCTAATAATATCAATAGGAGGTTAGGATCACTCTCTAACTGGTGACAGGACAGTTCAGTTGCCTGATAACAGCTTGGAAGAAACTGTACCTGAATCTGGAGGTGTGCGTTTTTAAACTTCTGTACCTCTTGCCTGATAGGAGAGGGGGGAAGGAGCGACCAGGGTGAGACTGGTCATTGCTGAGGCATCCTGAAGTGTAGATGGAGTCAATGAAAGGGAGCTTGGTTTGCATGATGGTCTGGGCTATGTCTGCTACTCTCTGCAATTTCTTGCAGTCTTAGATGGACCTGTTTTCAAAAAATGCTGTGATGCATCCCAATAAAATATTTTCTTTGGCAGTCCAGTGCCCACCCACACCCCAGATTGCCAAATCTCTCTTTGTGCCCTGAGTTACATATTTTCCCCATCCTCTTTGGACAATTGATTTATCTACAAGCCCACTCAATGAGTAGTAATCTGAATTGCAATCAGGGTTAAAGATACGTGTTGACATTTGAAAATTCTTCTCTAATTTACAATCATTGATACAATCTCTGCAGGTATTAATACAAGGAGGAGGAAATTCAATAATTCATGTGAAGGTTGTTTTAAATTTGTATCTAAACTTTACCTCTTCATCCACTGTTTGCTGATGTCACACTGCCTTCTCAAATCAAGAATGAAAAGAAGCTCAGGCCACACTCTTTGGCCTGTGAGGGGGAAAATATTTAATAGGAATCTGAGGGGTAACTTTTTCACAAAAAGGATAATAATAATAATAAATTTTATTTAATGGGCGCCTTTCAGACATCTCAAGGACACCTTACATAGATTAATCGGAATAAAAACATATAGTCGGAATAAAATAAGTAATAAAGACAACACAGAGACACAAATTAAAAACAGAATTCAATCCAAAAGCAAAAAATCAAAACCACAAAGGATGGTGGGTGTATGGAACAAGCTACCAAAGGAGGTAGTTGAGGCAGGAACTATCCCAACATTTGAGAAACAGTTAGACAGGTACAGTGCCCTCCATAATGTTTGGGACAAATACCCATAATTTATTTATTTGCCTTTGTACTCCACAATTTTTTAGATTTATAATAGGAAAAAAAATCACATGCTGCTCAAGTGCACATTCTCAGATTTTAATAAAAGCCATTTTTACACATTTTGGTTTCACCATGTAGAAAATACATCTGTATTTATCCATAGTTCCCCCTCCCCCCCCCCCATTTTCAGGGCACCATAATGTTTGGGATACAGCAATGTCATGTATATGGAAGTAGTCATGTTTAGTATTTTGTTGCATATCCTTTGCATGTAATGACTGCTTGAAGTCTGTGATTCATGGACATCACCAGTTGCTGGGTGTCTTCTCTGATGATGCTCTGCCAGGCCTGTATTGTAGCCATCTTTAGCTTATGCTTGTTTTGGGGGCTAGTCCCCTTCATTTTTATTTTCAGCATATAAAAGGCAAACTCAATTGGGTTCAGATCCGGTGATTGACTTGGCCACTCAAGAATTGTCTATTTTTTAACTTTGAAAAACATCGTAGTTGCTTTAGCAGTATGTCTGGGATCATTTGCCTTGTTCTAGAACGAACCGCAGGCCAATGAGTTTTGAGGCATTTGTTTGAAGTTGAGCAGATAGATGTGTCTACACACTTCAGAATTCATTATGCTACTACCATCAGCAGTTGTATCATCAATGAAGATAAGTGAGTCAGTTCTTTCAACAGCCATACATGTCCAAGCCATAACGCCCCCACCACCGTGTTTCACAGATGAGGTGGTATGCTTTGGATCTTGGGCAGTTCCTGATCTCCTCCATACTTTTGCTCTTGCCATCACTCCGATATAAGTTAATCTTCGTCTCATCTGTCCACAGATCCACTTTTTCCAGAACAGTATTTAAGTACTTCTTGGTCAATTGTAACCTGGCTCATTTTACCTAAAATGTTTGCAGCTAACCAGTGGTTTGCATTTGCAGTGTAGCCTCTGTATTTCTATTCATGAAGTATTCTGCTGACAGTGGTCATTGACAAATCCACACCTGACTCCTCAAGAATGTTTCTGATCTGTCGGACGGGTGTTTAGGGATTTTTCTTTATTATAGAGATAATTTTTCTGTCATCAGCAGTGGAGGTCTTCCTTGGCCTGCCAGTCTCTTTGTGATTAGTAAGCTCACCAGTGCTCTCTTTCTTCTTAATGATGTTCCAAACAGTTTTTTTAGTAAGCCTAAGTTTTGGCTCTAACAATTGTATTCTTGTTTCTCAGTCTCATAATCGCTTCTTTGACTTTCATTGGCACAATTTTGGACCTCATGTTAATAAACAGCAATAAAAGTTTCCAAAGGTGATGGAAAACTGAAGGAAAGACTGGGTGCTGTGAGCTCTTTCATACCAGCATTAAGGAGGCAATTAAACACACCTGAGCAATTACAAACACCCATGAAACCATGTGTCCCAAACATTATGGAGCCCCGAAATGGGGGGACTATGTATAAACACAGCTGTAATTTCTACATGGTGAAAACAAAATCTATTAAAAAAAAATACCCCTTAATAAAATCTGACAATGTGCACTTGAACCACATGTGATTTTTTATAGAAACATAGAAAATAAGTTTAGGAGGAGGCCATTTGGCCCTATGAGCCAGCACCACCATTCATTGTGATCATGGCTGATGGTCTCCAATCAATAACTCGTGCCTGCCTTCTCCCCATATCCCTTGATTCCACCAGCCCCTAGAGCTCTATCTAATTCTCTCTAAAATCCATCCAGTGATTTGGCCTCCGCTGCCCTCTATGGCAGGGAATTCCACAATTTCACAATTCTCCAGGTGAAAACATATTTTCTCACCTCGGTCCTAAATGACCTCCCCTTTATTCTAAGACTGTGGCCCCTGGTACCGGACTCGCCCAACATTGGGAACATTTTTCCTGCATCTCGCCTGTCCAGTCCTTTTATAATTTTATGTTTCTATACGATCTCCCTCATCCTTCTAAACTCCAGTGAATACAAGCCTAGTCTTTTCAATCTTTGCTCATATGAAAGTCCCGCCATCCCAGGTATCAACCTCGTTAACCTATGCTGCACTGCCTCAATCACAAGGATGTTATTCCTCAAATTAGGAGAACAAAACTGTACACAATACTCCAGATGTGGTCTCACCAGAGCCCTATACAACTGCAGAAGAACCGCTCTACTCCTATACTGAAATCCTTTTGTTATGAAGGCCATCATTCCATTAGCTTTCTTCACTGCCTGCTGTACCTGCACGCCAACTTTCAGTGACCGGTGTACAAGAACACCCAGGTCTTGTTGTATCTCCCCCTTACCTAACTTAATCCCATTGACATAATCTGCCCCCTTGTTATTGCCACCAAAAGTGGATAACCTCACATTTATCTATATTATACTGCATCTGCCACGCATCTGCCCACTCCCTCAACCTGTCCAGGTCACCCTGCAACCTCCTGACATCCTCTTCACAGTTCACACTGCCACCCAGATTTGTGTCATCCGCAAACTTGCTAGTGTTGCTCCTAATTCCCTCTTGCAAATCATTAATATATATGGTGAACAGTTGCGGCCCCAACACTGAGCCTTGCGGCACTCCATTCGCCACTGTCTGCCATTCTGAAAAGGACCCGTTCACTCCTACTCTTTGTTTCCTGCCTGCCAACCAATTTTCTATCCTTGTCAACACCCTACCCCCTGTACCATGTGCTCTAATTTTAGTCACCAGTCTCCCGTGCGGGACATTATCAAAGGCTTTCTGAAAGTCTGGTTACACTACATCCACTGGCTCCCCTTCATCCAATTTACTTGTCACATCCTCAAAAAATTCCAGAAGGTTAGTCAAGCATGATTTTCCTTTCATAAATGCATGCTGACTTAGACTAATCCTTTTACTGCTTTCCAAATGTCCTATTATTACCTCTTTAATAATTGACTCCAGCATCTTTCCCACCACCGAAGTCAGGCTAACTGGTCTGTAATTCCCCGTTTTTTCTCTCGCTCCTTTCTTGAAAAGTGGTATAACATTAGCTATCCTCCAATCCACAGGAAGTGATCCTGAATCTATTGAACATTGGAAAAATATCACCAATGCGTCCACTATTTCTAGAGCCACTTCCCTGAGGATCCTTGGATGCAGACCATCAGGCCCAGGGGATTTATCATCCTTCAGTTCCATTAGCCTACCCAATACTATTTCTCGCCTAATGAAAATTTCTTTCAGTTCCTCTACCCCCTTAGATCCTCTGTCCTCCAGTACTTCTGGGAAATTGTTCGTGCCTTCTTTAGTGAATACAGATCCAAAGTACCTGTTCAACTCTTCTGCCATTTCCTTGTTCCCCATAATAATTTCACCCATGTCTGCCTTCAAGGGACCCACATTTGACTGCTATTCTTTTTCTCTTAACATATCTAAAGAAACTTTTACTGTCTTTCTTTATATTCCTGGCCAGCTTCCCCTCGTACTTCATCTTTTCAGCCCGTATTGCCCGTTTTGTTTCCTTCTGTCATCCTATGAAAGTTTCCCAATCCACTGGCCTCCGGCTACTCTTTGCTGTGTTATACATCTTTTCTTTTAGTTTTATTCTCTCCCTAACTTCTCTTGTCAGCCATGGTTGCCTCCTACTCCCCTTAGAATCTTTCTTCCTTTTTGGAATGAAATGATCCTGTGACCTCCGGGTTATGCCCAGAAATTCCTGCCATTGCTGTTCCACCGTCATTCCTGCCAGGATCCCTTTCCAGTCTACCTTGGCCAGCTCCTCTCTCATGCCTTCATAGTCCTCTTTGTACACTGACACTTCCGATTTAACCTTCTCCTTCTCAAATTGCAGATTAAAACTAATCATATTATGATCACTACATCCAAGCGTTTTCTTTACCTCGAGTTCTCTTATCAAATCTGATTCATTGGACAACACTAAATCCAGAATTGCCTTTTCTCTGGTCGGCTTCATTACAAGTTGCTCTAAGAATCCAAGAGGACGAAATAATTTCAATGAAAGAGGATGTAAGAATTTATTTATTTTAGAAGGCAGGTACGGGATACTGAGTTGGATGATCAGCCATGATCATATTGAATGGCGGTGCAGGCTCGAAGGGCCGAATGGCCTACTCCTGCACCTAATTTCTATGTTTCTATTTTACAAATCTCAAATTGTGGAGTAGTACAATTTGTGGAGGCAAATAAATAAATGATGGGCCTTTGTCCCAAACATTATGGAGGGCACTGAACATGGAGAGGACAGGTTTAGAGGGACATGGACAAAACACGTTGGCCGGTGTAGGCAAGTTGGGCCAAAGGGCCTGTTTCCACATTGTATCACTCTATGACTTCCTCCAAATGTGCCAAACTAACTTAATCCAACCTACTGAAGGCACTTATATCGTGATGTTAACTGAATAGAAATTCAAAATCTGCAGTTTGACCAGAGCTTTGTGTTGATTATGTTGTGTTGTGGATAATGATTATCCTTATTTCTAAAATTCATGACATCTATTATACAACGGATAATCTGTTTTACTGCACAGTTTGTCAGCAATTATCATCTAATAGAATGATCGCATTGAGATCTTAGGTTATTGTAAATTCCTTATGTTATTTTGCTGCTGATTTATATTTCTTGAAGAACTTTATTTACTTGCATGCTTTGTGAATAATTGATAAACTAAGTAAAAGTAATCATCCTCTGTATTCTCGTGAAACAGATCTTCCTTTTCTCCATATTTCACATTACATATATTATTACCCAAAAGGAAACATTAGATTAGTATAATATACCAGAAACTACAAGCACTCCAACTGTGAAAATACCCTATAAATGTTCTAGTTTCTTAATTAATATTCGGAACAATGTTTTTTTTCATTTTGGAAAATAATTACCCAATTTGTTCCATGAATATAAAAGGAAAGATCTACATTCTTGAAAAAAGAAAACCCTGAAGTTGCTGATTTGGTGATATTAGAACTTCATAAGTTCATGTTCATATTTGTACTTCCTCCCTGTGCAGTTAATGTAACTTACCTTTTGATGCAAAAGGGCTACGGAACCAACCAAAATTTACTATAAGAAGTACTGGAGCTGACTTCTGTCTCTTTTTCTCTCACTTAACTAGTGTGGTATTTCATTTTGCATAATTCAAACTTCCAATCTAATAGGGCAGGGGGATGGGAACCAATGCAAGGAGACAGAGGGCCATAAAAGGAGAAGGGAGATGAGAAAAACAAACCTGACAGCTTTGTGCCTTAATGCGAGGAGTATTCGTAATAAGGTGAATGAATTGAATGTGCAGTTAGTAGTTAAGTAATATGATATATTTGGAGTTACAGAGACATGGCTCCAGGATGACCAAGGCTGTGAGCTAAACATGCAGAGGTATTCGATATTCAGGAAGGATAGACAGAAAGGAAGAGAAGGTGGGGTGGCAATGCTGGTAAAAGAGGAGATTAATGCAATAGCAAGGAGAGACATTAGCTTGGATGCTGTAGAATCGGTATGGGTACAACTGCAAAATAACCAAGGGCAGAAAACACTTGTTGAAGTTGTGTCAAGACCACCAAACAACAGTTAGGAGATTAGGGATAGCATCAAGTAGGAAATTAGGGATGCGTGTAGCAAAGGTACAGCAGTTATCATGGGTGACTTTAATTAATCTACATATAGATTGGGCCAACAAAATTGGTAGCAGCGCTGAGGAGGAGGATTTCCTGAAAAGTATACGGGATGGTGTTTTAAACCAATATGCAGAAGAACCGACTAGAGGACAAGCCATCCTAGACTGGGTATTGTGTAATAAGGAAGGATTAGTTAGCGATCTTGTTGTGCAAAGCCCATTGGGCAACAGTGACAATAATATGGTGGAATTCAGCTTTAGGATGGAAAGTGACACGGTTAAGTCTGAGACTAGGGTCCTGAATTTAAAGAAAGGAGACTTTGAAGGTATGAGATGGGAATTGGCTAGGATAGACTGGCAAATTATACTTAAAGGGTTGATGGTGGATATGCAATGGCAAAGATTTAAAGACTGCATGAATTAAATCCAAAAATTGTTCATCCCCGTCTGGCGAAAAAATAAAACGGGGAAGGCGGCTCAACCGTGGTTAATGAGGGAGATCAAGGATAGTGCTAAATCCAAGGAAAAGGAGGACTGGGAGAAATTTAGAACAGAGGAGGATAAAGGGGTTAATTAAGAGGGAGTACAAAGAGAATGAAAGAAAGTTTGGGGGAAATATAACAACTGACTCTAAAAGCTTTTTTAGATATGTAAAAAGGAAAAGATTAGTGAAGACAAATGTAGGTCACTTACAATCAGAGACAGGTGAATTTATAATGGGATACAAAGAAATGGCAGAACAGTTAAACAAATATTTTGGTTCCGTCTTGGCTAAGGAATGCACAAACAATCACCCAGAAATACTACCGAGGATCTAGTGGGAGGGAGGAACTGAAGGGAATCCACATTAGTCAGGAAATAGAATAGAATAGAATAGAATAGTTTCTTTATTGTCATTGTAACAAGAACCATGTACAACGAAATTTAAAATGTCAGCCAGTCAGTGCAGCATTCAAACATTTCTAAAAGCTAACGATACATACAAGGTAAAATATTAAAGATAAACAACTAAATAAATATCACGGACAAAGCACGCATACACACCCAACCCTCCATCCTTCTGTCGATTCCACAGTTACCACAGTCCCTTAGTCTGTATCGCCCCTGCGTTCCTTGGCGGCTACATTTAGTGCTTTTATAGCAGTGGGGTAAAAACTGTTTTTTAGTCTATTTGTCCTTGTCCTTGTAGATCTGTACCGTCTGCCTGACGGCAACAGTTCAAACAGGGAGTGTCCGGGGTGGGAAATGTCCTTTATGATATTCTGGGATTTGTGTTATGTGTGTTGTTAGGTTAACCGTTGGGACTGAAGGCCGATAAATCCCCAGGGCCTGATGGTTTGCATCCTAGAGTACTCAAGCCCTAGAAATCTTGGATGCATTGGTGATAATTTTCCAATGTTCTTTTGACTATGGATCAGTTCCCATGGACTGGAGGGTAGCCAATGTAACCCCACTTTTTAAGAAATGAGGGAGAGAGAAAACGGAATTATAGACCAGTTAAGCTTCCATCGGTAGTGGGGAAGATGCTTTAGTCGATTGTTAAAGTTGTTATAGCAGTGCATTTGGAAAGCAGTGACAGGATCAGTCTAAGTTAGCATGGATTTATGAAGGGGAAATTATACTTGACTAATCTTCTGGAATCTTTTGAGGGTGTAACAAGTAGAATGGATAAGAGAGAGCCAGTGGATGTGGTGTATCTGGACTTTCAAACAGCCTTTGATAAGGTCCCACACAAGGATTACTGTGCAAAATTAGAGCACATGGTATTGGGGGTAGGGTATTGACATGGATAGAGAACTAGTTGGCAGACAGGAAGCAAAGAATAGGAATTAACGGGTCCTATTCATAATGGCAGGCAGTGACTAGTGGGGTGACAAAGCTCAGTGATGGGACCCCAGTTGTTTACAATGTATATTAACAATTTAGACGAGGGAATTTAATGTGACATCTCCAAGTTGTGGCAGTGTGAGCTGCGGTGAGGATGCTATGAGGCTGCAGGGTGATTTGGATAGGTTGGGAGAGTGGACAGATGCATGGCAGATGCAGTATAATGTGGATAAATGTGAGATTATCCACTTTGGTGGAAAGAACATGAAGGCAGATTATTATCTGCATGATGTCAGATTAGGAAAGGGGGATGTGCAAGGAGACCTGGGTGTGCTTGTACATCAGTCACTGAAAGTAAGCATGCAGGTACAGCAGGCAATGAAGGAAGGTAATGGCATATAGGCCATTGTGAGATGATTTGAGTTTAGGAGCAAGGAGGTCCTACTGCAGTTGTACAGGGCCCTGGTAGACCACACCTGGAGTATTCGGTGCAATTTTGGTCTCCTAATTTGAGGAAGGACATATTGAGGGAATGCAGCGTAGGTTCAGCAGGTTGATTCCCGGGATGGTGGGACTGCCACATGATGAAAGAATGGGTCGACTGGGCTTGTATTTACTGGAATTTAGAAGGATGAGCGGGAATCTTATAGAAGCATATAAACTTCTTAAAAGATTGGACTAGTTGCAGGAAAAAAATGTTCCCGATGTTGGGGGCGAGCAGAAACAGGGGTCACAGTTTAAGAATAAGGGGTAGGCCATTTAGGACTGAGATGAGAAAATACTTCATCACCCAGAGAGTTGTGAATCTCTGGGTGAAGAATTGAATTACTAATCTAAAAAGCTATTTTCTGATTACAAAACTATAAATTGCTGCTAAATTATTACAAGCTCTAGCAGCTCCAAATATAAGAATTGAGAGCCTTCATCTAACAGCATTGGGCCTCATATTTGAATATTTAGTTATACAATCCTGTCCATGTTTGGGTGTGAGAGGAAAATAACTAAAGCTCTGAAGGTGGATTAATCACCTGAACCTGATAGACTACACCCCAGGGCTCTGAACGAGGTAGCATTAGAGATTGCGGAAGTATTAGTGGTGATCTTTCAAGAATCACTAAAGTCAGGAATGGTCCCAGAGGATTGGAAAATTGCAAATGTTATTCCACTCTTCAAGAAGGGAAAGAGCAAAAGAGGGGATCCTATATGCCGGTCAGCCTGACATCAGTGGATGGTAAGATTTTAGTGTCCATTATTCTTCAGGTTTCCAGATGACTGCAAGTCCATGAACTCATAAGAAGCTCCTCTATTCTCAGCAAGGCAGCCCACTTGATTGCTACCCTATTTTTGATATTAAACATTCCTTCCTTCCACCTTCCACCACCACCATGCAGTGAGCACCATCTATAATTACTGCAGTTACTGGGTAGACTTGGCTTGTACTCGCTAAAATTTAGAAGATTGAGGGGGGATCTTATAGAAACTTACAATATTCTTAAGGGGTTGGACAGGCTAGATGTAGGAAGATTGTTCCCGATGTTGGGGAAGTCCAGAACAAGGGGTCACAGTTTAAGGATAAGGGGGAAATCTTTTAGGACCGAGATGAGAAAAACATTTTTCACACAGAGAGTGGTGAATCTCTGGAGTTCTCTGCCACAGAAAATAGTTGAGGCCAGTTAATTGGCTATATTTAAGAGGTAGTTAGATGTGGCCCTTGTGGCTAAAGGAATCAGGGGGTATGGAGAGAAGGCAGGTACAGGATACTGAGTTGGATGATCAGCCATGATCATATTGAATGGCGGTGCTGGCTCGAAGGGCCAAATGGCCTACTCCTGCACCTATTTTCTATGTTTCTATGTTTCTACTTACCCAGTCTATTCGCCAGCACTTTCCAAGCCAGCAATCTCTACCAGCAAGAAGGACAATGGATCCAGGTGCAAGGGGGACTCCAGCACCCTCAGGTTCCCATCCAAACTTACTTGGAAATGTATTGCCATTCCTTCATAACCGTTAGGTTTAAATCCCAGCCTGGCAGTACTCTTGGAGTACCATCAGCAGAAGGATAGCAGCGCTTCATGGAAAATTTGGGATGGGCTAAACATGAAGAATAAATAGACCACTAGCTATGAAATACCATAATTGGGAAAATGTGCTCTATGTAGTTATTCCTTCAATCCAGAATGTATATTGCTTTGGAAGAAAATCATTAATTAAAATAAAAAAATCTATACATTGTTGTGCTATAAATAGATCACTGCTAGGACAGAAGTATGGTAGCTTTTCCTCTGAAAAATAAAACAGACTATTTTATGCTAATAACTACAGGCATTGCTTTTTTTAGTACTTTTATGTTATTCCATTGACATCATTCCATGTCACTGATAACAAATTAAAATGGAGAACAAACTTTAGTTCATCTCTTGCTCCACGACCCAAGCTATAAATCCCACAACACTATCACAAAGCTATACAGTGCTTTTCATGTTGAGGTGCTTCCCTGGCCAAACAATATTTAGTTTTGGAATTTGAGCTTTATGATCTCCTGCCTTGACAGGGTGAAAATTAATAAATATAAAGTGTAGCAGGGGGTGGATTGCTGATTTGCCAACAATTAACCCTTTCTACAACCGCACCTTATCCCTGCCAGTCTCCGGTTTCTATCATGTACCCTATCCTATAGAAAATCAATTAATGTTTTTTTAATAAAGCAAAGTGGCATGTGGTACATAAGACATGGAAGTATGTGCGTGTTTGTAGTGTGATGTAAAGTCAACTAATTGCACTGATGTTAGTTGTATTCTACGCGTTGAGGGGGCATAAACAGTGCAGTGAATCTTTCAGGCTCCAAATGATTCATTCGAATAAATCCTTGAAATTCCTGTCAGTTTCCCCAAAATAGCAGGTGGGTACAAATTCAATTCACCCATCACATCAAATTGTTAATCAACTTCCAAAAATTGTCCCATGAGTAGTTTTTTTTTACTGATCCAATCTGTTCACTGCAAACAGAAAAAATATTGTAATGTGGCAACAGGGATTGGATGAAACAGAGGGCTGGTAAAATCTATCTCATGAAATTGAAGCTGAATGCATCCATTACGGCTGGGAGTTGTCTGCTTTCAATTAGCATGAACATCTTAAATATTATTAATATTGATTTGTTTCACTGTTAAACAAATATTAATTTTGGAGTGGAATCCCTTGGAGATTTCTAGGACACCTGATTCGGAAAATACATTTACTTTGCTTGGAACACTGAGTGCTGGAATCAGCATTTTGTGGTCTATGCAAGTTTCCAGCATCTGCAGATCCCTGTGTCCACATTTACTTTTCTGCTCGAGGGTGAAATCTAAAATGGTTGTTCAGTACATTTTGGGACCAATAAATGGGAAGCTTCTGGATGTATTTGGCTCATTAATTTGTTGTCCTTTTAATGGTTGATGTTGGGACTGAATGCAAAATGGACAGAATTTCCTTCCGCAAAAGTGATAGAATTCACATTAAACATAAAAATTCAGATAAGGCTTGAAGAATGTGAAATGATAATAATGTAGGAACATGCACATTTCTTTTTTATACATTTTTCTGGAGAAAACACAGGGCACTTAACCCTTTTTTTCAATCCGATCTAAATATGAGAGTAGATAACATTTAGAAGGTACTTATTTTTAGATTTCAGCCATGATTAAATGGCGTAGTAGACACGATGGGCCGAATGGCCTAATTCTACTCCTATAACGTGTATCAGCGAGCCGCTGTTGTTCATGCACCTGATAATGAGCTCCATAAAAAGTGGCAGCAGAAGAGTAAGGGAAGGGAGACAAAATGAAATTGGGCAAGTACTTGTCAACGGCTGGCTCTTGAAGACCTGTAGGTCCTGGCCAAGCACAAAGTATTCTCATTGTTCGGGCATGCAAACTGAGCTTAAACTGGACCTCTCGGTATACTGGACTCTTAACACTCATTTTTCTACATTCTTCCCTTCTGCAGTAGTGCATCTATTACAAGTCTCGATTCTGGCATGTGTTTAGACATTCAGACAGATGTATATTTCAGCAGCTACACGGACACTGTTTTAGCTGCTGGTTAATATCTGAAGTTCAGGAGAGGTCACTTGCAGCTGTAAAAATCACAAGAAACTTTTCCAGCTTCCAATCCGGTTCTGTAGCTCCTCTCGATTATTAAAGTCTTGCTTCTCTGCAGAACTTGTTTTCTTCTCCCTCGGGTCCACAGGGACGAAGGAATGAGAATATCCAGTTTCTTTGGCAACCCAAAGCTATTACACCTATTGCTATAGTGGAAATTGTAATGATGTTCAATTCCTCCATACAGTTTGTTGGAAGTAACCCGAGGTCACATTATCTGATTTAGTGAAGTCCAACATGTCCCACGTTTTGCTTATTCTCGTTCGACATTTTATCCAGCCTGTCAAAACAGCAGAGGTGATTAAATTCAAGTCTAACCAAATTATAAGACCTGTGCAATGCTGAAATACTCACCCTGATTCCACAGTCTGCACTAGAAGACAGCTGTGGGATTTAATAGGATGCACTCAGTTATTTATTATGATCTCACCACCTTTCTGCTGTTTCCTGATTTTTAACAAACTTCCGCAAGTAGAACGCAAAGGCTGACCTAAAGAAAAAGGTAGTTTTAGCAAAAATAGAGAGGACTCCTATGGGCCAGGAAGCAGCCACTTCTAAATATCCTTGACTGAGATGGCCATCTCCAGAATACACTCTTCCATTTACTGGAAAGGAAGAGGGCAAGCTAGGTTTTGGGAGTCTCTGGGAGAGATTATTTACCTGTTCATATTGCCTGATACCTGTTGCAATCTTGGAACTTGCTCCACAATGCTTACCCCTACACATAAAACTGGACCAGTGTAATATACTATGTAACACAACTATGGCAGTGTGTTGCATAAAGCTTAATAAAAATAATGATGCATTAAAATATTTTTGTGTACCTTGGTAATAAGGACATTGTGGTTTTTATATAAAACCCCAGTGTAGTAATGAATCACTTTGGCAGTTGTGTTGTGCGCATGCTAAATTACTTTCTCCCCTCCACAGAGTACAGAAATGTTCAGAGATGAATCAGATGAACACACACAGTTTGTCCCAAGTGTTTTCATCCTACTTATTCCAAACAGAAGGTCAAACCAAACACGAAGTGAATGTTATAGAGGATCTTATCAAGTTATATGTGCAACTCTTTGGTGTAAGTATATTTTCCGTATTGTCCTTAGCATGTTAGTATAATCAGTTTAGATACTACTTTGGCTTTGGGCTTGATTTTCTTGGTTGAGAGCATATCCAAGTACTTTGTGTTTTAATTGTAATTTATACTTTTCATTCCAAAGTGAAAGGGGATTTTTCTTTATCATAAATCAATATTGCTTCAAATTAATGGACTAAATAATTTCTGTCATATTTCTTGATTTTAAAAAGTGAATCAATATGAAAAGCTTATATCACCAGTTAACATGAGAACAATTAATGCATATTGTTTTATGTTCTTCCAGATCAAGAAAAGTATTAAGGTATATTTTTTAAATGTTATTTTGTAAAATAAAATTTTATCCCTGAGTAGTTATGCTATAGACATGTAGCCTTACAGAATTGTGGATAAAAACACATGAAAGGCTTGATAATTTAAGCAATTTATATTTTCTTGGGAGAGATGCCGCTCAGTATCTCACAACCTACACAGCCAGTTTTGATCTTGCTGCCAATGTATTATTTCACCATGTATTCATTACAGCTTTGAAACTGAGAGTCTAAAAGTTGGAAAAGTGATGACCTAAGCAAGTTCATTCATTTTGGGTCCAAACTAAACTGAGTTGTAAGATCTTTTGTGGCAGTTGCAACAACATTGCAACAACTCACTTATAAATAAAACCTTTAACAGAGGGAAATGTGTTCTGTGCTAACAGAGGGGATGTCAATAAAAGAAGATCATACTGAATGCTTAAGAGCTTTGTCCAAAGGAACCTCTTTTATGGTGGCTGTAACAAGATGAGAGGAGAAAAGTTTATGGATGGATTTAATACATTTCTGGGACTCAACTGTGAATGTGAGCAGAGTCCATTAAAGTTAAATACTTAATTGAGGAGAAGCAGTGAGGGGTGTTATATGAAATTATGTTTTTATCTAGAATTGACCAACCACTGATTATGCAATAATGTATCACATCACATAATAATATCTTAGTTGAAATAAGACACTATCGCAAAGTTTGTGAAATATTTAGACTGGTACATGATAGGTTTAGAGGCATATGGGCCAAAAGCGGGCAGGTGGGACTAGTGTAGATGGGACGTTTTGGTCGGTGTGGGCAAGTTGGGCTGATGGACCTGTTTCCATGCTGTATGACTCTAGAAATCATCTTTATCATCACCAGTACCTATTCTCTGCCTCAAATGTTTTTCCACTGTTCCCTGGAAAAGCTATTTATTACCCAAATATCTCTTGATCTCACACAGTGACTATCTGAAACCAGTGCTGGATCTAACACCTCCCGTAATCTAGAGCCTAGGGCAATCCATGCTCAGGGTTGCTACATTCAATTGTGGACATTAAATCTTAAGTGGAGCTAATGATGCTGGAAAAAGTGCAGCGAATCATACGAATTAGCACAAAGTGTTGAATTAGGAGGTGGAAACAAAGAACTGCATGTAGGTGGTGGCCTGTCGGTAACGACGATGGCGGGTTGTGCAGTCTCAACTCTGGTGAGTTCTGACATGGCTCACGAGTCCAATTCGTGAACTGCACACTCGAGAGCAGTGGAGGCAGATGAAGGTCACCGTTGGCGGGTTCTGGACGGCAACCTTCCACCACTCCCTGGCCTTGGTAAGTTGCTCCAGACGGCACACCTCAAAGCTGCTGGCTGCTGTTTGCACTGCAATCTTTGTACCGCTTCCTGGGACGCCCATGGTTCCTTTGCCCCTGGGAGAGCACGCCGTAAAAGACCTGACGAGGCATGCGGGTTTCATCCATTCTGATAACGTGCCCAGTCCGTCGGAGCTGTGCTTTGATGATCATTGCCTCGATGCTTGTGAAGCTGGATCTGTCCAATACTTCTAGGTTGGGCACTTTGTCCTGCCAGCGAATGCCCATGATGGACCGTAACGAGCGCATATGGAACTTCTCAAGTTGACGGATGTGATTCCAATGCAAGGTCCACATATCACAGCCATAGAACAGGCTGGAAAGTGCAACTGCTTTGTAGACTTTGAGTTTAGTTGACAGCTTGATGTTGTGGTGGTTCAACACTTGTGTATGCAGTCGTCCAAGTGCTTGCCTGGCTTTGCTGATTCTCATTGGGATTTCCTTGACCAGGGAGCCATCAGATGATATTACACTTCTCAAGTATTTGAAGGAGTCAATGGCTTTCAGCCGTGTGCTGTCAATGTGCTCACTTGGGGGCGGTGCTGCAGTCTGGAGCCGGCTGGTGGATGACTTCCATTTTGCTGAGGCTGATTGTGAGACCAAAAGCCTGTGCTGCTTCCGAAAATTTGGTCACAATGAACTGGATTCAGACTCCTCGTGAGCCATGAGGGTGTAGTCCTCCACAAAAAGGGAATTCGAGAATGAGCCGTTCGTGTGTCTTGGTTTTGGCATTCAGCCGTCAAAGGTCAAAGAGAGATCCGTCCAGACGGTACTTCAGGTGCACTCCACAGTCGAGGTCCTGGAGTGCGTGACTCAGGACACAGCCGAAGAAGAGTTTGAAGAGTACAGGGACCAGAACGCAACCTTGCTTCACTCCATTGGAGATGTCGAAAGGTGCAGAAGTTTCACCCCGTTGACCAGAACTGTTCCTGTCATGCCATCATTGAAGAGGCGGATGATCTATATGCACTTTCTAGCCGAGCTTGTGAAGTATCGACCACAGAGCCTCCTGGTTGACCGTGTCAAAGGCCTTTGTCAAGTTGATGGAGACTGCGTAGAGGTCCATCTTCTGCTTAATGCATTTTTCCTGTATCTGTCTTACCATGAAAATCATATCAGCAGTGCTAATGTTAATTCTGGTCAAATTGGAGATGCCAGGACACTATAATTGAGTAAAGGCTTCTGGGCTGCTAGGCTATTTGGTCAATTTAAATGTGCCTTCTGTAGAAATGGGGACACCCTGCATTTCTGCATCCTGGGGACATGAACATCGACTTCTCCCAATTTTGTTAGTCCTTGCTGTCTTCTCCCCTTCCTCAGTCCCCCTGCTGTCTCCACCCATCCCCCAGCCTTCGGGCTCCTCCTTTTTCCTTTCTTGTCCCTGCCCCCCCACCCCCGTCAGTCTGAAGAAGGGTTTCGGCCAGAAACGTGGCCTATTTCCTTCGCTCCATAGATGCTGCTGAGTTTCTCCAGCTTTTTTGTGTACCTTTGAGCTATTGCACTAACTTGTTACTAAGTTGTTGTGCCTGCAGGACAGTATAATCTACAACACACTACTATCTGGGGAGTGAGGTAAAGAGTATGTGACCCTTGAGAACGGGCGGAAGACACTTCTCGGGTTAGTTAGCTCCCCTGAAACAGAGACCAACATCAAGGAAGAAATTATACTGTCCTGTCCCTTTAAGACATCTGGGAAGGCCAACAGATAGAGAAGGCTGCTCCTCAGTATGCCTACTCCTTTGAAACTAATATCAAGGAAGAAGAAGAAGATGCCTACCCTAGTGACCAACTTTAACATCATCTAGCTTTTGACACCAGTGAAGGAAAAAGAAAATAACACAA
Source organism: Leucoraja erinaceus (assembly GCF_028641065.1). NCBI lineage: Eukaryota > Metazoa > Chordata > Chondrichthyes > Rajiformes > Rajidae > Leucoraja > Leucoraja erinaceus. The sequence continues at coordinate 75,897,738 of NC_073377.1, forward strand.
TCCAACCTTTTCTAAAAGTCACAGACAATCTACTATTGGGGCAAGTTCTAATTTGAAGAATTGAATTTGAATTTAAAAATAGACACTCTGTGGTTTGGGGCAAAATACCTACTTTGTGCATAAATTACAGTTATTAGATATAAATTGATAATTTTGAATTTGGTCTCTAAATTGTATGGCGATCAATTGAAGGGACTTTAAAATTTGAGATTTGGAACTGACGTGAGATTTGGCTTAGGAGTACTTAAAGTTTGATTACTAATTAGATATTGTTACTACAGCGTCTCTGCTTGCACGAGGCTAGGAGTGCTTGGCCAAGCAGATAAAAGGATCGAACCCGCGGTGGTTAGGTATAGTAGTGGGAACTGTTATTGTGTTTTTCCAAAATAACATTTAGATGCGCAAGTGCTTGATTCAGTATTTTATTGACTGAAATTAGACAGGGGGATGCTTAGAACAAGCTATTTACACTGCAACCAGGTCTGAAACCACACTGAGACCTTAAGATTGCTTCCGTGACCTTATTGATTAGGCGATTGAGGATGACACAGGTCAGTATCCTTCCAGAGACGGACAACAAGGAGCTGCCTCGGTAGTTGCCACAGTCAGCTTTGTTACCTTTGTTTTTGAACAAGGAGACAACAATGGCATCCCTGAATTCATCGGTCATATTATCTGTCTCCCAGATGCTGGACAAGATGTTGTGGAAGGCATCTAGTGTCTCAGGACCTGCTGCCTTGTAGAGTTCAATAGAGATTCCATCCATGCCTGCTGCCTTGCCTGTGCTAGTTTAACTGATGGCCTTCTTGATGTCTTGTAAAGATTGGTGGAGGTCAAGGTCATCAAGTGATGGCTTTTGTGGGATCTGGTCGAGAGCGACTGGGCCAACGGCAGAATATCTATTTAGAAGGTTGGCGAAGTGTTCTCTCCATCTGTCTGAGATACTGCTTTTATCCTTGAGCCGGGTTTTGCCGTCAGCTGCATGGAGGGGGGAAGGAGGTCAGCTTGGGTGGACCATACACAGCCTTGATCAAGCTGTAAAACTGCTTAGAGTTGTTTGTGTCTGTGTATCTTGAACTTCATCAGCTTTACTCGCCCACCAATAAAGAACTACAGATTCTGGTTAATGCACAAAAGGACACAAAGTGCTGGAGTAACTCCACGGGTGAGGCGGCATCTCTGGAGAACATGGATAGGTGACCTTTTGGGTCAAGTCCCTTTCTCAGACTGACCTGTCACCTGCTGGTCTGTTAAATAATGAGGAATGGTTGCATTTACTATATACTATATTTACTCATAGGGGTATTGCATGAAAAGTGGATATCCAGAGGCAAATGTTTTGTGCAACACAGTAGCACCTGAGGTGTGGAGCACAGCGCTGCCTTAATGGGCAATGTTTGAATGGCGGACAAAGGACTATATGCTACCTTTAGTTCTTATCTCTATAAAAGTAGGGGGGAATGGGACTTCATGCTCATTTGAAACCAGGACTCAAATGGAAAAGCAGGAGCAAGAGTGGCAAGCGATAATTTTATAATGAAACCTGTAAGTCGACGTATTTATAGAACGGCTTGAATATGTAAGGGGGAAGTTGGAGGAGATGGTTTGTGTGGCATGGTGTTTGGATGAATGGAGTTATCTAAAATATCTGTCATTGAGAAAGGGGGAAGATAGAGCGTGTGTGCATGGTGTTTAAGAGGCTTTTAGATAGGTACAGTACATGGAGGTGCAAGGAATAGAATGGTATAGATCATGCACAGGCGGATAAGATCAGTTTAACTTGGCATCATATTTGGTGCAAACATTGTGGCTAAAGGGCCGTTCCCATTACTGTATTGTTCTATGTTATATGATATAATGCTACAGGGAAGTGAATAACAGAAAAGTATTCCAGTATTCCAAACTTAGCCATCAGGAAATATAAATGGAATGCATGCACCAGGAGTCTTTAATCAACTGAAAGGTTCTCTGGGGAATGTACAATGTATATCAAAAGGTTACACATATGTAAACAACAAAACAACCAATTCTGGGGAAAAAGCATGCAACATAAGAATTGATGTAGGAAGACAACATTGGTAAAGGGCCTGGCCCACTGTACGAGGTAATTCAAGAGTTCTCCCGAGTTTACCCCTGATTCGAACTCGGAGAATGTCCGTAGCGGGTCCGTAGGAGTTCATGGATGTCTCGTAGCGGCTCGTACGAGTAAAAAGTAACAATTTTTTTCATCACGAGTATTTTTTTACTCATGGACATTTTTCACAGTATTGAAAAACGTCACGAGTTTACCGGATTTCCCGAATACCTACCGTTACTCGCACGAGTTGCTACGGGACATTCACAAACTCCTACGGACATTCTCCAAGTTCGAATCAGGGGAAAACTCGGGAGAACTCTTGATTTACCTTGTGCAGTGGGACAGGCCCTTAAGAATTACACAGGGAAATCACAAAACAAGTGCAGTATTAAATCTTGTTGGAATTTCTCTTGAGTTATTTTTCCCGGGTACTCCAGTCAAATGTTCCCAGATACCCATCAAATGTTTCACTATTTTATCTGGAAATCTTGCCGGCAACTATTCCCAAAATAACTGCAAAAATGCTTTGTTTTTAAATGATTTCTTAAAGCAGAAATGTCAAATAAATAAGAAAAGTGGATCATTTAATTGTTTAATTCTCCCTGGCTAAATATACAGTAGATTAGCAACTCCCCATGCACTTATCTACGTGGTTCATTGTGAGGTAAATTAATTGATTTTTTATTTAGTTTGACAGCTTCAGATCGTTATTATTTATTTTTTGCTTTTTACTAAATGTTTTTTGTGTTTTGTTTGGAATAGGTTAATGAAGACCAAGTCAAACAGATGGAGATTGAAAATAGCTTCATCACAACTTGGAAAGATACACAGGTAGAAGCCTGTCTCTGACGTATTTAGCTTTATTGTGTTTTGAGAGGTCTAAGATCAAATGGTCATATCAGAGCTATTTTCATACTTTTAATATTTAAAGCCACACATGTTTTGTAAGCTTTGGTGTAATCTCTTCAAGGGGACATCAAAAACAAAATGGTCAAATACCTACATGCTTGCTTTTTTTTAATGAATCGCTAGATATTGACACAATGCAGAGTTTCTGTAAAACAGAATGTTCCTAACAATTGCAGTTATGGTACAGTTATGGGTTTCATGAGCTGGTATCTTATTCTTTGAATTGGTTTGTAACTTCAAGAGTTAAAAAAATAACTAGCATACTTAGAAGTATTGTCACCTTACAAGGTTTTGAAATTTATCTTTCATGCACCCATTGATATGATTTATTTCCTTCTCTCTTTGCTTCTCATTTCTTCTGTATCTCTTTTTTAGTCTCTTGTTGAATACCATTTGGAGGAACTACTAGTTGAATGTATACCACAGGTCATATTCAGAACACTAGGTACTTTGCAACAACTGACCCACAGCAAAGGCTCAGCATTGCCTGTACGACGCAAGCACTGATGCCTTTGCTTGCTGTCTCCTCCTTGCCTTCCTCTTGATCACTGTTACCCTCTGATCTCTGATATCCTGCTATCTACCTCCCACCATCTCTCAGTGCCTCTCCATCCAACCCTTACCTTCCCCCACTGCCCTTGCACTTGGCCTGAGCCCATTTATTCCATCAACGATCTGGGCCCCCATCTCCTCTCTATTATTTTGATATTAACTTTCCCCAACTACCCCATCCCAAAGTCCTCTATGTTCTTCCTCCTTCCCTCGAACCCTAAGAATGGCCTCAGGCTAAGGTTTGTTGTCCACTGTGGATCAAAATCTTGGGTAGACTTTCATTTGGCCACCTGGAAAGGTTGAAGTGATGGTTCCTGTGACTGGCATCGCTTCAGGGCTGCACCGCATAGGTCTGGAAATATGCAGCTGTCCACTGTTGATCACACGAGGCTGGCATTGCTGAGTGTAGAAGTTGCCATGACAAGATATTACCAGGTAAACAAAGGAAACGGCTTTAGGATATTCTCTGAACTTTTCGGAAATACTGGATCATTCCCACTGACTTGTAGGAATCCCTGGCCTACGAATGAATAAACTGAAGAAGGAGCATTCAGAAGAGCATTGAGAAGCTCACAGTTATTCATAAGGAGCAGACAAAAGCCCAGTGTTAATCTGTGGAAAAAGCACATCACCTCTCAAACCCTCTACCCATGCCTCTCTCAATACCCCCCCCATCTTATCTGTAGCAGAATCTGTAGATACCACTTGGTTCTCAATACTCACGGAACTGGAAATGGAAGCAAATCTACCTCAAAATCCTGAGAAAATGCTTAAGAAGAAGACCAAGTTAAGATGTACGGTGAAATAGTCATCAATCGTTGTGATCCAGGATAGAGCTGCCCAGATAATTGATTCTATCTGCCACTGTACTGAATAGTTCTTTGTACTTATTCCCCTTCTACTATCTTTTGGATGTGCTCTGTACCACGTGTAAGCTGCACTTGGTAGTTCACCCCATGTACTTCGAGGCAGCACTCGGCCCATAATCTCTAACAAAGAAGAACAAGAGAATCATGTCATGGAGGCACCATCATATGCAATTCGGCAACGTTTCGGGCGAGACCCTTCTTCAGACCACATATTATCACATAATTATATGTGATTATAATTATATGTGACATAATTATATAGTCTGAAGAAGGGTCTTGACCCGAAACGTTGCCTATTTCCTTTGCTCCTTAGATGCAGCCTCATCCGCTGAGTGTCTCCAGCTTTTTTGTCTACCTTCGATTTTCCAGCATCTGCAGTTCCCTCTTAAACATCATATGCAATTCAGTACCTAGTTTCATGTCGTCTATGACTTGCTCATGTACAATTGTAGCTTCATCTTCAAGATCCGTGAACACTCTGCCAAATACCAAACAGAAAACCGCATCACCACAAATGCTATCGGAATTCCAAAAAGTAGTCAATAACCAGCTATTATGACCACTGAGGATGGATAATATGTGGTCTTGCCGATGTAACACACGTTCCAACAACAAAAATTGGTTTAACAAAAAATCATGAGCATTCATTGCTTGCATTTGCAATTAGGTAATTGCTACAAAATTAAAGTGTATACATTTAATTCATCTATATAGGTAAAACGTTTCTATTCATCCATAAAAGCACATTTCTAATTCCTTTTAACAACTTTGTAATTAATTGCTAAACTTTAATTTAATTAGAAAATAGATTTTTGGTGTAATTATGTGATTCTTTACAAAAGAGTCGTACTAATTACATAAGCAATCACTGACTGAATGATTGACCTTTGATCTGGAATTTTATTTGAATGTGTGTTTGCATAATGGATTATGTTTTACTCTGGGGAAGATTTTAGTGCTTTTATTTTTTGGGGAAAGCATTCTTTTCAAACCTGGAATTGTTCCTCTCAGTTGCATCTCACAGTAATTCTTTTCTACTGGACATATCCATCTATTTTTATTCAGTGAGTTATGATATTTGCTACTGTTGCTCAATTTGGAAAAGGGGTCCAGCAATTATGACTGTGGCTGCTAATGCGCCTATTTTGAATCTCAGTGTCATGAATTGGAATAGTGTTGCTAACCCTTTACTGACCTTATCTGGCAACATAAGAGTAATGAGGGGAAACCTGGTGAAAGTATATAAAATTATGAGAAGTGTCAATAGGGTAGAGAGTGAGAACCTTTTTCCCTGGGTGGAAATGTCCAAGATCAGAGGGCATAGCTTTAAGGTGAAAGGGTAAAGTTTAAAGATGTGTTGGGCAATTCTTTTTTAATGCAAAGTGTGATAGGGGCCAGGAATACGTGGAAATGGGTGGTGGTGAAGACATATTGGAGTTTAGTTTATCTTGACATCGTGTTCAGCACAGACATTGTGTAGGGTGCTGTTTCATGTTCTAATGAGATCATGTTTCATTACAATGTTACAATCTTAACTAATCTCCTCTGCCTGCACATGATCCATTTCCCTTCATTCACTACATATCCATGTGCCTATCCAAAAAACTCTTAAATACCACAATCGTACCACCTCCAACGCCATCACTGGCAGTGGGTTCCTTGCACCAATGGTATATAAAGAAAACTTTCTTCTCATCTTTACTAAACTTTGCCCCTCTCATCTTAAAGCTTAACCCTCTTATTTTTGACATTGTATTCTGTTGTGCTTATAACAATAAACTCGATTTGACTTTTGATCTCTCTCCTCTGAGATGCTTTTTAAATCCTACATCTTTAACAGACTTTTATTTATTGCGCTGATACCTCCTCATGTGGCACAGCACAGAGATTTATTTAATAATACTCCTGTGAGTTTTAGCTAAGTTAAATACAGCACACCACGTGGTTCCTTTGGTCAGATAGCAGAAGGCACAGCTTGAGTCAGTATTTTGTATATGATGCTTTTGGTGGTTCCCCCATTTTGTTCCATTTGTTTTACTTAGACAAAACTTAGAACAGAAAAAGACAACTCTTGAAATATTTTACCTCTTGCAGATCCCAAAAGTAAAACTGTCAGTATAGGTTTTTGTTACTACTGAGATTGTAAAGTGTTCTGGAAATTGTTTTCTTTAGATTGCACAAACTGGGGATCTCATCCTTGAAGTATACCTGGAGAAGAAGGAGACTGACTGTTGCTTCATTATTAGGGTAGGCATTTGCTTCAAGTATGAAATACTCAGTGTATTGCATCCTTATTCCCAGTACTTTGAAATGTTTCTACCTTTAATGTAGTTAATTAACTTCAATTTAAAACCAACCAAATAAAACTATTTTTATACACCCACAACTGGTCCCAAACTAGAGTTTGTATTTCATAGATGTATTTCAGGAGCACATTAAAGTTAAGTGGAATGAGTGTGTTCACTGCAACACCAGCTGATTTTTTGTGCGTCTATTCCCGATCTATTCCTCTCATGTAAATAACCTGTGCAGTAATAATCATCGTTGTATTGCACTCTACTCATTTGGAGCAGATTTGCCCCTTCATCACACATGCTCTCATATGCATAGTCTCTAGTTAAATCTGCAGAGGAACTAACTCACTGTGTTAGAAATAAAGATGATTAATAGCTTAAATTGAAAGAAGCGAACTTAACTATCAGATCAGCCGAAGTTGCTTTATTTTTGAGGGGAAAAAATGCTTCAATTTTCCCAAAATGCATACCCATTTAACAATTACATAATCGGCATTCACTTTGAATTTTTGTTTCCATTGTTCCAGTGTGGACAATGGTATTGAGAGATTAAACAACCAATGGTCACTTCAGTCATTTGTTCTACTTGTTTTCTACACCATTTGCATTGATATTTTGGTCCCTTTGATTTACACCAAGGTCTGGCAGATCTGTTCAACCCAGTGAATGCAGTCAGAAATATCACAAATTGAGCCGCAGGCAATAAGCTGCTGCAAAATAAAACTTTTCACAGGCAAATGTAGCAGCCATTTTACAAAAAAACAAATGCACAAAGGTATAGGACAGGAAATGTATGCTTCAATTGTGATGGAATATTTGCTTTAACTTGAGATAATGCTATGGCTTTTATTTCAGCACCTTCTGTCATCTATATCTGTCATAGGAGTACTTGTTTTGTGAAATGGATTTTACTAAATTATCTCACTCTTAATTGAAAATAGTCCTAGATCAGAATTCCATTTGAATTACAAAAGTTTTGGAAGTTCAGACATAATTACATATTTATCAAATTTTGTTTTGGAATAATTTATACCTAGCACGTCAGCTACTTTTAACAGCTTTGAGTGCTTTGAAATAACGGCCTGGTTTACTTTGTGGTTTACAGGTATCTCCGACAATGACGGCTGGAGAGCTGACTCACTCTGTCTTAGAAATAAAGAGCATCGTTATTGAGGAGAAGATTGTTTGGGCCGCGTTTGAAGTGATAGAGAATGGAGACCTTGGTAGGATATTAACAGTTGCAGATTGTAATTCAAAACACAATGTTCTTTCAAAACACAATGAAGACTCTTTTGTCCCCTCTTGTCAATCTCAATCGACATGTAGTAGTCACCCTTAAAAATCGTCTCCTGATAATAAGGGCCGACACCCACATTAACCATAAGACTTAACTTAACATGATCCAAATGCCAAAGAGCTACACTCTTAGCCCAAAGCATCCCACAGCCAAGCGGCAGGTGGTCTTCTAATGACGCACAAAAGATGCCCCACCTTTGACAGCCAACAATGATGCCCTCAAGTTTGCTAACTATCAAATATGAGCAGAGACATTTAAAAGCTGATACAAAATGAAGCAAGTATTTTTTTATTAAGTCACAGCTCATTTTTGAACTAAATTGATTCTGGTTAAAACTACTTAAAACACACAAAACATTGCAAATAATGAACAAACCAGAAAAAATATGAAATAAAGGAATTTGGAAACAAGGAACTGCAGATGCTGGTTTACAAAAGAAGACCCAGATTTCTGGAGTAGCTCAGCGGGTCAGGCAACATCTTAAGAGTGCATGAATAGGCAATGTTGCTGGTTGGGAAGGGTCCAAACCCAAAATGTCACCTATCCATGAACCTCTGAGGCACTGATCTACTCCAGCACACTGTCTTCCCAAAAAATGAACTTGTTTTCCACTTTGCTTCCTCCTTCGCAGTGCTCCATTCAACTTAAGATCAATTGGGTCATGCATCCTGCAACAGGCCTTACCTTACAAATCTCCCAAGATGCCCTCAAGTTTGCTAACTATCAAATATGAGCAGAGACATTTAAAAGCTGATACAAAATGAGTTCCTCAGAGTTAAAACTGAGCACTCTCTGCTGCTGGATTACATGGATGCCAGAGGTTTCCAGCAAAATCAAGATTCTGTTTCCATTCCCATCGTTCATCTAACTGACCAGCAGCCACTGCCTATATCTTTGGGTCACTCGAAAAGAACATTCAAGCTTGGGCTGAACAGCTGCCCAGAGAAACTGTCAGACACTAACCACTTACAGTGTTCTCATTGCTGAGTCCCCTACCATCAGTTTCCAAGGAGTGGTGACCATTGACCAGAAATGCAAAAGGACCAACCACATAAATATTGTGGCTTAAAGAGCAGGTCAGAGGCCAGGTATTTCACAGCGGTGCCTCATCTCCTGATACCCCATTAACGTTACAAGGCATGTCAGGAAAGAGAAGGAATACTCCACACTTGCCCTGATGTGAGCAGGATTGACTACATTTAAGAAGCTCATCACAATCAAGGACATAGCAAATGCCTTGATTGGAGTCTGAAGCATTCATTCCCTCTACCATTGGCAGAGAATGGTGTTGTGACTTGCAAAAATGTTTGGTAGTTTGCTTCATCTCTATGACAAACATGTGAAATAACTTAAGGGCCTGTCACACTTAGGCGTCATTTGCATGACATCCTAAAAATTGGTTGGCGCGTCATGACACCCGCATGGCGCGTGGTGAGGCATGGTGGCTTATGCAGTGACGCACGGTAATGTGCGGCGTCCCACGATTTTAGAATGCTCAAAATCCTTGCGTGCCACTGCGTGAGGTATCCCTTGCGCATGCCGATGTACTGATGGCGCACGCTGGCATACTGATGGAGTATGTGTAGCGCATGGTGACGCATGGTTACACACGGTGACGCACAGACATTGCCTATGCTAATTTATTACGTGTCACCACACGTCAACGTCTGTAACCATGCGCTGTATGCCGTTGTCTCGCCATTTGCACCTCATTTGAGCACCACATCACATGACCACCCGGGTATAAAGCGCGCGTAGTTTTGAAAATTTTTAACTAGGAAAATCTTGCCATGGAGATTGGACTAAGTACGAACGACATTGCAAATCGCTCCCAAAAGAAGCAGGGCCCTCAAGAGCACTTGGCGTGCGACTGACGTACTGCTAGACGATTTTCGCGTGACAGTCACTACCGGCCTGTCGTGTAAATGACGAGCAAATTACGCCTGAGGGACAAACCCTTTAATGTGAAGGTGCAAAAAAAATTGCCCATTATTTAACATTCAGTGTTGCAGATAAGAACGTTTCATGGTCTTGTCAGTAGACCGATACTGTTGACAATAATGTCCTTTTAATTTCAAAGTGATTACTGCCTGAAACATGCATTAGAACAGATTTTCTGAAGACTGGTTCCTGTTTAATGCCTGTTAAATCCATGTAATATTCTAACTCGTAAATACTCTTTCATAGTGAAATATTGCAGCATGTGCCAACTACAAAGTGCACTACAATTACTCAACTAGAACTGTTGGTTGCTCTACATTAAGTGAGAAATCTTCAGATTAAGTTATTTCACTCCAACAGCATCTTTCATGCCTTCCTACCCAACAGCATTGTTTTGGAGCATCTTGCCCAGTGGACCAAGAAAGTGGTTGACCATCTTATTCAAGAGGCATTCGATGGATGGGCAATAAATCCCATCAATGTTAATGACGCCTGTGCTCTGACAAATTAGCAAAATAAAATTTTCATCTTTAGCTGAAGTTTAAAGGTTGTTTATTCTACCTGGCTGATGTTTTGAGCAGGTTGACAGTTTGAACCAGATCCTATCCTTGCCGAGGATCTACATAGAGATGCTTACTTGCCAGAGTAATAAAATAATGGTCTGCTCTACTTTCCTTTCATAGTTGTAGTTAATGCTCTTCAGAGTGGGCCTCTTGCCTCCTGTACAACTCGGCCAACATTTTAAACCAAGGCGATGTTAAGAAATATGCTCTAGATGTTTATAATCAAACTATTAAAATGGTTATTAATGTTATATTAATATTGCTTCCTTTTGCTGCCAAGAAACAATATCAGTGATAAGAATTTTGAGGTTTACGATTGGAGCTGGAGGGATTTGAATAAGCTATCAATTAAACTGATGCATCGCAAATTAATTTCTAAGGGGTTAAGTACATTTTGCATTTTCCTGAAGGATTTGCGAGAATAAATTGTCACATCAAACTGACGACTAATACTATGCACTAGTTAAATTATTTATTTGTATTTATATATGTCCTTAATTTGGCTCACTGTTAATTTATTGCTCTTGTTATTTCATGTCAGAAGTTATGGAAGGAATAAATAACATTTTCAAATATTTATTGTCTACTATTTAATATAATTATTGTGCCTTTTCCCCTCCACAGAGAGACTGTTGCACTATCAAGAGCATGTGCTGGAACAGGTTCTTCAGTGGAGCATACTGCCGGAGCCTGAATCTGCCTACTTGATCATAAAGCAATTTCAAACAGCAAACGCAATCAAAAACTACCTAGGTATAAATGTCAACTTTGACATGTTTTTAATGAAACCAGATTATTGCACCCATATAGTTGTAACAGCATATCATTTCTGCTTGTCTGTTGTTAGTAAACCAAGGCACATTGATCAATTTTATATTGGAATCTAGCAATATCCTAATTAAATAGGCGCATAATTTTATGACAAGGAAGATTGACAGTTTTCACATAGGCTTTCCTAGTCTGCATCTTTCTAATAGCTGTGTGGCCTGCTCTAACGTAGTTTGCTCAACTTTTATTACTCTGGAGAGGCTTTACTGTCTTTATGTGATTTATATAGGTGTTGAGTTTAGAGTTCTGGTACTTTACAGCATTAACAATTGCCTGCGAGGGTTCGGCATTCGACTGGAAGATTGGAGGCAGTCCTTAGGTTTGTGGTCTGGTTATGATGGCGGCTGGTGTTTGCAAATCATCTTGATGTATCCTGCAGGCGATAGGCACAAAGCTACTGGAGAAACAGGGGCTTGGTATAGAGTCCAGTAGCAGGACAGTTGACCAAAAGAGCTGTCCTTGGGGAATGACATTTGCTTTAACTTATGATAGGCATATGACAGGCAGAACTTGAAAATCTTGATTGGACTGTAAAGTACGGGCACTCGGTTGCCTTTTGCGCAGTGCACAATTTTTCTTTTCATTGATTGTGATTTTCACAATAATAAACCCAAATAAGTTTGATGAATGTTCTCAATGCTAAGTTTGTGCCTAGATCACATGATAAGCGATATCTCTTACTGTGCAATTACCATTGAGGATGGGGATCAATTTTGATTCAATTAATAATATGGAAAGCAAGTTGGGAGCAGCAGGGCCTATACCAACAATGAGGTGCCAAGCTGGTGTAGTTACAATGCAAGACTGTGTACATAGGTCTGAGTGCTGCAATTCTATCGTGTCCTGGTGAATGACGGGGGACAGTTAACCAACTGGTAGAGGAAGAACATGCCCATCTTTATTGATAGGAAGGCCTCCTGCATGAGAGCTACAGTCATAACTTGTAGATACAGCGCAGAAACAGGCCCTTCGGCCCACCGGGTCCGCGCCGACCAACAAACCCCGCACACCAACACTATCCTACACCCACCAGGGACACTTTTTACATTTACCCAGCCAATTAACCTACAAACCTGTACATCTTTGGAGCGTGGAAGGAACCCGAAGATCTCGGAGAAAATTAAATTCTTACTTGCAGCAACACAACAGAATACATAAACATAGTACATAGTAAACAATATAATAGATGAGATAGAAAAATAAAGTTAATTGAACAGTACAGCACAAGAACTGACCCCATGGCCTACATTGCCTGCACCGAACATGATGCCAAAACCGTCACCTATCTACCTGCACATAAACCGTATCACTCCATTCACTGTATATCCATATGCCTATCCAAAAGTCTTTTAAATGCCACTAGCATATCTGCATCAACCACTACCCCCGGCAGCGTGTACCAGGCACTCACCATCCTCTGTTGAATAAACGTTCCGATCCCCACCCCCCACATCGCCTTTGTCGCACTTGCACAGTTGGGAACATGAATGTTAATAAAATTCTGAGTTGCTTGATGGAGTAGGTATTTCAGAAACTCCAATTAGTTCCACACTTAAAGTTCCGTTGGAGATAAAACCACTGTTTTCATTGCTGGATGCATCTTTGAAAATTGATTAGTAATCTCAAATATTTTGTGATTTAATGGCTGGAGGTGCAACTTTCTGAGTGATTTTCAAAAAGAGTTCATGTAAAATTTACATAATGTTATAACTCTTAAATGCATATTATTTTTACTTCCACAAATGGGTTGCTGTACTGTCATCGGCATATGTTGCTAAACCAAAATATTCAAAATGAAGCCATTACTTAACTCGAACAAAGTTGGGAAATTAATTTATTTTAAAATGTGAGTTTTAATACGTATGAATGAAGAAATTCTAGTGAGCAATTAGTGAACAACTCCCCCTTTTTTAGTGCTATGAATACAGATATCTGAGGTACATGTACCCACAAAGTCTGTGGTAACTGGCAGAAATAGATACCAACATTTACTTATTTGCAGGTTATGGACAATGCTTCATTGAGGAAACCAGTTTGTGCAAATGAAAATAATATGCGTTTAATAAAAAAAGAAGAAGCGGATATAGACAATTTTCTTATTCCTTTGTGTCCCAGTGAGATTGATAGTGAGATGGATCGTTAAACAGTTGCTCCTGCTGGTTTAATCTGATTGTTTATGATGGGATCACTTAGTTTTGTCACTGGCATGCTGCATCCAAAGTGTAGCATGTAATAAGGATTTCACCTGATTCACCTAACACTATAATATTTTGGAAATGCCCAAGGCTGCTGATGACTCATTGTGACACACAGTTTTGGACTGTTCATTGACAGGTAGTTCATTGACAGTACTGCTGCACAGAAGGATGGAAAATGCCCTCTGACAATAAGTGATGTCTCCACAAAGTGCAATGGTTACCCCTATGAATCACATGTAAAAGCACCTGCCTTAGGTAGACTGATAAGACAAAATAATTCACCAACATTATCTCATCGTATACTGAAGGTTAAGTCTGTGTATTTCTGAGAATCTCCAACATTTCTGTTTGTATCCTGGAGGAGAAATTTAATTCACGTGGCATAAAATTAACTTGCTTTTGACTTAATTACATTGTGTTGCTTAATGTCTGTAAAATTAATGTCTGTTTTATTGCACCTAAACAATTATTCCTGATAATTAGCCAATAGTTAAATCTTAAAGCACAGAACATTTAGGTTGTGATGGTCCATTACATGAACTAGACAAATTATTTGATTTGCCCTTTCCTTTCCCTTCCCTTCAGTGCTGCAGTGTCTTATTATTTATGTGGTTCCCATTTGAAAGTTACTAAATCTTCTGCTCATCTAGATCAAAGCAAATGTGGTTTTAAAATACTCAAATTCCCTTTCCCCTGTTGCTAGAACAGTTTGCTATGGTTCTATATGTTTCCTTACCACATAGAAGGAAGTATTTATGCCTGTCCAGTTTATGCTGATGGAGTAGTCTCATTCTCCCACTAATTTTCCTTGTACCCTGTTCTCCCCACACAATGCTGGAGTAACTCAGCGGGACAGGCAGCACCTCTGGAGAGAAGGAATGGGCGACGTTTTAGGTTGAGACCCTTCTTCCAACTGATCAGTCAGAAGAAGGGTCTCGACCGAAACCAACACCCATTCCTTCTCTCCTGAGATTCTGCTGTCCCACTGAGTTACTTCAACAGTTTGTGTCTATCTTTGATTTAAACCAGCATCTGCAGTTCTGTCCTACACTGGTTAAGATTGAGCCTGTGTTGCTGGAGCTATGAGGCGGCAGCTCTATCAATGCTACACTCAGTAGGAGCTCTGCTTACCAACCCTCTTGCTGGTGGAAATAATTATTCAGAGTTCCAAGCATTTCATGGTGTCAGAAACCCCTGCTGAATTGCCGCTTTATCTTCTCTGCTTTGAGAAGAACAAACCCAGCTGCCAGTTCACAGATTAAACCTATTCCCCCATTAATTTCCCCTGTACCCTGTTCCGTGATACCACGCTTCTATGTTACTGAAGATTCACACCTTTGGTGCACTTCTACAGAGTCTTTTCAACACCCTTTGCATGGTCTTGATATCCTTCCCAAATAGTTTGTCATAGCCCCAAGCTGAGATTTGGAAAGGTTTGACATATCCTCCTTGTGTTATACACTGTGTCTCTACCTCGTACATTTTTAACAGCCTTTTCCACATCCTCTCCCCTTCAAGCAATTCTATACTATGGGCCTCTCTGTTCCTACATTCTTGGAGAACTGCTCAATTTAGTTTCTAGTAAAGCACTTCCAAACTGTTGGAACAACTAAAGCCCATGAGCTAACAGTAATTTGGCTGGAATTCTCTGCGGACTGAGAAATAAAGAGCAGAAACATGCTGTTCTATTGGTGATATAATGTCTGGGCTCGTGCTGAATAAAGACTAAAAGCCAAGACTACCCAAACTTGACCAGCAGAGATAAATGAGCACACGCTGAATACTTAGCTGACAGCTTTGGTCCCGGATCAAGGAATAGACCTTTTCAAAACGAGAATGTAATTTATTACACTTGTCAACGACACAAGTGGTAATATTTCCTATGTGATCACTTGTTTGGTTTTGTGGATCTCCATCCTGTTCCATTCAAACTTTCCCTGATTCATTATACTGTGTAAAGAGCAATATATTCATTGGAACATACACCTGGCTATTCTCCAGTCTGTCATCTCTGCTGGTCAATTCACTGACGTACATTATGTTAGAAGTAAATTTGATTGAAACCAAAACCGTGGCAAAAATAACCAGCGTCTAATTATGCAGCAGCTAAGGAGGTTCCAATTAGAGAGAGAGAGAAGGAACTGCAGATGCTGGGTAAACAAACATTATTAATGCGTTTGTGCTTTAATTATACTTTCATCAAAATAGTCCTTTCATTTTATTTATTAAATTCACATAGTATATATTCTGTCTAATATACTTTGTAAATGCTTTCTCATTATGATAACAAATGAATATATTTGTTTGATTGTTTCCCCAAGTATATATCAGGGCAGTCAGGCTGCAGCAGGTTTGCTCTGGATGTTGCTTCTCACATACAGCCTATAATGATCTGTTCTCTCATCATCAATTATTCTGGTAGAACATGTGTCTTTAATAGAACACATGGCATAATAGAACTTTAAAATATTTCCTCAGATTATTGTTGTGCTTAAAAAGAGAGATCATGTATGTAACAATTAAATGTATCCATCCATAAGTGGATCATTTCAGAAGACCAGTTTGGATCGCATCTGCCTGAGGCAGTTGCATCAGAATTATAGTGGCTCACAATCTAATTTTGAAATGCTCAATTGAACTGAATGACAGCCAGTGGTTCCATAGGGAACTGCTGGACATCAGCTATATGCAGCCCAGTTTGTCACAGAGTACAGCATGGAAGTAGGCCCTTCGACCCAGCTCATCCATTTAGACCAAGCTAATGCCATTTGCCATCACTCTAAACCTTTCCTATCCAGGTATCTGTCCAAACATCTTTTAAATGTTGTTACTGTATCTGCCTCTACAACTTCCTCTGGCAGCACACTCTAACCACTCTACGATAAAGTTATCCCTGGGGTCCCTTTTAAATCTTTCCCCTCTCACCTTAAACCTTTGAAATGTCTTCAAATGTTTTGTTCCTCTACCCCAGGAGAAAATAGACTGTGTGCATTATCCTTATCAATACTTACCATACACATCTGGGCACATTGGCCAATGCAGAAGGGCAAAATGAGCTGGTCTGATGTTAGTTTTTTTCACTCCCACTCTGCCACTGGGCTCCACCGGTGATGGAA
The DNA here is from genome assembly GCF_028641065.1 of Leucoraja erinaceus. Classification (NCBI taxonomy): domain Eukaryota; kingdom Metazoa; phylum Chordata; class Chondrichthyes; order Rajiformes; family Rajidae; genus Leucoraja; species Leucoraja erinaceus. The sequence continues at coordinate 75,914,382 of NC_073377.1, forward strand.
CACGACTGTGCTGAAGTCAGGAGCATTTTTGCGGTGGGTCCGTAGAATTTGGTGACCTGACCACTTGGGTCCTCATCGGTATCGCAGGATGCAGATTGGGTAGGAGCGTCATTGCCTTTTACCTACTGGCAGCACAATGGCGCAGCAATAGATTTGTTACCTCACAGCACCAGAGACCCAGGTTGTCCTCAGATGCTGTCTCTGTGGAGCTTGCATGTTTGCCCTGTGACCGAGTCGGTTTTCTCTGGTTGCCCTGGTTTCCTCCCACATTGCAAAGACATAAAGTTGTAGATTAATTGGCCTCATTAAATTGTCTCTCCTATGCAGGATAGAATAAGAATGAATATCGAAGTTGGGAGGTCATATTGCAGTTGTATAAGATCATAAGTGATAGGAGCAGAATTAGGCTATTTGGTCCATCAAGTGTACTCTGCCATTCACTCATAGCTTCTCTATCTCTCCCTCCTAACCCCATTCTCCTGCCTTCTCCCCATAAACTCTGACACCCGTACTAGTCAAGAATCTACCTATCTCTGCCTTAAATCACTGACTTGGCCTTCACAGCCTTCAGTGGCAAAGATTTCCACAGATTCATCACCCTCTGACTAAATTACTTCCTCCTCACGCTTTCCTAAAAGAATGTCCTTTAATTCTGAGACTATGACGTCTAGTGCTAGACGCTCCCACTAGTGGAAACATCTGCACCACATCCACTCTATCCAAGCCATATAAGACGTTGGTGAGGCTGAGTATATGTTCAGTTCTGGATGTTGAGGATACAAGGATGTTGCCAGGGCTAGAGGGTGTGAGCTATAGGGAGAGGTTGAGTAGGCTGGGGCTCTACTACGTGGAGCACAGGAGGACAAGGGGTGATCTTATTGAGGTGTATAAAATCATGAGAGGAATAGATTAGGTAGATGCACTGAGTCTCTTGCCAAGACTAGGTGAGTCGAGGACCAGAGGACATAGGTTTAAGATGAAGGGGAAAAAAATGTAATTGGAATCTGAGGGGTACCTTTTTCACACAAAGGGTGGTGGATGTATGGAACAAGCTGCTGGAGGAGGTAGTTGAGGCAGGGTCTATCCCAACATTAAAAAAAACAGTTAGACAGTACATGGATAGGACAGGTTTAGAGGGATATAGATCAAACACAGACAGGTGAGACATGTATAGCTGGGACATGTTGGCTGGGGTGGGCAAGTTGGGCCGAAAGTCCCATTTCCACACTGTATCACTCTGACTAAGAGTGCGGGTGAATGTGGTCAGTGCAGATTCGGTGGGTCCTAGGCCCTGTTTCCATGCTGTATCTCTATTAATAAAACACTCTAAATAAAGGTGGGCAGACTCAGTGGGTGACGGGTCTAGAGGATGGGGTAGGCCCAGCATAATCTAGATGAGTAGGGTGCCCGTGATGGTGGGTTTGAGTGGAAAGTTATTCCAATGCCTAAATTCAGCGTTTAAATCTTTCAGCAAAGAACATCAAAGATTCTGGGAAAGCAGGAACTCTGAAATGGAGAGAAGAACCATCAAAACTTTTATCTGGAAAATAAATTTCAGGACCGACATGTAGTCTTGCAAGATGAGAAGCTACTCCTTTACAAAGATGCAAAGGTGAGTTTTTACTATCATTGTGGATTTGATTTTTTTTTTTCAGTTACCCTATTTAAATTAGATGAATTTAATACCCAAATTTAAAACTTCGAATTTAAAGCCACAGTAAAATTAAAAGAAAACACCTTAATTGTGTGAGGAAACAAGCAGCTTAAGTGTACTGAGCAGACAGCTTGGAACTAACTGGTAATCAAAAAGCAAAAACAATCGCAGATCCAAAAATATAAAATAAAAACAGCCAATGCGAGAAATCCTCAGCGAGGGAGAGAGAAACAGAATTAATGTTTCAGATCAATGCCCTTTTGTCAGAACAAACTGGACTAATGAGGCTATTTTGCTGACTTCTCCCCTCAACTTGAGCATTGATTCTGTGAAAGTTGGGGAGCTTTTCCTCTCTAATGCCCGATTAATCCAAAATATCCTTGGTCGTAAATCTGATGATTAGAACATAGAAAATAAGTGCATTGGGAGAACATTTGGCCCTTCGAGCCTGACTTTGGTATTAAATATTGAGAAAATCAACTCAGACTGTCATTGTCTTCGAGGAACAATACGTGGAAATTGGTCCTACTACCAAATGTATTTTATGCACAAATAAAATATACTCTCTACCCCCTACATTGCAGAAGTGATTATTTTTTAGTTCATTAGTTTCCATCGGGAAATTGGCCAGGACACTTCTGTACATGGTTTATCAGCGTGTGTTTGGCCTTTGCCTGTTACCATTTGCACATCTAATGATGGCTTGGTTTGTGCAGCACATAGTACTTCCATGTACAGTTGAAAGTGGCGCTTCTGGGAGCAACCGAGAACTTTCACCGTAGGTAGTAATGCTGCCATGCACCACCAGTGAGCTGGGTTCAATCCTGACCTCTGGCACTGTCTGTGGAGTTGTGTGTTTAGTTTAGTTCAAAGGTTTCAAAAGTCTTTTATTATCACATGTACCAATTAAGGTACAGTGATTTGCAAATTACCATACAGCCATACAAAAAAATAGCAACAAGACGCACAACTACATAAAAGTTAACACAAACATCCACAACAGCGGATTCCCCACATTTCTCACTGTGGTGGAAGGCAATCAAGTCCAATCTTCTTCCTCTTTATTCTTCCACAATCGGGGCAATCGAACCATCCGTTGGGCGATTGAAGCTCCCGCGTTGGGGCGATCGAAGCTCCTGCGGCTTGTAGTTCCCGAAGTCGGTCTCTAACCAGAGACCACGAGCTCCATGATGTTAAAGTTCGCAGGCTCCCATAGTTGGAGCTCCAAGGTAGATCCCTGACAAAGGGATTGCGAGCTCCACGATGTTAAGTCTGCAGGCTCCCATGGTTGGAGCTCCCGAAATCGGTCTCCAGCAAAGGCCGCCAACTACTCGATGTTAGGCTGCAGTGTGGACAGAGTTACGGTACGGAAAAAAGCACATCTCCGTCAACGTAAGAGATTCAAAAATGTTTCCCCCAACCCGCAACCCCCTCCATAAACCAAGCTAAAGAACAATAAAAACAAACATTTTACACATACTACTAAAACATCAAAGAAAGAAGGGACAGACAGGCAGTTGGTGAAGCAGCCATTGCTGGCGCCACCTGGCGAATCAAAGTTTAGGGATACAGCGTGGTAACAGGCCCTTCGGCCCACCGAGTCCGCGCCAACCAGCAATCCCCACACACTAACACTATCCTCACACGGGCAATTTCAGGTCAGGACCTTTCCAAAGAAACATCATCGCTTGCCACCTGACCCACTGAGTTCCTCCAGCACTTTGCTTCGTGCTCATTTGTGGCTTCTTGTGTTTTGACTTTTCAATTGCATGTGTTATTTTATGTGCCCTTTACGAATTTGCAGTTTTTTTAAATCACTCGGCTCCATTCGGTGATCAATGCTGCTTGACCAGCCCACACATCGGAGTGGCTTTGGAGAGTCAATCAGGCCAGACCAGATTGTTGTGAAGAGGTAGCCCACATACAGCAGATGACCATGTCCTCCATTCCACCCCACTATCTCCCCCCCACCCCCATGATTTTCCTCACCTCCATGACAGCCTCCTCTGCTGCTGTACTGTGACTGTTATTGGAAACGTTTCTCTAGGTGCTGACTCATTTCTCAGTTGTTATTGTGGCAGTTGGAACTCAATGTCCTTTAGTGTATTTTATTGTTTGCAAGATATCAAAGTGGATTTGAGATTCTTTCACAGCAGATCTATAGCTCAGCAAAAGAAGGTTAAATTCAATTTCTAGGCACAACTTGTGCACATCTTTTTTTGTAATCATGAACATGTATTTGTTTGGAATTATTTTAGTCTTCAAATTCACTTTGGAAACTCTCTTAATTGGTTTTCACAGTCACTTTTTCTCTTCTAACCTCCTTAACCTCACCCACATTAACATTCAATATGTCTTGTACAATACAATGCTTCTTAACTTGTTTTAATTCTAAGTTACATGATGCTTCATTTATCAATCTAATGGACAACTAAAATGTGTATGAAGTATACATTTGATATATTCTTTCAGGCCATTGATTATAATTTACAGGGGCAGTTTTGACTTCCATAATAACCGGGCACATAAAATCCAGAATTATCTTCATCTCTATTAACAGTGAAAGTTTTTTGGTACATTATTTAAAACAATGAGTGAACCTCAGCTAACATTGCATATAATGAATGCAAGGAAATAATTTTAAATTAGCCCTAATGATATTTGTACAGCCATATATTCCAAGAGGGAGACACTGTGAATATTATCAATATTTTATCACCCATACTTGCAACTGGAAGAACATATCTCCTTTAATATGTTCCCTCTCTCACCTTAAGCCCGTGCCCTCTAGTTCTCACATTCGCCTCTCTGGGAAAAAATCCTGACTATCTACCTTATCCCTTGTCTATCCATCTTATCTATACCCCTTCAGCCTCATTCATTCCGGTGAGAATAACCCACCTTATCTCTCATTATAACTATATATTTCCATCTCGGGCAACATCCCAGCAAATCTCTTCTACACTCTCTCTGTTGCTTTCACATTCTTCCTGCAGTGCAACCACCAGGACTTTATGCAATATTCTAAGTACAGCTGCAACATGATATCCCAACTAGTACACTCAACGCTTCAGCCTTTGATGGTAAGGAAACCAAATGTCATTTTCACTACCACCTGTGTTGCCACTTAATGTGAATAATGAAATTGTACTGAATGTCTCTCTGTACATTAATGCACCTTAATTCCTGCAATTTACTTTATGTCCAACCAGAATTTGACCCCTCAGAGCTCATTACCTCATAGTTAGCTGGGATTAACTTCCATCTCGCACTACTCCACCGACCTTCCCAGCTGATCTATATATCCTCAGGCAAACTATTTCTATGAGTTCATCAATTTTTGTGTCATTTGCAAACTTACTAAGCATACCAGTGGCATTTTCATTCGAGTCATCTTACAGACAACATCGTAAATCCCAGCATCGATCCCTATGGTTCACCATTTATTACAGACTTACAGTCATGTAAACATCCATCCACACCTACTCTCTGCTTCCTACCACTTCACTAATTGTGGATCCAGTTTGCCAATATGACTCAAATCCCCTGTGCCTTAATTCTCTGGACCAGCCTACCATGCAGGACCTTTAGTGACATCAGCCTATGAGTTATAAAGACCAGGAGAGTGAAAGGAGTTTGGTCTGAAAGCAATGTTGACTATGCAATTGGCTGCTGCTGCTCTCCATTAACACTTTGAACCCAGAGGGATAGGTCCACAAGGAGGAGAGTGGTAAAGCTTATTGGAGTGCTCTGAACTGCCAGGAATCACCTTGTAAACATTTATAGATGAAGACAGTTTTCAAGACTGAACTCTATTATATGTCATTCACAAGTATAAGGTGGCAACGTGTCTCCACTGCAAATGTGCTCCACTCTGACCCTTACTTTCCCACTAACTTTAAATGCCCCCAAGGACCTCAATTTATTTTGAGATAAGTGTGATGTGATATCACATCAATCACACCTTTAATTGGAACTCCACCTAATAAGAATGAGCAGGATGTTCTGTAGGTCAGTGGTAGGGCATAACCATTTGATTTAATTTTTTTTTTTCAATAGTTTTATTAACAAAAGTCAATACGTAGCTTGGATATAATTAAGTGAACCATATGTGCCATTTTTTTTTAAACAGGTGGTGCAGAAATGTTCTCGGGTTGATGCTTTTACAGTCTGAAGGATTGAAATATTGCTAAGACTTGCACATAACTAAACAGAGCTTCCACATTATTAAGAATAAGGTTAAAATAAACTTAAGTAAGCATTTACTTCCATCATCATTGATTGTGAATGGCAAGGCAACCTCATCATATGACCAATTTAACCCTTATCCCTTTTGGAGTCTTACAGCACGGAAACAGGCCCTTCAGCCCAACTAGTCCATGCCGACCAAGATGCCCCATCTAAACTGGTCCGATTTGACCCCATTTGGTCCATGTCCCACTAAACCTTTCCTATCCATGTGCCTGTCCAAGTGTCTTTTAAATTTATTATTTTACCTGCCTTATCTACCTCCTCTGGCAGCTCACCACCCACCACCCTTGAAAGGTAAACTCACCACCCACCACCCTTGCCCCATTGTGTTTCCATTGAATCTTTCCTATCTCACCTTAAATGTATGTTTTCTGTTTTTTGATTCCTCTATCCTGGGTAAAAAAATCTACAATCGCCCTATGAATTCCCTTCATGATTTTAAACATTGTATAAAATCACCGCTCGGCCTCCTGCACTCCAAGGAATAAAGTCCTAGCCTGGTCAACATCTCCATATAGCACAGACCCTCGAATCTTGGCAACATCCTCATTGGCGGCGCGACTCACCCGTTGCAGCGGCCCCTACAGCCTGTCTGTCTTTTTTTTATTTTTTGTCTAGTTAAATGTAGTGTTTGCTGTTTTTTAATAGTATTTTTAAATGTGTAAATGTGGGGGGCGGGGGGGGGGGAGGGGGAAACTGTTTTAAATCTCTTCCCTGTCCGGGAGACCCGACTTTTTCCCTGTCGGGTCTTGGCTGTCGTTGGGGCCTAGCACCGTGGAGCGGCCTCTAGCCTGAACGACCCGGGGGCTCGGGAGACTGCGGAGCTGCGGAGCTGCGGATCTGCGGACTCACCATCGTCGGGGGTGGCCGGCCTCGGAGCGTGGGGAGCGGCGGTGACTCGCTGCTGCGACTCGACTCCTGGGGCTCGGAGGCTCCAGCAACGCAGCCGCAGCCGCAGGTCCGGTGGACCGCGACATCGGGAGCTCGCGGGTCTGGGAGGAGAGAGAGAGAGACCGTTTCCCGGAGCACCCGCAACGCGACTTCTCCAGCCGGTGTCACGGGGTTGGAACGACCCGGAGCGGGACGAACATCACCCGGCACGGCTTCATGGCCGTGGGACTCACCATCGCCCGTGGGGGTTCCAACCTTGGACTTTCAGACCGGGAGCGGGGCCGTAAATCGCCCCGCGCGGCCTAAAATGGCCGTGGGACTCATCATCGCCCGCCTGGGGCTTGGACATCGGGAGAGACACGGAGAACAGGGGAGAGAAAAGACTTGCCTTCCATCACAGTGGCTTCACTGTGATGGATGTTTGTGTGAATTTAATTATGTGTATGTCTGTAAGACAGTGTCTTTGTTTGTATGGCTGTGGAAACAACATTTCGTTTGAGTCTCACTGGGGCTCAAATGATAATAAATTTGTATTGTATTGTATTGTATTGTATTGTATTGTATATGTCAATTCTGCACTCTTTCCAGCTTAATTACATCTTTCTTACAGTAGGGTGACCAAAACTGAATACAGTCCTCCAAATGCAGCCACACCAATGCCTTGTACAACTGTTATAGAACGTTCCACCTTCTATAATCAATACCCAGATTAGTCATTCTTCAGCCCACTTGCCCAACTGGTCGAGATTGTGCTGTAAATGTTGATATCCTGAAATGGCCGAGAATTTAGAAAAATTACATTTAGAAAAAATTAGGCTTGTTTTGGCTGATAAAGTAGACCAATTCTCCAAAACATGGTCTCCTTTCACTGAATTTCTTCAACAAAAGAATGGTTGAACACAAATTGAAAACCGATGCTTGGGATGGGTGAGCGGGGCTTTCTAAAAGTCCAGATGCACTACATCCTTTGGCTCTCCTTTATACATTTTACTTGGCACATCCTCAAAAAAATCCTGAAGATTAGTCAAGCATGATTTCCCCTTCATAAATCCATGCTGACTTGAAGCAATCCTTTTACTGCTATACAAATGCGCCATTATTACTTCTTTAATAATTGACTCCAGCATCTTTCCCACCACCGATGTCAGGCTAACTGCTCAATAATTCCCTGTTTTCTCTCTCGCTCCTCTCTTGAAAAGTGGGATAACATTAGCTACCAGGAACTGATCCTGAATATATAGAACATTGGAAAATGATCACCAATGCATCCACAATTTCTTGAGCCACCTCCTTGAGTACCCTGGGATGCAGACCATCAGGCCCTGGGGATTTATCAGCATTCTGTCCCATCAGTCTGCCCAATACTATTTCTCGCCTAGTGCAAATTTCTTTCAGTTCCTCTGTCTCCCTAGATCCTCTGTCCTCTAGTACATCTAGGAGATTGTTTGTGTCATCCTTAGTGAAGACAGAACCAAAGTATCTGTTCAACTCCTCTGCCATTTCCTATTTTCCCATAATAATTTCACCTGTTTCTGCCTTCAAGGGACCCACATTTATCTTTACTAATCTTTTTCTCTTAACATGCCTAAAGAAGCTTTTACTATCGTTCTTTATATTCTTGGTGAGCTTACCTTCGTACTTTTTACTTCTTCCACTTCACCTTGCCCATCCCCTTATTCTACTCTTTACTGGGCTGTAAAACCTCCAGCTCCGGTAGATTTTGGCCCATTAATTTCGTAAAACCTGATTATCTTTGATAATTGTTGTTGGAGCCAAGGAAGAATGATTGAAAGTTAGCACCCAGCTTCAAATGGTAAGGCTAAAAACAACAAACCAAGCCAGAAACTTAGGAGTAGTCATGGACTCAGACCTGAACTTCAACAGCCACATAAAAACAGTCACAAAGTCAGCCTACTATCACCTAAAGAATATATCAAGGATTAAAGGACTTATGTCTCAGCAGGATTTGGAAAAACTTGTCCATGCATTTATCTTCAGCAGGCTCGACTACTGTAACAGTGTCTTTATAGGTCTCCCTAAAAAGTCGATCAGACAGCTGTTAATTCAGAACGCTGCTGCTCAAGTCCTCACTAAGACCAAAAAGGTAGATAACATTACTCCAGTTCTGAGGTCTTTACACTGGCTTCCTATCTGTCAAAGAATTGATTTCAAAATACTACTGTTGGTTTACAAAGCACTGAATGGTTTAGGGCCAAAATACATTTCTGATCTTCTGCTTAGCTACGAACCACCCAGATCTCTCAGATCGTCTGGGACAGGTCTGCACTGTGTCCCCAGAGTCAGAACTAAACATGGAGAGGCAGCATTTAGTTTTTATGCACCACATATCTGGAACAAACTCCCAGAAAACTGCAGGTCTGCTGCAACTCTCAGCTCTTTTAAATCTAGACTGAAGACTTTTCTGTTTGCCGCTGCCTTTCAGTAAACAATACAATTTATTAATTACCGCACTGTAACTTCTATTCCTGGTTTTATTCTATTTTAAATATTTTATTTGATTGCCTTTAATTTTGTAATTATTTTATCTGAATAATCTAATAATCGTTTTACATCTAAATGTCATTTTATATGTGTTTCTTTCCAATGCTTTTAATGTTTTATGTAAAGCACTTTGAATTACCCTGTTGTTGAAAGGTGCTATACAAATAAACTTGCCTTGCCTTGCCTTGCCTTGCCCCGCTGCGGGAACCTAATTTCCGAGTTTAGAAGAGTTTGCGCTCGACTCAAACTTGCAGCATGGTCGACCTGTGGTCTGAGGAGATCCTAGGAGGTAACTGTTATGCCCCTGTCCCACTTAGGAAACCTGAACGGAAACCTCTGGAGACTTTGCACCCCACCCAAGGTTTCCATGCGGTTCCCGGAGGTTTTTGTCAGTCTCCCTAATGGTCGGAAGTGGTTTCCGATTCTTCTATGTTCCAGCGATTATTTCAAAAAATTCAAAACCGGCTGCGACTAAAAATCGGTTGCCGTTTTAAAAATCGGTAATTTTTTAGTCGAAGCCGGTTGCGATGTTAGTTGAAGGTGGTTGCCGGTTGCAGGTAGTGGAAGGTAAGACCTCCCTGGTGGAATAAAACTGGGTGAAAAGAAGGTTAATATTAACATAAGCATGTGACCTCTGTCACTCCTGGGCATGCTCAATCATAGTTGCAGAGTTCTTCCAGCTCATTAAACAGCTCAGGTGTGATTCGTAGAAAGTTTTTAAATGCAGACAAATCCTCCTTTTGCAGCACATTCATCAGGTTAGCATACTGTCCAAGCATCAATCTTCTTTGCAAGAAGGGCTTCACCCACTGGCACCTCTTCTTCTGCTTCCTCTTCACCCTTGTGCTTTCCCTTCTGCCTTTCTTGAAAGGCTGATGAAGAAAAAGGGCTGCTGCTGACAGCAGTGGATGTACTTTTAGTAACATCTACCTAACTAGTTCCTTCCCTGCTCTCATGGTTCTGAATGATTAAAAAATAAACCTGGGAGGCATTTGCAAACTCTGCAAACTCGAAGGAAGTTCCCGCATACTGGCGCCCTCAGTTTGGTTGAGGAAAAGTTTTCAGCATGCTGAAAAATTTTCCGCAAATAAAAATTGATCGGCATGGTTCTTTTGAACTCGTAGTGCAGTTGAGTGGGGTCACTTTGTAGTTATAGGCAGTCGAGGGCAGCCATAGGCAATCTCCTTTGTTGACCAGGCATTTTAATTAGCTCTCTGGAGTTTTCAGAATCAAGGAAAACCGACCGGTAATGTTAAATGCCCGCTAAACTTTATTAAAAGTTGTCTGGCTTCTTAAAAGTGTTTCCACTCCTTCCCCCCCTACTCCCCCCTTCTCTCCCCTTTCCCCCCCCCCCCCCCCGCTCTCTAAAGAACTTACCGTACACTGTGCCAGCCGTCTTTTACCTTCCTGTTCATCGCACGTGTGAATTTTGGGTTTGCACCGTGTGAATTTCAGGCAGCGCTCCCCCACTTGCCCTGGCCCTCGCCTTTGCGATATGTCCATGGCCCCTGCTGTTGTGTGTATGTGTGTGTGTGTGCGCTGACGGTCGATCCAGCTCGCGGTTTTTCAGGCGAGTGCCCTCGAGCTTGAAGGTCGAAGACAGTTGCTGAAAAGTCGCGTTAGTGCGACAGGCCCTTTAGTCTCTGGCAAAGTAAGAGATTGTGCCCTCCATCACGTGTAAATGAAATATGATTGTGTTCAGCAGAGTTTCTGCACTTGGGATTAGTGTTGCATTTCGCTAAAGTTCTGATGAGAGAACACAGAAAATCCAGTTTAATGTGACCAATACAGACTATTGAATCATATACGATGCACTCAATTCTTTAAGCCATGGGGACGAGGAACGTTATTGGAGATGTCTTGAGAATAGTCCATATTATTGTCAAGGAGGTGCTGAACATCCTAAGATGTTCGAAGTTAGACAAATCTGCAAGGCTTGATCAGATATATCGAAGGACAGTGTGATTTATGTCAGCCAAGGAGTCTTGGCTGACATAAATGAATTATCTTTTGTCACAGGTGAGGTGCTGGAAGGCTGGAGGATGTCTAATATTATGCCTTTATTTTAAAAAAGTTGCAAGGAAATACTTGGGAACTATAGACCAGTAAGCCTAACATCTGTGATGGGAAACCTACTAAAAAGGATTCTGCAGAATAAGTTATACAGTAATTTGGAAAGCAGGGATTGATTAGAGATAGTCAGTGTGGTTTTGTACATGGGAGATTGCGTATCATAAATTTAACTGAGTTATTTGAAGTAACAAGGTTGACGAGGGCAGGGATGTAGACATAGTCTTTGGCACTTGACCAAGGTCTTTGGTAAGGTAGGCTGCTCTGGACGTTTACTTTACATAGAATCCAGGAAGTGCTAGCTAACTGGATACAGAATTGCCTTTGTGGTAGGAAACAGAGAGTGGTGATTAAAGATTGGTTTTCGGACTGGAGACCAGTGAGTTGTGATGTGTCTCAGGGACAAGCACTTGGCCCGTTGCTGCTTGTCATCTTTATAAATAATTTGGATGAGAATATACGATGTGATTATAAAGATGGAAGATTGTACTAATGTACTGTAGGTGGTATCAATGACAGTAAAAATGATTATCAAGAATTACAGCACAATGTTGATCGCTGGACAAGTGGCACAAGGAATGATTAATGGAGTTTAGTTCAAGTAAGTGTGAAGCATTGCCTTTCGGGAAGAAGCTTAGATGGGGTATCCTGATCGGCCTGGGTGAGTTGGGCCGAAGGGCCTGTTTCCATACTGTATCATTCTGTAGGACCATTTCCCCCCTTTAACACGCTTTACTAAAGGAAAAGAGAGAAAAGTTATGTAATATATTTAACTTTTCACATGCCCTGAATGAAGTTTAAATAAATACAAAATTCCCGTCCTTACATTATCAGCTAAGGAAACTACTCTGACCTTCAATTCACATTGGAATTCTTGCAAACAACTTTCATTGATTTTCCTTAGGTTCTGAAGGAGGCTTCAGTGGAAAGCAAAAAACGGAAGATACTAAACATCTGAAATCTCATTCCTAGACTGATAAAGGGTTGTTATTCTGAAATTCTTTTTCACTTTCCACAGATGCATCTTGATCTGTTGTAGGCTGTGGGCCGAGGAGCTTTATTCTGCAGTTTCGTGACCCAAGTCACCAAACTACATGAAATTTTCACATATTGTGTAAGAAAATGTATATAAATCACCCCTGAAACTCGATATGAAGAAGACTTGCACATTTTTATTAAATTAGAGAAAAACCGGGAAATTGTCGGGAATTTTTTAGTCCAATCAAAGCACGTTTAACATTGAGTTGTCTGCCAGTTGGCCAATCACGCGCTTTGTTTCAGGCTAGCACACAAAATGGCTGAGGGGGCTTCACAGATGCCTGTTTTACTGGAGATTCCGATGTGTTGTTCTGTGGAATAAATGTTGTGGAAACTTGCAGCAGGTTAATTGTATTTAGTGGGAAAAGCATAAAAAAGGCTGAAGAAAGTGCTGCAAAGTGGATTAAAGTGCAAGAAAGCCTTTGTGTGCTAGCCTGAAACAAAACGCGTGATTGGCCAACTGGCAGACAACTCAATGTTAAATGTGCTTTGATTGGACTAAAAAATTCCCGACATTTTTCCGGTTTTTCTCTAATTTAATAAAAATGTGCAAGTCTTCTTCATATTGAGTTTCAGGGGTGATTTATATACATTTTTTTACACAATATGTGAACATTTCATGGAGTTTGGTGACTTGGGTCACAAAATCCTATTTCTAGACACATTTTTGATGCTCGGCCCACAGCCTATTGAGTATTTCCAATACTTTTACATTTGAGGCCTCTTTTGATCTAATCTCACACTTGGATAAATGTATAGAACTCGTACAACCAAACCAGCTTCACAATTAAATTAGTTTCAATCATTAACATTCACATAAGGCAACAGATTATTACATACGTTGTTATTCTCCCGAGTGTAGAGACTGACACAAGTTTAATGATATGTTTGGAATCTCTTGCCCTGAGTAGGGGAATTGAGGACCAGAGGACATGGGTTTAAGATAAAGGGGAAACGATTTAATAGGAATCTGAGGGGAACCTTTTCACACAAAGGGTGGTGGATGTATGGAACAAGCTGCCAGAGGAGGTAGTTGAGGCTGGGACTATCCCAACATTTAAGAAACAGTCAGACAGAAACATGGATAGGACAAGTTTGGAGGGGTATGGACCAAATGGAGGCAGGTGGGACTAGTGTAACTGGGACATGTTGGCCGGTATGGGCAAATTGGGCTGAAGAGCCTATTTCTACACTGTATCGCTTTATTACTCTAGTAGGTTTGAGAATGGTCTCCTTAGTTTGTGACACTTTGATAGTCAGCCATTGGAATATTGAAGGAGAACAAGTTTGTCTATATTTTTGGGAATTCCAATCTAAATAAACCAATACAAATTTATTGATCAAAGAGTTTTCATTTCACTCACCAATCAAAATGTGTGACTTTTTCAGAGCAACAAACTGGAAAGAGAAGCACTTGTAAAATCCTTGAAGTTCTACTTTGGTCTGAAAAAGAAACTGAAACCTCCAAGCTGGTAAGGATGCTTTGTGGTTAATGCAGAACATACTCAAATGTGATAGACTGCATTCATGAGTACAGGTTGGTTTGGCAGTTCCAGTTAAGGTTCACTAAAAGCACAATGTGAAACACGTAAAACATCGGCTGTTTATAATGCAGCAGGGCATCTTGATTCCCATTCTCTCTGCTGGCTAAAGGTCCTCCAAGAAGATGCATAAAAGCATTGAAAATCCCAAACTAATTTGGAGGGAAAATAAACTGGAAAATTACCCATTGTGATCAACTGAGTTTAGGAGATCATGCAGGACATGAGATACTTACTGTTCTATTTAGTTCTTGCATACCCATTTATGGACAAAACAAAACGTTAATCCCAGTTCTTTTTTTAAAGCAGAAAATTTGCTGTCATAACACAACATATCTCAGAGGAAAAGGAAGATTTCTTAACATCAAATGCAATGGGCTTGTCATTCCGTTCAATCTATCCTACCCAAGGACATTACATCAAAATGATTGTGTCCCAACGCACTTTGCAGCCCAGGTTGACAAGTCAAGTTGGGTTTATTGTCATTTGCCCAAGTACAGTGAGATACAAGTACAATGAAAATGGTCACAAACACACAGAATCAAACACACAAAAACATAAATTATGCACAGAATACACATAAATTACACACATTACACATAAACTACATGTAGATTGCACATAGCACCTGCAGGAAAGTAAAAAGGAAAAAATACTGTAAAAATATGACATCAGCGCAAATCATAAATAGAAAAAAAAACAAATCCATGGTGATGCGAGACATGGTTCATGGTGTTCTGTTGTTGAGGTTGAGTTAAGATTGTGTAAAGACACAAAGTGGTGGAGTAACTCAGCGGATCAGGGTACTTGAAACATCAGCTTTGAATAGTAGAATAGGTTCTTGCAGATTCATTTGAACAAGAAGAAGATTTTGACATCCTCTCTCAACAGTAGCATCTCTGACAATAGTGTGCTATCTCATCAGTTAATGGTGTCAGTCCAGATAATAATGTTCAAGTTCCTAGAGAAGACTAAAGAAGCAAAGGTTTGACCTAAACTCATTGCTAACCAACAAGTATTTGTCAAGCTCAAGCAGGGACAGAATCAGAATAGAGTTACAACATGGAAACAGGCTCTTCAACCCACCAAGTACACACTGACCATCAATCACCCATTCGCACTAGTTTGATGTTACCTTACATTCACATTAGGGGCTATTCACAGAGACCAATAACGTACAAACCCATACATCTTTGATATATGGGAGGAGACCAGAGCACCCAGAGGAAACCCACACAGTCACTGGGAAAGCATACTAACTCCACACAGACAACAAACGAGATTGGGATCGATCACGGGTCTCTGGAACTATGAGGCGAAGGCTCTACATTTGCCTCCCCTTCAATTAAAGAGGTTGTGATTGAAAAGCTTGTATGTAACCAACACCTTTAGTGTCCACAATGTTTTCATTGTTTATTGTATTTTTAACCTCCATGGTGGTGTCTCCGGATTAAAACATTTGTTCTTGTTCACCACTGTCTGAAGGATGAGTAAGAGCTCTTATGTTTATGTATCTCTTTCTCTAATACACAGCTGGGGATTTACACTCTGTTCAGAAAAGCAGCAATGGTAAGTTCTCAAATTAGATCTTTTTCAAAACATTCTTTATCCATAGTAGTTGATTTGAACAGGAGGGAAAAAACATAACTAACTTCCTGGGAATATACTAACATCCTCAGGTTTTTTTCCAGGAATTGACTGACATGAAGAGGCAAAATAAAGATTGTGGGTCGGTCAAAACATTCGGTGATTAGTAGAACAGGCCCAGGATATTATATCACCACCAGGAATTTGACTTGTGCTTAGTTCCTTTTTGCTACTGTTTGCCAATAAAGATGAGCTATTACTTGCTGAATAATAAAGTAATAGAAGGCTTCACAGTTGAGGAAGGTGATAAAGTGCCACAGATATGAGGAAATCTAAATCTTTTTTAAGGGGGGGAATACGCTAAATTTAGTTCAAGTAGGGTAACGATAATGCAAAGATTAATGTGAATGACAATAGGCAGATTTCTAAGACTTGATGATTTTTGCGGCAGTATGCTGAGAGAAATAGATGAGGATGTTGTTGATGCCCTCGCTACATCTTTGAAAGCTAACTTAATTCAAAACTATCCAAAAAGTCTCTCGTATCCATTAAAAGTCTAAGGATAAGTTTGTGCTAGATTGTTCCCGATGTTAGGGATCCAGGACAAGGGGTCAAGTTAAGGATAAGGGGGACATCTTTAAAACCGAGATGAGAAGAACTTTTTTTTCACACAGAGAGACATGATTCTGGAAATCTCTGCCAGGAATTTAGTTGAGGCCAGTTCACATATTTGAGGAAACTTGTACCCTTTCTAAGGGGATTTTTGGGTATGGAGAGAAGGCAGGTACCATATCTGAGGAAGGATGTGCCATGGCTGAATGGAGAGGGTCCAGGCCGAGGTTTGCAAGAAATATGTTTCCTAAAAAATGAGTAAGGGTTCAATTCTGTATGGTTAGTTAGCCACATTTGAAACTTGGCACAATTTTGGGCCTATATTGAGGAAGGATGGAGCTCTGGAGAAGTCCAGATGAGGGGGAAACCTCCCAAAATGTACATATGGAGAGCAATAGTGCACTGGGCCTATATTCACTAGACTTGAAGATAGGGGAACCTCATATACATGTACAGAATAGTGAAAGACTTGGATAGAGTGAATGTAGACAGGATATTTCCACTAGTGGGAGAGTCTAGGACTAGAGATCATAGCCTCAGAATTAAAGCACGTTATTTTTTTTGGAAGGAGATGAGGAGGAATTCCACGGATGTGAATCTGGAATTCTTTGCCACAGAAGGATGTGGAGGCAAAGTCAGTGGATATATTTAAGGCAGAGATGGATATATTCTTGATTAGTACAGGTGTCGGAGGTTATGGGGAGAAGGCAGGAGAATGGGGTTTATAGGGAGCAATAGATCAGCCATGATTGAATGGCAGAGTAGACTTGATGGACCCAATGGCCTAATTCTTCTCTTCATTTATGATCTTATGATCTTATTTGGAGTATTGCACACAGTTCTAGTCGCCCCCATTACAGGAAAGATATAGAGGCTTTGGAGAGGGTGCAGAGGAGGTTTATGAGAATGCTGCCTTATGCAAAGGTTTCAAATAATCTTGGATTGGTTTCTCTGAAGCGTTAGAGGTTGAGGGGTGGATTGATAGAAGTTTCTAAAATCATGAGAGCCATAGAAAGGGTAGGCAATGGAAAACATTGCCCCTGGGTGGTAATGTCCAACACTACAGGGCATAGCTATAGGTGACGGGGAAAGTTTAATGGAGATGTGTGGGACGTTTTTTCACAGACTGTGCTGGCGCCTTGAAATGCATTGCCGGGGGTAGTGCTGGAGGCAGATATGATAGTGGTATTTAGCAGGTTTTTAGATAGGCACCTCACATCTTGAAGAAATGTGACTACTCCTAACAGACAAAGCAGACCAATTCTTAATATTTTGGTCTCCATTTATCGACTTCTTACAAGCATATGGTGCAACATATCTGTAGAAATTAACTGTTTCAGGATCGGGTGAAACATAGAAACATAGAAAATAGGTGCAGGAGTAGGCCATTCGGCCCATCGAGCCTGCACTGCCATTCAATATGATCATGGCTGATCATCCAACTCAGTATCCTGTACCTGCCTTCTCTCCATACCCCCTGATCCCTTTAGCCACAAGGGCCACATCTAACTCCCTCTTAAATATAGCCAGTGAAGGGTGGTCAAGAATAATAAATAGCTATTTCTCCTTCACTCCCCTGTTTTCTATCTCCTCTTTTTCTCTCTCTATTTTCTCTCTTTTCTTCTTTCCTTCACCTCACTGTTCGTTATCACGCACTTCTCTATTTTTCTACTATTCTATTTCTTTTCTTCCATTTACTGCTAAAAATAAAAAAAATAAGAAGTTGTACATAAAATGTAACATGTCAATATATATTAGGTATCTGCAAGGTACCACATTATTGTACGTACTTCTAATAAAATAAAATTTAAAAAAAAATAAAAAAGATAGGCACATGGAAGTGCAGGAAATGGAGGAATATGGATCACGTACAGGCAGATGAGATCAGTTTAACTTGGCAACTACAACTAATCGTAAAACTGTTATACAACTGTTATAATTATAGACCTGAAATGGGAAAATAATAGGCTGGAAATATTCAGCACTTCATCCAGCATTCAGAAAAAACACATTTAATGTTTCAAGTCAATAACCTTTAATTAGATTGTTAACATTTACAGGTAAGTTACTCCATGTAGAATGATTGAGCATTTGGATAAATCTAATGGATTTGAAAAAGTCATTTTGTATTTCCAAAAGGTAAATCATGTTTAACTTGATTGGTAGGATTTGACGAGATTCCACATACGAGAAAGTTTGGAGATTTGTAAATGTGTAGATAACCTTTTAACATTCATAGGACATTGATTTGGAACTGTAGGTAAAGTGATAATGAATTAGGACTCCAAAGCCTGAATCTGGCTATTGTCGCTCCTACGGATCTCAACTGGGATCTAAGTTATTTACAATATGTCTTGACAGATTGAGAACTGGATCAATGCTTGGAGGGAGCAACAATTGGATGCCACAGTAATTAGTGTAGATAGGAGCAGAAAGTTACAAAGGAATAATGATTAACCAAAAGATTCGCCAAAACTGGTGCACACAAAGTTCAAGATAGACTCGGAGTTATGCAGCACCGTAACAGACCGTTCAGCCCAAATTGTCCATGCCAATCAAGATGTCCACCTGAGCTAACGTTTGTCAACCTTTGGCTCGTATCCTTATAAACCTTTATCATTCAAGTACCTGCCTAAATGTCTTTTAAACACTTGAATTTTACCCCTCTATAGCTTCCCTTTACATTTTGTTCCACATACCCACCATCCTCTGGAAATAGGAATGGCTTAGGATTTTGACTTAAGACTATGTTCAGAATATTTTCAAATCGAAAAGCTGTAAGTTATACAGCAGTGAAGAGATACATCCCTTATGGAAAAATTAAAAGTACAGTTGAGGCTATTGAACAGTCTTCTCAAGCTCTGTTTAGATTGCACTTGGTTTACCATGTTCAATTCTATGTTTCGCTCTGTAGGAAACCTATATTGGAGAGGTTATGAACACAGTTTTACATTATAATTCTAGAGATAAAATAACTAAATTATGAAGTGCGATTGCTTTTGATTTAATTACATTTAATGTAAAAGATTAAGAGTATGAGATTAAGAAAATAAGTGTAAATAATTGATGGAGTGGGGCTGTTTGTGATGAAGGCAGATAGCTCATCATCACACAAGGAATACTGGAAATCAGGAGCCCAGGTAAAGTTATGAGGTTAGACCAATTGGAAACTTCAGAACTGAGACCCAAAGGGTTTTGTTGGGCATTGAAGAAAATCAAATATATGCTGATAATTACTTCAAAAAAGACCATTTATGATCACATAATGTGCTGAGAGGCACTAATCCCACATCTTTTTCTTAGCTATTATTATGGAGACAGAATGGGGGTGAGAATAATTAGTTCTGATCTGGAAAGTGGTTGATGCCATGAAACAAATGGGTTTCCTTTTTAATGGATTCACGTTCATAAGTAAAATGAGCAGAATTAGGCCATTTGGCCCATCAAGTCTACTCTGACATTCAATCATGGCTGATTTATCTTTCCCTCTCAACCCGATTCTCCTGCTTTCTCCCCATAACCCCTGACACCCTTACTAATCAAGAATCTGTCAATTGCCGTCTGTGGCAATGAATTCCACAATGGGTTTATGATAATATCTTCTGCATTAAAATTATAATTGATAACATTGGACTGATATGTAAAATATGTATCCATCTACAGGTACTTGTGCTGTGATAAGGAGGAGACATATTTGGAATGGTTGGCTAGTTTGCTCAATGCACAGGTGGGAAATCTTCAATGTTTCTGTGTAATTTTGCAGTCATATTTTGGTTCCATCATGGCTATTTAATTCTTGCATGAGTTCAATGTAATCCGATGCACACTTGAATATAAGGCCCATTTGATTTAATTGTTCCATAATGTTGCAACAAAATGCAGCAACTCAATTCCCTAAAGTTAATTTTTAACATATTTTTGCAGCAATCTTTAAAATTGTAATGAGAAAACTTGCAAAGGTTGGTGGTTCCTCTTAAGGAATTCCTAACAGCAGAAAGCATTTTGTTAATTATTCAAGCAGCCTGGGTGTTGCTCTTAAGATCAGCATTTGTTAACCTTATCAATTGTTCTTAAGAAGGTGGTGGTAAGCTGCCTCCTTGAAATGCCGTTAAGTCGTGGTCTCTTCAAATGCTGTTAAATTGGGAATTTATGGGTTTTAGTCTGGTGATAGGTCCATGGAACGAGCTGCCAGAGATGGTAGTTGAGGCCAAAGATCTTTGGCTGAGGCAGGTATTATAACAGCATTTAAAAGACATTTGAACATCGATGGTGGATCTGTACTTAGATATGAAAAGTAGAAAAAGCCCTCCATATTTAATTGAGCACATTTAATGGACTCTGCAAGCCACCAGAGCAATCCAAATTCAATTATAAATGGATCTGAAAGGTACATGGATAGGAAAATTTAAAGGGATATGGGCCAATTGCGGGCAGGTGTGACTAGTGTAGATGGAGCATCTTGGTCGGCATGGGGCAAAGGGCCTTTTTCGGTGCTGCGTGACGCTATGACAGTGGCTCAAAGATATTATCCTGTTGCCACACCAGATCATTTTTTCTCCAGTCTATGAGTGCTCATCTTTGTATTGCACAGGTTCCCCCTGAGGCCACAGGATGGGAAATTACTGAGTGAGCTTTGTCATGATTTCTGTTTAGGTTTATGCCAGATCATCCAGCTGGTTTTATTTGTTTATTGTACTTTGATACAACTGAATGGATTGCCAGGGCATTTCAGAAGGTAGTAACCTTCACACACATCGAGCCTTCTGTGAAGTCACATAATAACCACACTGGCCTCTGCTTGTGTTGACACAAGGGAGAGCAGATGTTGAAACATGGAGCAAGAAACATGCTGCACGAGGAACTCAGCAGGTGAACTCAACATCTGCAGAGACAAAAGAATTGTGGCTCCGTGCTACCTAACTGAGCAGCTTCGTGAATGAATTTGGATTGTTCCAGCAGCTTGTAGAGTCCATTGAATGTGCTTGATTAAATATGGAGGGCTATTTCCACTGTTCCTATCTAAGTACAGGTCCACCACTGATTTTCCGGCACCCTTGGTTTCTGAGCCTTTGTGGAATATCCATTTTGCTGGGCCAATGGAGGGCATTGCATCTGAGAGGATTCCTACTGTGCCGGAACGGTCTACCTGGGCCGCCAAAAAGTAGGCCTTAGAATTTGACCATGAGAACAGAGCTGCTAGTTCTGGCTGGGCCGGTGTTCCAGAGCCCCGACCACAGGGGACAAATTTAACCTGCTGATTGGCTGCGGAAGTTGGCTATGGGAACGGATCTGCCGGCTCTGGCCAAGCCGGAGCTCCAGAGTCTCGGCTGCAGTGGGGAAATTCAACCAGCCAATCAGCACTAAGGTCCCAATGAGATTGAGATTGGCCGCCTCACCTGGCATAGGCACCACAATTACTGGCCAATTTCCAGTGGGGGTTTCTAGTTTGCTCTCGTAATTTTGTCTGGATTATAGGATGTGCTGAACCATCATGATGATAATTTGCAGTCATGATACGGGTTCTCGACCCGAAACTATGGCTAATCCTTTGCATCCATCGATGCTGCCTGACTCGCTGAGTTCCTGCAACAGTTTTTGTTTTGTTTTGCAGTGGTTATGGATAGCATATTCACTTACCAAAAGTACATTCGTGAACCAGATAGATTTATACAACAATCCAGTAGCTCCATGGCTAACGTTACTGATAATCATTCATTAAGGATTTATTTAATGAACTCAATTTTAGTTGCTTATCTGCCATGGTGGGATTTGAACTCCTCTTGAGACCATTAGCCCAGAACTCTAGTAAGATAATCACTTGGCCATTGCACCTGCTTAGCACTTTAATAGGTACTTCAGTGCCTCGTTGAGCAAATGACCCTGACTACTAATGCACGAAGGGAAGATACAATGCCTTAAGGTGATGAAAATGTGCATATTCATATTCAATGTTGTTTACATGAATAGGTGGAGCAGATTTTCTGCAGATGTTCCTAATCGACGTAAAACAACACTGGAACCTGAGAGTCTGGCAGACATCCACTCTGATTTTAATTAGTTTTCAAGTCTTGTTTCAAGTCAAGTCAAGTCGTCAAGTTTATTTGTCACATACACATACGAGATGTGCAGTGAAATGAAAGTGGCAATGTTCGCGGACACTTGTGCAAAAGACAAACAACCAAACAACTAAACAAACTATAAACACAATCATAACACACATATTCTTTTACATAATAAATAATGGAAGGAAAAACGTTCAGTAGAGTTAATCCCTGGTGAGATAGGCGTTTACAGTCCGAATGGCCTCTGGGAAGAAACTCCTTCTCAACTTCTCCGTTCTCACCGTATGGCAACGGAGGCGTTTGCCTGACCGTAGCAGCTGGAACAGTCCGTTGCAGGGGTGGAAGGGGTCTCTCATGATATTGTTGGCTGTGGAGTTGCACCTCCTGTTGTATAGCTCCTGCAGGGGGGCAAGTCCCATACTGCGTTCGGCCGAACGCACTACTCTCTGCAGAGCCTTCTTGTCCTTGGCAGAGCAATTCCCAAACCAGAAGGTAATGTTCCCGGACAAGATGCTTTCCACCGCCGCTGCGTAGAAGCACTGGAGGATCCTCGGAGACACTCTGAATGTCATCAATTGCCTGAGGTGGTAAAGGCACTGCCTTGCCTTAGTCACGAATGCTGAGGCGTGTGATGCCCATGTCATATCCTCAGAGATGTGGACTCCCAGATATTTAAAACAGTTCACCCTATCCACAGGATTCCCATTTATCCTCAATGGAGTGTACGTCCTCGGATGATGTGCCCTCTTAAAGTCCATGATCAGCTCCTTGGTTTTTTTGATGTTCAAGAGGAGGCTGTTATCCTGGCACCAGAGTGCTAGATCAGCCACCTCCTCCCGGTAGGCCTTCTCATCATTGTCTGAGATCAGGCCCACCACCACAGTGTCATCAGCAAACTTAATTATTGAGTTGGAGCTGAACCTAGCCACACAGTCATGTGTGTACAGGGAGTACAATAGGGGGCTGAGGACGCAACCCTGGGGCGATCCTGTGCTCAGGGTGAGGGACTTCGATGTATTCCCTCCCATCTTGACTACCTGGGGCCTGGCGGTGAGAAAGTCCAGGACCCAGGCACACAGGGAGGTGTTGAGCCACAATTCCATTAGCTTCCCGGCCAGTCTGGTGGGGACTATCGTGTTGAAGGCTGAACTGTAGTCAATGAACAGCATCCTCACGTAGCCCCCCTTCTGGCTGTCCAGATGGGAGAGAGCGGTGTGCAAGACCTGGGAGACCGCATCGTCCGTGGATCTGTTCGGACGGTATGCGAACTGCAAAGGGTCCATGTTCCGAGGGAGGAAGGCGCAGATGTGTTTCTTCACCAGCCTCTCAAAGCATTTCATGACTACCGAGGTAAGGGCCATCGGATGGTAGTCATTCAGACAGGCTGGGGAGGCATTTTTTGGTACCGGTACAATGTTGGATTTTTTGAAGCAGGCAGGGACCACGGACTTGTCCAGGGAGAGGTTGAATATTGTAGTGAGCCCTGGAGCTAGCTGCGTAGCACAGGACTTGAGTACTCGCCCCGAGATGCCATCGGAGCCTGCAGCTTTTCTCGTGTTCACACTTGTCAGAGCCCTCCTCACGTCGTGCTCGGACAGCGAGAATGTGTGTACATTCCTCCCTTCAGTAAGCTAAAGTATACAAGGCTGAAAATTGGAAGCATGGCACCTGTTTTACAAATGCCACGTGATGCAAAATTGTTATTACCTGAATTATATTATGAAGTAAATCATTTCATTGTGAAATTGGACTGGGCACTTATTGGCACAGTGCACATCATTGTGTCTGTCCTTTTCCCTATGCATGACACCTCCATTCCTACAATGCCCATTTCCATCCATGCCAATGTAAATTAGAGATCAAAGGTCCACTGTTGTGAAGCATTCTCACGTGAACTAAGAGCACGTGAATCGTCACCCATTCCTTCCCTCCAGAGATGCTGCCTAACCCGCTGAGTTACTCCAGCATTTTTTGTCTATCCTCGGTATGTAACCTGCATCTGCAGTTCCTACCTACACATTGCACAGATGTGTTGCGTTGGTGCTATTTTAATGGATGTGATACTGATATCATGATGCTCATCTAGGCAAAAAGCAAGCTGCAAGGTGCACTCATGGTGGAGCAGCATCTGTAGGGGGAAAGGAATTGTTGAAGCTTGAGATTTTTTAAGACCTTGCCCCACCACAGATGTAGCCTGGCCTACTGAATTCCACAAACAGTTTGTTTGTTTGCCCCGGATTCCAGCATTTGCAGTCCCTCGTGTCAATGGTTCTTTTATTTTATTGAAATATATATTTTTGCATACAGGTCAGTGAGATTATTGCCATACATAAAGACAATCCCTAAAAAAGTACCCATGCATGGAAATGGCCCACTGAGCCCAAATGCAATAGTCGCCACCAGTTTTACACAGTCTAAGCTGCAGCTGGCCATAAAGCCCCCATTGCAGCCATCACCACATTTGGATTGCCGGCGAGCTGTCCTCTCATGAATGAATTAATATTGCTCGGGCATCTTCCAGAGTTTCCATAGCTTTTTACAGATAATATGAGAATGTAAAGATAAATCTTGTTTTGTTTTTCTCCAACATCACCAATTGTTCTCCTGGCTCCCTCGCTGATGCTGATGGTACTATCAGTGCTATCCTGCATCTCTTTAAATCCATCTTCCTTATCTCCTCCTCCTAAACTTTCTTTGACTCTGCCACAACTGCATCCTTTTCCTCTCATTGTCCCCAAATGTTACCCTTTTTTCTTGAACTCCTTATTTAGAGCCCTCGATCAAGGTTCCACTTCTCCCGCACTATTAACATTGCTGTTTATAATGTCACTATTGCCCAAGAGGCCTAACAAGGGTAAAACTATACATTGCTTCTCACAACGTGGTTGATTATGCCATCTTCTAAATTTAACCCCTTCACCCATGTTTTGCAGGTTCTATTCTTACCTTTCTAATCATAGCAAGACAATGCAGAGGATTCATACTAATCAGATTCCTGGTCTAAATGGTTTCTGTGTGGCACATCCTTCCAATTAAATATTACGAGGTCCTAAACCAACCTTTGGACCAGTCCATAAACTGTATTCCTTGGCCATATTGTCCCCAACTGTCTCTCTATCTAGTACCACTTTAGACTTTACTTTAGAGATACTGCGCGGAAACAGCCCCTTCACCCCACCGAATACGTGCCGACCAGCGATCACCCTGTACACTAGCACTATCCTACACCAGGAACAATTTATAATTTTTATCACAGCCAATTAACCTGAAAACATGCATGTCTTTAGAGTGTGGGAGGAAACCGGAGCATACGGGGAAAACCCACGCAATCGCAGGGAGAAATGTACAAACTCCACACAGATAGCACCAGTAGTCAGGATCGATCCCAATGTCTGGCTCTGTAAGGCAGCAACTCTACCATTGCGCCACTGTACCGCCCCAAATGTCCTCAAACTTATATTTACTTTTGTAAGATGATCTAAATTTGACAATTCTCCTGTCATTAACATTCTGACCTTGTTACACTAAAAGCAGTCCATAACTTTAAATTATCGTTCACATATTCGGATTTTGAACTGGAAATGATGGCACGTGACTTTGTAATTCAACCTGAACTTGGTTCAGAAAGCACTTAACAGAACTATCTTTTTTGAAACGCGGACTTTTTTTACAGCACGAGGGTGATCTTTGGCGAGCTGGTGGAAAGCTGCACATTTCATCGATGATGCTGGCAGCAAAGCTAGGGAGCATGGGCATAACTCCAATCCAAGTATCAACCACTGGAAAGAAAATGGAACAAATACAAGTAAGTTGTTTGCTTTATTCAATCCCTTTGTTACTATTCAGGTTGTTCATACTGTCACATACATTTCAGTACAAACTCATCTCAAGTTCCCAAAATTTAGGCATTGGCACTGGAAACAAAGGATGTATGAACTGGTCTGAATCTCATGTTGCATAAGGAGGCCATTTTGGAAGGTAGCACATCTGCTGAAAAATCACCTAAGTTGGACAGGCCCATAATGGTTCATTGTGCAATTTGCAAACCTTTTGGTGCTTTAGCTGTGGACTAATGATGTTTTAAGCATTATCTGATATGTCCATCAAAAGTGGAATGATTTAAAAATGATACTTCATCAATACTGCCAATATCAATTTAGTTTATGTAAATGCTGCTCTGAGTACATGCACTATTTTTTTATGAACATAGGGCAACAACTGCTTTGCAGCAACAGATGAATAGATTGTCTATTGAAATACATTATAGTTGTTACCGATTGCACTGACAGTCGTGTTGCATGGCTAAAGGTCGCAATTACTCAAGATCGTAAACTAAATAACTCAAGGGCCTGAGCTATAGAGAGAGGTTAAGCAGGCCTTGGTTTTATTCCTAGGAACACAGGAAGCTGAGGGGGTGATCTTATATAGATTTATAAAATCATGAGGAAAATAGACAGAGTAAATGCACAGAGTCTATTTCCCCAGAGTAGAGGAATCAAGAACCAGAGGATGTAGGTTGAAGTGAGAGAGGAAAGATTTAATCAGAATCAGGGGCAACCTTTTCTCTTGGAAGGTGTTGGCTATATGGAATGAGTTGCAAGAGGAGGTATTTATAACAGCATTCACAAGACACTTGGCCAAATGCATGGATTGGAAAGGTTTAGTGAAATCTGGGCTAGACATGGGTAAATGGGAATAACTTAAATGTGGCATCTTGGTCAGCATGGATGAGTTGTATGACTCTGAATGTAATTGTTTATAAACAAGTAACAGTGAGTCATTCTTTTTCTCTCTACTTTGTTTGCAGTTACTTTCTTGAGCATTTATCTTTAACATATTGAGGCTAAAAATTCACACACACTATTGATAAAGAACAAAGTACCTACTGATATGCATTGACCTGTGTTCAACTAAGGAGCTTAAGACCTGAAGCAACATCAGTTTGCACCAGTGCTGCTTCACTTGGTTCAAAACAGATAACAGAAACACAGATTTGTGCTTTATCAGTCAATTTTTAATGGGACTATCTGCTTTGTGCAATTAACTGTGCAGATTGTTAAAATATACATCCCTGAAGGTGTAGCTGATAAGAACAAAATAACTTCTCTGACACCAGTATTTCCCTCAAGCGCACATCCCTTGGCCTCACTTCTCTCTTGCCTTCCTTAGTTACCTGAGAACTTGTGTCAGCACAATAGCAGTCTAATCTTCAAAGACAAGCTGCCTTCTGCTCTCCTCAGCTAGTCCTTTTGGTTATGAGGCCCAAAGCCTACACTGAGAAGAAACATTGATTTCAGCATTCGAATCCATGATTTAAGCTGTATGAACATAGGCCCCGTTAATGGAATGATATCTCTGATCTCCCTGCACCTCCTTGCTCACTCACAATTTTATTTTGTCATCTTCCTGTGAAGATTTACTGCAACCTGCATTCGTATATGAACAGGCACAGAGTGTGGTCATGCCTGGGTGATATTTCAGTGAGTTCCCCTTCTTGTTTGTTGTAATGTTGGCAGAAAATTGGGACGGCAAGGTGGCGCAGTGGTAGAGTTGCTGCCTTACAGTGCCGGAGACCAGGGTTCAATCCTGACTAGGAGCGCTTGTTTGTAGGGAGTTTGTACGTTCTCCCTGTGACCGTTTGGGTTGTCTCCAGGATCTCCAGGTTTCCTCCCACATTCCAAGACGTACAAGATTGTCGGTTAATAGGCTTGGTATAGTTGTAAATTGTCCTTAGTTTGTGTAGGATAGTGTTAGAGTGCGGGGATCGCTGATCGGTGCAGTCCATAGGCCGAAGGACATGTTTCCACTCTGTATCTCTAAATTAAACAAAAATTCCAGAACCTTGGGTAAATTATGTGAAGCACTGCAAAGAAGAGAATCATTAGAAACACTTATCCCTGATACTTTTGTGCAGAAACACAGACAGAAATGTTAGAAAAGGAATTGAGGAAGGAGAATATGTGGTTGGCTTTGTTACAAGAAACATAATTCAGTTGAGCAGCACTATGTAACCTGAGTATGAAGCTTGACCAGTTTAATGCGAGCACATTTGAAACACAATTACTAAGATATATTTGCAGGCTTCTTTCATTTAAGGTTGGCATCTTAAATTGCCAGTATTAGGACCTAGTTAATTTTTAGTTTGTAAACATAAAAATCTAAAAGTCATACCGAGGATGACCTTCAGAGAGCAACATTGTTCAGAAGCAGCATGGGTCTACCCTTAGGACTCAGAACATGTGCAGGATTTGGGAATAATCCATCAACAGTAAACCACTGGGAGGAAGGCAGTTTATATGGTGCAACGGTCAGTGGACATCAGAGATTAATGGTAATGTGTTGAAATGTGAGTACATTTGATGCGTTGCAACCAAATCCCTGGGTATGTAAGCTTGGGGAAATGTCCAACGCAAAGATAGGAGTGTGTCAGAAGGAACTGCAGATGCTGGTTTAAACTGAAGACAGACGCAAAAAGCTGGAGTAACTCAGTGGGCCAGGCAGCATCTCTGGAGAGAAGGAATGGGTAACGTTTTGGGTTGAGACCCTTCTTCAGACTGGTTAGGGATAAGGGAAACAAGAGATATAGGCGATGATGTAGAGAGATAAAGAACAATGATTGAAAGATATGCACAAAAGTAATGATGTTAAAGGAAACAGGTCATTGCTAGCTGTTTGGAGGGTGAAAACGAGAACCCAGTGCGACTTGGTGAGGGAGGGATAGAGAGAGAGGGAATGCCGGGGCTACCTGAAGTTAGAGAAATCAATATTCATACCACTGGGCTGGAAGCTGCCCAAGCGAAATATGAGATGCTGTTCCTCTAATTTGTGTTTAGCCTAAAAGGGCCTGTCCCACTAACGCGACTTTTCAGCTACTGTCTTCGACCTCCAAGCTCGAGGCCATTCGTCTGAAAAACCTCTAGCTGGATCGACTGTCAGCAATGAAAACGCGAGCTGGATCGACCGTCAGCACACACACACAAACAGATCGCAAAGGCAGGGGCTAGGGAAAGCGGGGGAGCGCTGTCTGAAATTCACAACCGCGATGACCAGGAAGGTAAACGATGGCTGGCACAGTGTACAGTGTCCTTTAGTGAGCGTGAGGGGGGGGGGGGGGGGGGGGGGGGGGGGAAGGGGAGAGAAGGGGGGAGAAGGGGGAGAGGGGGAAGGGGGGAAGGGAGATGGAGAGGAGACACTTTTAAGAAGCCAGACAACTTTTAATAAAGTTTAGCGAATATTTAACATTACCGGTCGGTTTTCCTTGGTTCTGAAAACTCCAATGAGCCAATTAAAATGCCCGGTCATGGGGGACCCACCAGGAAGCGAAACTTGAAGCTGAGTTGGAGTGACTGTAGAGGCATTGGAAGCGATACCCCCAGTAGACATGTCTGCCCTTCAGTATTCAATTTGGGGTGTGTGGCAAAGTCAAAATGGTAAGCATGGAATTTGTCCATGGCTGGGAGTTCTAAAGAGGAGCTGCTACTACCCTGCATAACTAATTAAAGTATATACTTAAAAAAAAAAAAAGTTCTTGAAAGTGTAATCGTCACTTGATCCAAATGGAAAGTGTCCTTGGCCATTGAGAAGTATAATTGAAGTTGTTGAGGCTCTGATCACAATCCTCCTTTGGTGTAAAGTTTGCACTGGGTGGCTTTAGATGTTACAAGTCTGTTTAAAATGAGGACAGAGATAAAATAAAAAAAATGAAAAATAGGCATTCAAAAACTAATTGACAAAATGCCACTTTTCCTTTCCAAACTGGAATAGTATAATTTCCCACAGATACATTTAGGGAATATCGCTGTATCTGATGTACATTAATTTTGCAAACTTGGAGAGAATTCCAGGCTTACAATGAAACTTGGAACTTAAATAATCAATGAGGATTAATGTTTTGGATGTCAAGCCAGAAATGGACAGACATAGGTTTTGTGTTGAAATGGCAGAAGTGTGAAGTAATACATTTGGACAGGAGGAGCAAGCTATGGCAATGTATGCTGATCGGTAGTATTTTAGGAAGTGCAGCGACAGACACCTGTTAACATACCTGCGGAAGTCTTTAAAGCTGATAAGAAAAGATGAGATGGCTATTTTTTTTAAGTGCCTGACTGTTTCATTTTGTTCATTTCTTTTGACAACTATTGGATTTTCTTTCCATTTAGCTTTTTATTATATTACTTTCCTATGCACCTTTTATTCCATTTTTCAACTGGCTTTATTAATAGAGAAATAAAACATAAAGTAAGTTATTCTCAGCCTTTAGTGAATTCTGTGTATGCCCCTGCTGGATGTAGACCAGTTCCGGACAACACTCCTCAGGAATGGTCCTAAGTGCTTGGAGGCTGTGTGGAGGATATTTACCAGAGCAGTACCAGAGATGAAGGACTTAATGTGCACAAAAATACTGGGGGGGGGGGGGGGGGGGGGTTGGTTCATTGGAGGCAGAGGTAGTGAGGACTTAGTTTGGTAGAGCTGTAAAACATCAATAATTTTGATAGATAAATAAAAACAAATTACTTATAATTGGAAAGGGGTTTGTAAACAGAGTACACAATTTTAAGTTGTCATTTACGCAGCAAGTTTTATGATGCATTGTCTGAAAGTAAGTAAGTAAGTTTATTGGCCAAGTATTCAGATACAAGGAATTTGGTGCTCCACCCACAAGTAACAACATGACATACAGTGACAGCTACAAATGACTCAGAAAACACTAAACATTAATAATAAGAAGACATTAATGATAAAACACCATTGATCAAGCATGTGAACCAACAAAATACCAGATCAAAGGGAGGCTACAGATGTTTGGCTGTTGAGTAGAGCAACTACTAGTGGATAAAAACGGTTTTTATGTCTGGCTGTCTAAAAACAGCAAAACAATATACATTGGATATATTCAAAAGATAAAAACATTGACCCAGGAGCAGGTGAATATGATTAAATGAATAGCGCAACTAAAGAATCATCATCAGTTCAAACTTTAGTTTAGTTTAGAGGTACAGTGCAGAAACCTGCGGCCCACCAAGTCCGCACTGACCAGCGATCCTCACACATTAAAGGGGTTGTCCCACTTAGGCGACCTAATTGCCGAGCTTAGAAGAGTTTGAAATAATGACACGTTGAAGACCTCCTTCGACTATATAGAAGACCTTCTTCGACCTCCTTCGACTATGTTGAAGACCAGCTTCGACTAGCTACGACTAGCTACGACTAACTTCGGGAAAATTGGACAACGAATAGTGGAGAGTGAAGACGACCTCCTTTGATCTCCTTCGACCTCCCTTCGACCTCCTTTCATCTTCATGAAGACTATCTACGACTACCTTCGACTCCCCTCGATTACGTACGACTCGCATGCCAACCTACTACGACATACTACGACTAAACCTACGAATAAAAAAAGTATATTTTTTCCATGGCGACCTTTTTTACTCGCTGGCATTTTTTAACATATTGAAAAAAACGCCGCGACCTAGCTGAGGCCTCGAGTATGCAGAGACCACTCTGCACTACCCTACACACACTAGAGCCAATTTTACATTCATACCAAGCCAATTAACCTACAAACCTGTACGTCTTTGGAGTGTGGGAGGAAACCAAAGATCTCGGAGCAAACCCACACAGGTCATGGGATGAATGTACAAACTCTGTACAGACAACATCCGTAGTCGGGATCGAAGCCGGGTTTTGGGCGCAGTATGTCAGCAACTCTACCGCAGCACCACCGTGCCGCCTAAACTGTAAATGAAAGCCATCACAAACTGTTAACTTCTCTCTTATGTGCATGAATTTTCTTTGCTTTTGCAACAGCATTGTGCCAGGAACCACTCTTATTACTGCGTGCAAGTGACTTGTTTGAAGTACTTAATTTGCTGCACTATCCTAATTTTGTATTTTTAATTTCTGTAGTTTAGAGAAGTTGCATTCTTCCAGAATATTGAACCCCCTCCATTAAATAATTATTTTTTGTTACAGAAGGATGCCAGGAAGTTGAATCTGAATGATCTCCTTCATCAGCCAAGCCGTGAGTATACCCATGGGAAATCACATCACTTGGCTGCCTGCCTAGAACGCTCAGGGATTTTATCTGCCAACGGACAAGAGCTAAATAAGCGCATTTTACGACCAGGTCAAGCTACTGGAGCACAAAGTGACACAAAGTTAAGACTCCGCCAAGGATTACAGTGTCCAGGTCAAGCAGAAGTGACTCTTAATAAAATGTATTTTGGAACTGATACAAAACTTCATTCAAAACTCATGCACGAGCTGAACACAGTCTTTCTAAAAAGTAATCCTCCATCAAAGCATGAATGAAGTGCGTCATCTTTTAAGATATGGATGGAGAGACCTTCTACTGTGAAGACATCATATGGATATTAAATGGAGATTTCATCAATTTAAGACATTGATAATGAGGTGACTCATAATTAGGCCACTTACATAAGTAAAAGAGCTTGGATCTACTATATATTAAAAGCCACACTGAATCGGTACAAATACTCAAAGAACAATTCTGTGGGTGCACTTGAAATCTTGTCACATGCATCATTACTAATGGTTGACTTAGATTCAGTAATATAATTTAATATTCACAGCATTTACAAAGAAGGAACGAGACTCAATTTTGCTTTTTCCTACTCAGAAATTCAATACGTGGAGGTACAGTAAATAATATTGATTGATCACAATCTGTGAACAATGATTAATTTACTTGGTGTCTTCCGTATTGGTAGTGGATTACGGTGGTGATTGTTTTTCTGCTTAGCAGTAGAATTCACCAGAGTTCCTCTTCTCCATTGTCCTATGTTATGTCAATAAAGGGATATTTCTGGTTTAATGTGCCCTACTGTAACATTATCACTGCATTGTCACTTGTAGAATACACTGCATGTATCTTAAATAAAGCAGATAACAATGGTACTGATTAATCTCTGGGGACTATCTCCCTAAAACTATGGCATGCTGATGGCACGTCCATATCTAATATGTTGGCCTGAAAACTGGAGTACTTTACAACAATAGGAATAGATATCGGAAAAAGCATAAAACTCATCAGCGATGACCTAGAAATTCATCAAATGAAAATATTTATTGATGCGTTTATTGATTCCCAAATTGCTCTTGGCAATGGCAAAGTTTAAAACTGTAGTGCATTAAAGCAGGAAACAATCAAACACCATTAAGGCAGCTGAATGAATCGAATTGCTGGGCCTGGCAGGCTAAAATGATCTGAAATTGCTCTACTTTATGCAGTTCGTTGTGCTCATAATGTTTATTGGAAATTCCATTTATTTTTCAAGCACCACTGAAACTGCAGCACCGGAACGCTCTTGCACTAGGCTTTCATTCTCCAGTGTTTTCCAATTTCCTGCACCTTTTAATATTTATTTTCCTGTCTCCTGCAGCACCAAAAAAGGCACACTAAAGCCATGTTTGATCAGCTACTGGGATTATCAGTTAATGTTGTGAAAACTATATTTTTCATTCTTCTGGTGATTGTGTTTTATTTGATTAACTCCGAAAGCAAATTTGTTAGACTAGCCAGCATTAATTTTATGACTTGCATCAGAGAACTTCTTGGCCATGGTCAAGGAAGCAAAGATAAATGTGAAATTCCTGTGTCCTTTTGACAAGCATAAGTCACATATAAAGTCATACAGTGTGGAAACAGGCCCTTCGGCCCAACTTGCCCACACCGGCCAACATGCCCAAGTTACAATAGCTACACCTGCCTGCGCTTGGTCCATATCCCTCAAAATCCATCTTATCCATGTACCTGTCTAACTGTTTCTTCAACAATGGGATAGTTCCAGCCTCAACAACCCCCTCTGTTCCATACACCTACCACCCTTTGTATGAAAAAGTTACCCCTTGGATTCCAATTAAATCTTTTCCCCTTCATCTTGAACCTATGTCCTCTGGTCCTCGATTCCCCTACTTTGGGCAAAAGACTCTGTGCATCTATCCGATCTATTCCTCTCATGATTTTGTACACCTCTACAAGATCACCCCTCATCCTCCTGCGCTCCAAGGAATAGAGCCCCAGCCTACTCAACCTCTCCCTATAGCTCACACCCTTTAGCCCTGACAACATCCTCGTAAATCTTTTCTGAACCCTTTCAAGATTGACAATATCTTTCCTATATCATGGTGCCCAGAACTGAACATAATACTCAAAATGCAGTCTCACCAAAATCTTATACAACTACAACATGACCTGCCAACTTCTATATTCAATACTCTGACTGATGAAGGGCAATGTGCCAAATATCTTTTTGACCAACTTATCTACCTGCAACTCGACCTTCAAGGAATCATGCACCTGTACTCCTAGATCCCTTTGCTCTACAACACTACCCAGAGGCCTACCATTTACTGTGTAGGTCCTGCCCTTGTTAGATTTCCCAAAATGCAACACCTCACACTTCTCTGTATTAAATTCCATCAACCATTCCTCAGCCCACCTGGCCAATTGATCCAGATCCTGCTGAAATCTTTCACAACCATCTTCACCATCTGTAAAACCACTCACTTTTGTCTCATCAGCAAACTTGCTACTCTGGCCCTGTATGTTCTCATCTAAACCATTGATGTAGATGACAAACAGTTACGGGCCCAGCACCAAACCCTGAGGCACACCACTAGTAACAGGCCTCCAGTCGGAGAAGCAACCTTTCACCATCACCCTCTGCTTCCTTCCATGGAGTCAATTTGCTACCCATTCTGCTATCTCTCCTTGGAATCCATGTAATCTAACCTTGTCTTTTGTATGCTCAATATGCTTTTGAACCATATCTGGACTATATGTGGAAATGTGATTGTTTAAGACTCAATTTTATGAGAGCTTTTATTTAAAAAAAAAGCATTTTAATGAGGATATAAGGAACTGCAGATGCTGGTTTACAAAAAAAGACACAACGTGCTGGAGTGGGTCAGGCAGCATCTCTGTGGAACGTGGATAGGTAATGTTTTCAATCAGGACACTTTCTTAGACTGATCATAGGGGGGGAACCAAAACCAGGAAGAGAGGAGGGGCTGGACAAATCCTGGCAGGTTTAAACAGATAAAGGTTTGTGGGGGGGGGGGGGGGGGGTAGAAGGAGGGAGATGGGGCTTTGGAGCCAAATTAGAGAATTCAATGTTCATACCATTTGATCAAAATTCGGTTGGGTAGGAACATTGAATTATATAATTTTAGATAACGAAATAAACCTCCACTCCCCTTTCCGCTCCCTAACTGCCCCCGTCTCCCTCCCCTCTCCCGTGTGCCACAACTGGACTCTCACCTATTTTTCCTCTTTCCCCTCCCCTTCCACCTACATTATTTCCTCTAACTTCACAATTCACAGCTCTTCAATCCTTTTGTCTCACTCCTTCTGTCTTTTCAATTCTGGCCTTTGTCCAACCATCTGCCCATTAAAAAAAAACATTCACCTGTATCAACTTATTACCTGCCAGGCTTTGGTCCCGTCCCTCCTTTCTTCCAGCTTCCATCCTCACTACAATCAGTCTGAAGAAGGGTTCTGACCCTGCATCCATGTTCTCCAGAATGCTGCCTGACCCGCTTTGCTAGTCCAGCACTTTGTATCTTTGTTTGTCTTTTGATGAGAAGATGCTAATGACTAACAGATAAAGGGGCAGAACAGGTATTGCTCAGGACTGAGATTTAGGGTGGAACAGTTGTTTATAGACTTCCTGAGATGTTGCGCATCATCAAAGATCATTGTATGTTTGTATTTGTTGCCTGATTCCCGATCAGTGCACAGTACTGTCCAAAGAGTGCGTGATCACATGAACTTGCATCCTTGTAGCTGAGGTTCTTGCACCCTAAGGTTATTCAGTCATTCACCCTGTTAAAGTTGAGAGATTCTTAATATTCTACTTGTATTCATTTCAGTAAAAGACATGTGCTGGTCCAAGATCACTCTCACCTATGCCATCCCCTTACATTCAAAATAAAGCTATTCCTTTCAAGTGCATTGTTTCCATTCCAAGATCATTACTTTGCCATTATGATTTGCCATCATGATTTGCCATCAGAACATCTCGGTTAGCACAGACAAGTTAGACTAAATGGCCTGTTTTTACAGGTTGTATGATTCTATCCCTCAGAATCATTATTAAAAATTACTGACAAATAAAGTTTGTTAAGCATAATGGTGGCACAAGACAGTACTACCACCTCTCTGATTCATGGCCTGGGGTGCTGTCTGTGTGAAGTTTATATGTTTTACCTGTGACCATTTGGGATTTTAACAGGGTGCTTGGACTTTTTTCACATTTCTTAATTTATTTTATTATATTCACTAATAAACTAAATGAAATACTTTGTTTTGCATGGTATCCAGTCAAATCATACCATAAGTACTATCATATTTAGGGCAACAGATCTTCATGGTCAGATCTAGAACCCTGCACTTACAACTGGGACTTGCAAACGGTGCCAAACTGGCGACTGTATACTGTCTCTGTACAACTGCTATACCCTTGTACTGTATCTGAGATGCTTATCTAATATGTATCTAAGTGCTTATGTATAGTGATACTTGTACTGAAGTGTATACACAAATTAATTTCACTGTAACTCGGTATATGTTTCAATAAAGTACCATACCATCATACACAAGTAAAAGAATGGATCTGTTATAGTGGATAATCAGTGGATCCTCTTCTGGGACAGTACACAAAGCGTTGCCGCACTTCGACGCCATATTGCATTTATCAAATCTCAAAACTGAAAAAAAATCATGAGTCTGATCTTGGCCAAAGGGGACATGCATGTTTTACTTCCTCATGGGTGACACTGGGTGAGTGAGGGTTTATCAATGATGTTGGGGTCGGCCTGGCCCAGCATAATGCTGTTTGTTGCTTTCATGGCCACCGCTGCTCCATGTAGCTTCTGCAAGCTGTGCTCGACATACTTGCTTACCTAGCTGTAATAAGGCCTCCACCGGCCGCCACATCTTCCTGTTCCCACGCCATGACCTACTGCTCTTGCAACCACTCTGGCCGCGGCCTTCCACAGCTGCCCCTCCACATCCTTTCGCCAAGGTTGCTGAGTCCCACTTGAGGAACTTCCCAAACCAACCTCTAGACTTCAGGCTGCTTTCGAGGGGGACGGAAGCTCACAACCTATTTATTCAGATTCACCAACTTCCCCCTCCCCCTTATAGCAACACCATCTCAACAGTAAGCCGGCAAATATTGTTATTGTAAACTGCCTCAGAAAAGGTAAGTGGCAAACATATTAAAGTGGCTTAGATAACCGTGAATGAGAGAGGGTAAAGTAGTGATAATATCAGGCATTTTGGGTACTAGACAAAATGGAGGGTTTCTGCTTCTGGAAAACTTGCTTGTCATCTTTTCCAAAAGCTGCAAGACCATGAGGATCATAGCTCCAGAAAGTCTGTGGTTTGATGTCCCGATGGCCTTTAATTGTTAATATGTATGAGATTTTGCAGAAGTACCTAGGTCCTGTTGCAAATGCATGTTTGGGATTGGTTGGGGAAATGATGGATTACAATAATGTTGCAGAGTCTTCCCACCACTAATTATGATTGGTCCAGGAGAGGGGCCTCTCCCAAGATATTTATGTGGAATAAGGTGTCTTTACATGACAAGTGTTTCCCCCAAGTGCTTTGTGTTGAAACTATGTTATGTGATATTATATGATTGCGTTAGGGAACTGTCATTCAATGTATTCTGCAGCCCTTATCAATAATATGCTTGTAGGGGTTGCCCCCATCACCCATGTATTTTTGCGCCAAGGGTCTGTAAAGGTTTAAAAGAGTGGGCGCACATAGGTGTGTGGTGATCTTCTGGGGTGTGTGTTCTATTAGCGCGAGGCTGTTGGGCTCGAGTAAGTAGAGACAAGAAACGGACCTTTGGCATTGGATTAGGTATTGTATTGGTATTTTGTAATAAAATAGAGTTGGATTTCCAGTGCTTGTATTCAGTGTTTTTCTGACCAAGACTAAGGGGGGTAAGTCTAGGAGCGGAATAACATTGGGGGCTTGTCCGCGATCTGAACGGATTGCCAAGTATAAATTTGCGGTCAGGGAATCGAGTCATGTCAGATTGCGGGAGGAGAAATCGGCGCCACGGTGCGACTTTCACATCGGTTTTCCCCGCTCCGCTAGTCTGACGACGAATCAGTCATTCACGTGCTTGTGTTTGGATTCCCGACGAGATCAATAGAAGATTAGTAGTCTGGCAAGCACTGAGGGTGAGGGTTTGAGGCCCTAGAGGGTTTGAGTCTCCGCCTAGGGGGTTTGAGGCCCGGAGGGTGGGAGTTGGGTTCAAAAGGCTCCTCTCTAGTGGGTTAAAGGTCCCACACCATTGATAAGGTGACAGCTGTTGAAATCGGAAATCTACTGAAACTGGCCCGATGTTTGAGGGTTGGTAGACCCTGAGGTTTGAGGCCCTACTCAGACTGGGATATAAATTGTGAGATATCCTCAAAGTGCTGAAGACCACTATTTAGCGGGTTGAAGGTTTGAGGCCTAGGGGGTTCCAGGCCGCGCCTGTGTGTGGTTTGTCCCAACCAGTACTGGGAACTTAATGTTAGAGTAAAATTTGGATGATATACTTTAAAATCAACACCGAGCTCGGGAAGACGCGTCTGTTATCTGGACAGTGATCTAAATATTTCGATTCAGGGCATTCATATTGAAGGCTACTGGTTATTGTAATGTATAGAGCCATTTTTGATCTTGTAAAATTGTAAAATAACTCTGTAATTGTATATAACTCCATATACCTCCTTAATTGTAATATAGCTATAGGGGGGTTGCACGGAAGGTCACTGGGTCATAGGGCTCGACGCACGGAGCCGCTAAATCCAACTGGAAGACAGCCGTCACTTCCGGTATATGTTATTAGTGCTAGAAACGCGTGCTTTCCTACCTGTTAAAAAACGCCAACATTTTGGATTCCTGCGCTGAAAAAAATTGTGGGAATCGGGGTAAGTGTGAGAGACATGTACCCAACTTCAGAATTTCAAACGTGAAGCGAAATGAAGGTAAAGAGAAATGAGAAACTGAAGGGACAACAGCAGCTAAAGTGCTTGGCAAACATTGGTAAACATTGAAAATATTGGGAATTATCGCGTTTGCTCACTGCATTTCATCAAGTAAGGCATTATTTGTGTTTTTTCTTGATTCCTTTGGTATCTAAAAATTCTCAGAAGTGATAAATCTGACTGTAAATTTTTCTTCAGATGCGTTTTCATTTTGTATGTAAAAACCCACGAGAACCATGGACGATTTAAAAAATTTATAGCCAGATTTATCACTTCTGAAACTTTTTAGATGCCAACGGAATCAAGAAAAAACACAAATAATGCCTTACTTCATGAAATGCAGTGAGCAAACGGCCAATGTTCGCCAAGCACTCTGGCTGTTGTTGTCCCTTCAGCTCTCGTTTCTATCTACCGTCATTTCTCCACACTTTTGGAATTCTGAAGTATGCTAAATGTCTCACACGCTTATCCCGATTTCCATAATTATTTACAGCGCAAAAATTGACAATTTCAGCGTGTTTTAACGGGCCTACTACACTGGAAACAATGGTAAGTGCCTACCTGCAGTACATCGTGTGTAATCCATTTGGAGTAGCGTAGCAACAGTACGGGTCATGGGTCGTGACCCGACTGCCGTGAAACCTCCCTATTGTGTGATTAATGCTGCTGTTGTAATCGTAGTTTGAATCGTGACTGTATGTTAATATAGGATGATCTAGTGTAGTTTAAAATAGCGTGATTTACTTTAGAATTGTACTGTAATCAAATGCTTATATTTATATTGCAGTGTGGTTGTGTATAATAGTCTGTAACTATATTTTTTTCTTGTTTGAGTGTAATTTTGCTTGTTTGAATCCAAGTGCTTAAGTGCAGGAGATTTGCTGCTGAAGTACGTTTGATTGTTCCGTTGAGAAGGTGGTCCCCACCTTCTCATTTTATTTACCGTTTTAAAAGCTTGTGTGATCTCTGTAATTTCTGTGTGTGAGATTTGTGTGAAAGATTCTTGGGTGCCCTGTTGAAAGCAAAGATCCTATAGCTCTGCTATAAGATCATTGGTTGAAAGGAGATAGATTGCGTGAGAGACTTGTTAGGTGTTAGGAATTTGTGTCCTTGTCCTGTGAGAGACTTACTAGTGCATTGGAAAGCTTTTGCCATTATTTTTTAGGAAACTTATTAAGTCAAGTCAAGTCAAGTCCTAGGAATATTGTGTTTAAGAGGGAAGTCTGAAGAAGGGTTTCGGCCCGAAACGTTGCCTATTTCCTTCGCTCCATAGATGCTGCTGCACCCGCTGAGTTTCTCCAGCTTTTCTGTGTAACCTAGGAATATTGTGATTGAAGTGCGAATAGCTTGAGCTATTGTTTCCATTGTAAGTAAAGGGCCGTTGCGTGATGACGTAACCGCCCGACACCGTGCGGCATCCAAATTCAGTCTGCCCGCCTCCTGCCCAGCTGATTCATGAGTATGATGTCGGGACCGGCTCCAGACCAAAGATTATAGAAGCAGCTTTAAAACTTGCAATAGAATTAAAAGATGATGAAGGGAATAAACCTCTGGATGCCTTGGAAAAAGGAATGTGGATGTGCTTACAAAGAACATAGGGAACGGGAGACTAAGGGGACTCCTGATGGAAAAGTGGCACGTAGAAATATAGTTGAGGAACACGTTGGTTGGCTTTGGTTTGGAAGGAGGAGACAAGGAATATTTGGAAGATTGGGAGAGTTTGTATTAAGAGAAGTTTGCAGCCTTCACCTTATTCCCCTTCCGCTCCCTATATGTCATCTCCACCTCCAGCACCTTATGTACCTCACAGACCTCCTGTGCCTACAGCACCTCCCACACTCCCTGCTGATAGTGATCCTGTACTATCACCTGCTCTCCAGACAGCAGCACCAGCACAGAGTTCCTTGACCTCAACAGCTCCAGCACTAACAGATATTCCAGTAGCGCTCAGTACAAGGAGCAAGACAAAGAAAATAGCACCTGTATTTTGAGAAAAAGACCGATCACCAGAACCAGTTTACGAACCTAAACCTAGGAGAATAAGACGACGAGCCAGAGAGAAAAGATATGCTTTAAAAAAGTACCGCCTTCCCCCTAGCGACGAGGATGATACACCAGAGGGTGATGTCGTCTCTGGAGACACTGAGAGTGAATCAGACATAGGAAAGATTATGCAGGCTGAACAACTTTCTCTCCGCCAGTTCCCAGTTAAGGAGATGCCTAACCCAGCCTTTGATCCGGCTAATGCAGTTGGTGCCAACAATCCTCAAACTATTGACATGTACTCCCCATGGAAACCAAATGAAATGATGGCAGTACTGAGTAAAATACCTGACAGAAAGAAATCACCAGCTTCCTTTGTGGACGGTCTCTGGACACTATGCGTGTGTATCACGCAAATTCGAGAGATTTGTGGGCTATAATACAACAGATCATAACTCTTACAGAGCATACCAGGTTCGTAGCCACTTTAGGACACCCAACTCATGAGGCACTGACCAATGTACTTGCCAATAACTGCAAGGGAAGATGCAGTTTTAACTGCCCTTGCCACTACCCTCCAAAAGCCAATAGACATCGCTAGGATTCTGGAAGTAAGACCAAAGAAAGGAGAGGGAGCAGATGAATTCGTAGAAATGTTTTCGGAACTATATATGGATCAGTCGGAAGATTTAAATTTTTCGGGATGGGGCGAATACTCCCCAATACTGCGCAATTTTGTTAAATTGTCTGCCAACTAATGTGGCTGAAGCAATCAAGACAAACAACATGGATTGGTCAGAGAATAGTGCAAGTCAAATGGCCCGTGCAGTTGGCTATCACTGGAAAGATATTAGAAAGCCAGTCGTTAAGGCAAAGAGTGAATACGTAATGAAAAGAAAGCGCCAAGATCTAATTTAGACTTATGAAATAGTCCTCAGACAAGCGCAAGGCATGATGTGCCATACTGGGCAAGGGTGCCAGAACCGGATTATCCGGGTTACCCTGATGAACCATCTCCCTTAGAACCAATTTCCCCAAGACACTGGAAAGGGAATAGAGCATTGGGACCAGACCAATGTTATACTTGCAGCAGACAAGGTCACTAGAGGAGGGAGTGCCCAACACGAAAACGACAAGAAGGAGGGGGCCAACAGAGAGAGCAGAGAGGGAACTGGATCAGGGGCAAAGAAGACAAACGCCCTTCTCTCAAAATAATCCATTCTCACGTTCCTGATTAGCTAACTTGGTGGTGAACGGATGCAAATCTGATGAAGAACCTGTACTATCATTACGAGTAGAAGGAAGGATATGCACCATTTTTGGGAGATACAGGGGCATCCATGTCATCTCTTCAATCAATTTATAACCTTCCCAAGTATAGTGAAGTTCAGAGCCTGTCCGGATTTCAGGGACAGGTTTACCAGTATCCCATCTCTAAGCCAGTCAATGTGGTGTATCGAAGCAAGGCAATAAAACATAGATTTGTAATAATGGATGGATTGCAATTTAATGGCTAGGGATTTGCTCTGCGCATTTCAATTGAAAATTGAATGCAACGACGGTGGAATAATAATAACCCCATGGGCTCCCGAAAGGCTGTGCTATTCATCAGTGACACCGCAATGGTGGTCCTTAGACTTCGAAGATGACCCTCTGCTTCATATCACATTGGCCTATGATAGAAGTGGCAAAAATAAATAATTATAATCCTTGATCAGACCTCAAGAAGGAAAAAATTGGAATGTGAATATTTTGGCATGGATAACAGGACAAGAAGGAACTGCAGAGTATGTTAAGATACCCCTGGATTTATGGAAATGAGCTACAGAGTTTGCTCCACATATAACAAGGAAGGTGAATTTTCCAGACTTGGGAGCAATGGTAAAGAAAGCAATTGATCTGGCAGATCCGAATATATATGAAGAACAGAACTTGTCTAACGAATGTACTGTTGAGTTTTATTAGACCCTGAGGACAGTTGTTGCCCAGCTACACCAGCATCTGGGGAGTGAGGTATGTGAGTATGTGGACCCACAAGTGTGGGCAGAAGACACAACTCAGGTAGGATGTGTTCGCATTTATCCCATCCAGGTAGCTCTCCAGAAAGGGGTGACACTGCCTTCGACACAGCAGTACCCATTGAAACAACAGGCAATTCCGAGTATAGACAAGCTGATTCGGGGATTGCTGGAACAAGACATATTAGTAAAGTGCCAGTCTATTTACAACACCTTAAT
This sequence comes from Leucoraja erinaceus, assembly GCF_028641065.1. NCBI lineage: Eukaryota > Metazoa > Chordata > Chondrichthyes > Rajiformes > Rajidae > Leucoraja > Leucoraja erinaceus. The sequence goes on from NC_073377.1 coordinate 75,957,826, forward strand.
CCTTGCAGTGCCCAAGGCAGGGATAGAAGGCCAGTACATACTGGTTCAGGACTTAAGATCTGTCAATGCAATAGTAGAACAGCTCCATGCCTTGGTGCCAAACCCAGCTCGTATTTTAGCTTTGATTCCCAGCTGAAGCGCATATTTTTTCAATTGTAGACCTGCAGCATGCCTTCTTATTACTTCTGCACCAAAACCGCCAGTATTTATTTGCCTTTACTTACAGGGGACAACAATATACGTGGACGAGACTAACTCAGGGATTTATTAATTTGCCTATCCTGTTTTCTCAAGGTCTTCAAGGGCAGTTAAGCACCTTAAGCTTTAAAAGTAAATCCACTCTAGTTCAACATGTGGACAACTTGTTGGTGGCTAGTTTAGATGAGCAGAGCAATCGTGAGGATACTCCTCAATTATTGAACCAATTTGCAAATTTCCTGTACCAAAAGAGGCAAAGCAGATGAGACTGGCTCGGCATGGGAGCTACTGCCGATCATGGATCCCTAATATTACACTAGACACCAAGGAATTGACTCCTTATACTAGCCTAGAGGACAAATTTCTGTTGTCCGAAGAAGCTCAGAAAGCTTTCTAGAATTTAAAGAGATCTTTAATGCAGGCTCCAGCACTAGGAAGGCCACTCTTTGTTAGACCCTTCCAACTTTACTGTGCCATCATTTCCGAATGTTCAACTGCAGTCCTCACCCATGGGGATAAGCACGGACCAGTGGCTTATTATTCTTCAAAGCTTGACCCAGTAGCGAGAGGATACCCAATATGCACCCAGATCTTAACAGCAATCTATAATAATCGAGACTAGGCCCAGCTGAAATTGTGTATGGACGTCCCTTAAGAACCCCGTGGAACCAAAATACCCCAAAGGTTGTCAATTTCCATCACATGTCTATGAGATGACCAACTATATTCTGACTTTAACTCGGGCACTAAGATTTGCATTGTAGGGTGCGAGCAGCATATAGTGAATTACCTCCTTTGGTTTCTTCCATTAAGGTCAAGCTTAGTGATTTTGTGATAGTGAAGAATTGGGTAAGAAAAGGTTTGGAGGCTCAGTGGGAGGGACCTTACTAGGTTCTCCTAACAACCCGAAATGCTGTTAAGATAGAAGGAAGGAATGCGTGGGTCCATCTACACCATTGCAAGAGTATTGGTGGAAGAGTTTGTGCTGCTAACTTGTTTTCTTCAAGGAATTTCTTAAGTATAGGAACATCATCCCCATCTAGAGTCAAGAGTACATCAAGCTGACGGGATGGATAAAGAGGATTCCTGCCCATACAAACTCGGGAGATGGAGACTCGTCAGTCAGGAATCATTGAACGATGCCCATGAAAACTCAGGAATTTACTTAGAGTTCTGACATAATTACTTTGCCATCATTGTTAAATTGTATAACAAGAACCATTGTCATCTTACTTTATTTGTTATCATATATGATAAAAAGAGGGGAATGATAATATCAAGCATTTTGGGTACTAAACAAAATGGAGGATTTCTGCTTCTGTAAAACCTGCTTGTCATCTTTTGCAAAAGCTGCAAGACCATGAGGATCATGGCTCCAGAAAGTCTGTGGCCTGAGAAGGGGTTGAATAGAGATTGATGTCCAGATGGCCTTTAATAGTTAATATGAATGAGATTTTGCAGAAGGAGCTAGGTCCTGTTGCAAATGCATGTTTGGGATTGGTTGGGGAAATGATGGATTACAATAATGTTGCAGAGTCTTCCTGTTGCTAATTATGATTGGTCCAGGAGAGGAGCCTCACCTTAGATGTTTACTTTACCTGGTATAATGTTTCTTTACCTAACAGAAGTGTTTTCCCCTAAGTGCTTTGTGTTGAAACTCAGGTATGTGATATATGATTGGGTTTTCAAATTGTCATTCAATGTATTCTGCAGCCCTTATCGATAATCGGCTTGTATGGGTTGCCCCCCCCCCCCCCCTTGTATTTTCACGCCAAGGGTGTGTAAAGGTAAAAAAGAGTGAGGAGCACATTGGGGTGTGCCGATCTTCTGGGGGTGTGTGTTCTATTTGTGCGAGGCTGTTGGGCTCGAGTAAGTAGAGGCAAGGATCGGACCCGCGGTATTGGATTAGGTATTGTATTGGTATTGTGCAATAAAAGAGAGTTGGATTTCCAGTGCTCGTATTCGGTGTTTGACTGAACCAGACTGAGAGGGGGGTGGTTAGGACCAGAATTACAGTAGCAAGGTGAAAAATAAGGAGAGAGGGAATGGGACTGATGGGATTGCTTTGCTAAGGAGTAAGCATGAGCAGATAGGCTAAATTAACTCCCTCTGTGTCACTATAATTTTATAAGATTATTTTGAAGTTCATAAGCATCAAACTTTTTTTTTTAATTTAAGCACAGTTATTAAAGAACAACCTGTGGGATTTTGTTTTTTTAAGTTAGTGGGGGGAGGGGGTGAAATCAAATCAAACTCAAGAAATGTGCAACTAAACAAAAAAGCACATTGTTTTCCAACAACCCAATTTTCACTGAAATCATACATTTCTGAAACAAATCCAATTTTTATGAAAATTCTAGTCTGCAGATTTAATGATGTCATTGCTTGTTTGGTCACATCACAGTCAATAAGTTCACGTATTTTTAAGGAAAGTAATTGCTTTTTGTAATCCGGTCTCAAAGCCTTCAATGGATAGCTTGCTACAGGGTAAATGTTTTCATGGGAATAAAAATAGCAACTATTTCATGCCCCGCAAATTGTTTCCATCAGCAATAAAGTGAATGACTAATTTAATCTTTAAGACTTTTAATGGTTGAGCAATTAAATTTAACCAAGAAATTCACCGCTCATCATTAAACAATACTTCAAGGTTCTTGATCAAAACGCAAAGTGCGGAAGGAACTCAGCAGGTTAGGCAGCGTCTGGGGAGGGAATAGACGAACAAGGTTTCATGTCGGGACCCGCCTCTAGTCTGACACTTTGTGCTTTGCTCAAGAATAGGTATCTGCAGTTCCTTGTGTCTCCAACTCAAGATTCTTCTTGTTCTCTGAATCATTAGGACCAAAGGCATCTGGACCCAATGACCCATTTGATGATTGAAAGCTTACTTGATTTTTGATGGTGCCATTTTTCTGCAGGTTTTACGCCATTGAGAGCTATGCTATCAGAGATGCTGTCTTTCAGATGAAACAGCTGCTTCTGTAATACCATTAAGGAAGTTTGTAAAGTCAGCCCAGTATCCTGGTCAACAATTATCTTTGCACCAATATATTTTATGAAAGCAGATTATTTTATTCAGGGCAGCATGGTGGCGCAGCAGAAGAGTTGCTGCGTTACAGCGCTTGCAGCACCAGAGACCCGGATTTGATCCTGACTACGGGTGCCGTTTGTACAGAGTTTGTACGTTCTCCCCTGGCTGTGGGTTTTCTCTGAGATCATCGATTTCCTCCCACACTCCAAAGACGTACAGGTTTGTAGGTTAAAGTGAATTTAAGGTATAAGTGTAAACTGTCCCTAGTGTGTGTTGGATACTGTTAATGTGTTGGGATGGCTGGTTGGTGTGGACTCGGTGGGCCGAAGGTCCTATTTCTGTGCTGTATCTTTAAACTAAACTAAACTGTTGTTATCATGAAAAGCAGTTTACTCTACCATATTGTGAAAAGTAAAAATTGGTACGTGAAAAGTGCCTCACCAATTGATATCCTCCTTTCTCTTTAAATGCAAAAATTCCAAAAGTTACTAACTTCTAATGGAGTAATTGGAGGAATGAATAAAAATCTGGGACTTCACTTTATGGTCAATATTTTGGTTTCACAAGTTTCCAATTTTTTTTTCTAAGACTCAAATAAATCTTCGAATTTATATTAGGCTTAACATGTGAGACATTTATTTGTTAGCCACATTGTTATACATTCCCTTATCCAATTATTAATAAGAAACAAAGCATGTAAAACAGCAAAGATGCAGAAAATCAAATATAAATTGAAAATGTTGTAATTAACAGATCAAGCAGCATCAATAGGGAAAGAACAGAGTTAATAGACAATATACAATAGATATAGGAGTAGGCCATTCAGCCCTTCAAGCCAGCACCGCCATTCAATGTGATCATGACTGATCATCCACAATCAGTACCACGTTCCTGCCATCTCCCCATATCCCCTGATTATGCTATCTTCAAGAGCCCTATCTAGCTCTCTCTTTAAAGTATCCAGAGAACTGGCCTCCTTCACCCTCTGAGGCAGAGAATTCCACAGACTCACAACTCTCTGTGTGAAAAAATGTTTCCTCATCGCCGTTCTAAATGGCTTACCCCTTATTCTTAAACTGTGGACCCTGGTTCTCGACTCCCCCAAAATTTGGGAGCATGTTTCCTGCCTCTAGCATGTTAAAACCCTTAATAATCTTATATGTTTCAATAAGGTCTCCTCTCATCCTTCTAAATTCCAGAGCATACAAGCCCAGCCGCTCCATTCTCTCAGCATATGACAGTCCCGTCATCCCGGGAATTAACCTTGTGAACCTACATTGCACTCCCTCAATAGCAAGAATGTCCTTCCTCAAATTTAGAGATCAAAACTGCACGCAATACTCCAGGTCTCACAAGGGCCCTATATAACTGCAGAAGGACCACTTTGCTCCTATACTCAACTCCTCTTGTTATGAAGGCCAACATGCCATATACTTTCTTTTTAAGTTAAGTTTTTGAGTCAAAGACCTTTGATCAGGAAAAATGATCGACTATGTAAAATATGTTTTGCTCTCTATGGATATCTTTACTTTAGATTTTAGAGATATACAGGTGGCTTAGAAACGGCCCCTCTGGCCCACTGAGACTGCGCCAACCAGCAACTACCCCGTACATTAGGACTATCCTACACACTAGGGACAATTTAACCAAAGCCAATTAACCTACACACCTGTATGTCTTTGGATTGTGGGAAGCATCAGCAGAAAACCCACACTGTCACAGGAAGAATGTACAAACTCCATACAGACAACACCTGTAGTCAGTATCAAACCCAGGTCTCTTGCGCTGTAAGGCAGCAACTCTACTACTGTGCCGCCACTATCTTGGAGAATTTTACTTCGGAGTCACGTGAGTGATTCTGTGAAGAACCCAGCTCTACTGCGCATGCGGCATTACGCACAGCTGTGCAGAACGCGGCCAGCGGGAGTCGGGCGCTCCCGCATCCAAGGACGAGAGGTAAGTACTTACCTTAATCGGGCCTTGTGGTTTTTGCTCCAGGGGGAGCAAAGTAGAGAGGCATGGTGAGCGGCCCCGTTTCGACTCCAGCGTGGAGCCGACAGTGGACGGGGAAAAAGCGCTACCCGGACCGCAAACGCTGCGGACCGCTGCAGGGAGCTGCGCTAATGCCGGTCCGCTGAACAGCTGTTTGTGCAACAGCAGCGGACCGGCGGGAAATTTAAAAACCCGACCGGCAGCCCTGCAGACTCCTGACTAGGAGAATCGCCGCCCGGGAACCGCCACAATGCCGCCTGAAAAACGGCAGGCAGCCTCTACATACAGGTAAGAGAAAAATCTTCCCAATTTACAGGTTCTACAGGAGCCAACTTCCTCCAAAACTGGAACAGGTTGGAGAAGGCAAAAATAAGTATGTCTGTCTCCCCAAGCCAGAGGAGGTCATGGAGTTCACCTCCAGGAATAAAGGGGCACTGGCTGAATGCCAAGGGAGCTGACTCCTACCCCAGTGCTATTGCACTAGCCATCTCCCTTGTCGAGGGATTGATGCAACAGCGGAGTTTGATCTATGCCTCCTCCAAATTATAGCACACCCTTTTGCTCCCTCTTTTGAGGCTAGCTAAGGAGGCCAGGGCTGGGCTGGCTTAAATGCTGGGCAGGCGGACGAGAACAGCAGTATGCCAGGGGAGCAGGATCAGGAAGAGCTACTGGGTGTCGTGGGCCACTACATGGCTCCTCCACGCGACCATCTTCCCAACAAAGCCCTGCAGGAGCAGGCCTTTCCAGAGGCAAATCCGCAGGCAGCTGGGTCAGCAGACTCGCAGACAAGCAGCGAATTCTACAGAAGGGTCAAGATGTTACCGCCTTTGCTCGTTTTTTCCACGGATTATACTCTCCCATTGCACTACCAGGGTGCTGACGCCTAAGATGTTCCCAAATTTGGGATACTCGACTGAACAATGGTGCATATAGACCTGCCCGCAACCCCAAATATATGGGGCTATGCAAACCGCTGCTGCGGGAAGAGAGGCAGCTAAACCTGTGCGCCTCATGAAGGCAGGCCATGGAACGAGCAGGACATCGCATCCAACACCCAGCTGGCAGCACCCCTCGGCATCCACCAGCGATATCAAACAAGGACTGGTGAAAGCCTGGCGACCGCTTCACATTACCCCCAAAATTCTTTTTAGACGGGGCCCAGAGCGGAGCCGTGGGAAGATGCGCCGCCCCACCAACAGCACCAGCATACCAGCAAACTACGCCTTCATGAAAAAACAACAAACATGGAGGTAGGTAGTCTGGTTCCTCCCAGTTTACACTAAACAAGGGTGTTCTACTAACTGGGGGGGGGGGGGGCATTTACACTTGTTAATAAAGCATGGGATGCTGTCACAAATAACTAAAATATACTCAACAGTATTAGAGGATAAAAACGAATTCAAATTGGGCATATTACCGCCAGTTCAGCAATGCGCCCAAAGGGCACTTTCTCCCTCTAAGAAAAGAGAAGTGAGAAGGTCAAGCTGAACTAGAAAGGCTCATTACTAAACGGATCATGGGAGTAAACATGAACCATTGGAAACTACAAAAGATGGTGAATGTAGCATCATCATTGATCTAATATCACTAAATAAATCTGTTGAGTATATATACACTTTAAGATGGAGATGGGTTTTTTGTCACTGCCAGGCATCTGATCTCCCAAGGATACCTAAGGGGAGCATTGATATGGAAGATGCTAACTATCTTATACCCATACACTAGGATCATTATAGATACCTAAAAATTTTACCTGGATAATGGATATCCCGGTTAGGGCAACCATGGGAGCATAGAGCAGTCCCTATGGTCTAACTTCTGCCCTAAAACTATTATAAATATCAAACGGCCATGAAAACATTAAGAAAACAAGCATAATCATGGCATATATTGGATGATATCCTCATATTAGGGGAAACAAAGGAATTAGCTGTGGCAGCAGTTCTAGCTACGAAACAGCTCCCTAAGCTCTGAAGTTTATCCCACGCCCAGATAAACCAGTATTGAAGCGTTAACTACCAAGGATTATCTGGGCTTCAATAATAATTCCGTCCATATGACTGTTACTTTGCCAAGGTACTTGGGTCACTATAATCAAATCATGAATGAACCCACTGAAGCTATATCACAACTAAGGTGGTGGGTAGACATCTATTTGGCATAGTTTTCAGCCCTATTATCATCACCAATCCCAATTTGGTTATTAAAAACCGATGCCAATACTTTAGGCTGGGGAGCAACTAAACTCCATATCCAGCACAGGTAACAGATGGACCAATTCACAAACATCGTTACTACACATACCGGGCATCAACTACTTGGGATTGGTGAGCGCCTATTGGGCTAAAAAACATATGCATTTCAAATGCAGCACGTACATATGTGGTTACGGATTGATAATACTATGGTGGTGGCTTATATCAACCATATGGGGAGCATAATAATCATTGTTGTGCATCAAATTGGTCAAACAAATCTGGCAATGGTGTGTCAAAAGACATTTTAACTATCAGCTGCCTATGTCCTAGGAAGCTAGAACACAGTGGGAGACACCAGGTCACGGGGTAAATTTATGATTACATTGAATAGATGTTAAACCCAAAAATATCTGCTAAAGGTATTAAGCAGTTTGAAAGCCAGATATCAATTTGGTTGCACAAGAAGGAATCACCAGTAACCTATGTATGTGACTTGGGAACCAGATTAGAGGCAGCAGCGATAGATGCCTACACGCTGGAAGGGCGAATTTCTGCTTTGCCTTCCTCCCTTCTGCCTCATCAGACGGGCACTTCGGAATACAGATGGGAGCCTCCGAGATATTGAACGTGCCCGACTGGCCTACACAGCCATGGTTCCCAGTTCATCACGACACAGTGGGCGAGTCACCTATGGATTTCCCTAGTGGACCATGGTTGCTGACTCCACCCAGTATCAGGCACAAGCCACCCATACCAGGGAAACATCAAACTCCTGGGTGCAGGGTTTGAATAGACCTTACCAGGGACTGGGATTATCCAAGGGACCACCATGTCGGCATCCCTGCGAACAGTCACTAAAAGCTAACATGGGTAAAATACTGCCACGACGCAGGGACAACATACCGAATTATTCAACCACTGACGTATTGGAGTTCCTGGAACATCTACACCATGACCAAAAGGTGAGTTACAATGCCGTAAATACAGCATGGAGCGCCTTATCTGCTTATCTAAAACAGCATGACAGCGGAGCATGGGATCCCATCCACTGAAGGTAAACTTATGAAGGGCAACTATAATATAAGCCCCAAACACCCAGGTATATACCCATGTATGGGATATTGGTGTGATATTGACATATCTCAGAGAATGGCACCAGCCAGATCCCTCAGCTTGCTTAATCTATGTTTTAAAAAACGCTCATGCTTATGGCTCTCGTACACGCTCACAGAGTCCGGTCACTCCATAAACTAGACTAGATACATGGTGATTACCCCGGACGCATCACGTTCATATTTAGGTCTGGTAAAATCTAACTCGCAGGTATTTGGGACTAGGCGAGATTATGAGTTCGGCACGAACTAGTAGGGTCGAGATCGCCTGTGTTTTCCGTGCTGTAGTCGTTATATGGCTATATGGACCAGGAACGCCCAATTCACTGGTGGGATTCCGGGCCTACCCACCAGAGTCCAGGTTGAGTGTGGTGACCCATCTACTACTATATATAGACACAACCCACAATCTTAGAGGGAGAGGAAAGCCTATGGGTCAACCACAGTAACCCAAGACGGGGTACGAGCCAAACCACTCCAAGGTGGCTCAAACAGGTACTGAAAGCTGCCGGAATAGATAATAATACATTTAATCCCATTCCACTAGGGCAGCATTGGTATCAGCGGCTGAACGAATGGACATCCCGTTTGACCACATTTTCAATACAGCAGGATGGTCAAGGGAACGACGTTCTGAACATTTTTTATTATAAACCGTTGATAAACCTGATTTAATTGCAGGAGAATATTACAAACTGCAATATTAATTTAAGCTCAGAGGAGCTCTTTATGTTGTTATTGTTAACAAATACCTTTCTGTTTCTTTTGAAAGCAGATCCACTGGTTGATTACGATAACACTTCCTCCCTCATAAACTTCGGCAGTGAGTGAAATAAAAACTGTTACACGGTTTGAAATCACAGACCTTTGAAGTCTTCACGGAATCACTCACGTGACTCCGAAGTAAAATAGTAGGATTAAACGAGTACTTACCAGTATGAAGTTTGATCTGTATTTTATGAGGAGTTACGGTGAGGTATTACGTGCCCGCCGCTCCCACCCTCATTATATAGATCAAACTAATAAACTGATGTCTCGTGATCTTTACTATCTTACTTCAAATATTGTGTCTATCCTGTGATTTCACACCGCTGCTTCGAAGTATGCCGCATGCGCAGTAGAGCTGGGTTCTTCACGTAATACCTCACCGTAACTCCTCATAAAATACAGATCAAACTTCATACTGGTAAGTACTCGTTTAATCCTACTATTAAATGTCCTGTTGGTCATCAGTAAAATTCAGCCTTTATGGAAAACTATTTAATTTGCTGTATTTTCAAGACTATCAAACACTGAAGCATTTGGAACAAATAATTTCAAATAATTCTATATTACAAAACTTGTCAACTTTTCAAAGAGTTTTTATAGCAAGTGCATTTTGAAGCAACTAGCTGATTAAGTAGTGACACCAAGTGCTGGAATAATGGGCCTGTCCTACAATCAAGTTGCCGGCAGTCGCCTGATAAACTGGCAACTGGAACGGCGACTGTCAGAGTGGAATGCACGCACACACGCACGCACGAGCGCACACACACACGAAGCCAATGTGATACAAATACACACCACGATGAACAGGAAGGTTGGCGTGATGTTTGCTGGACTGTGTGGGGTGGGAGGACCCGTTGCTCCTCCCATGCAGCAAGTGGCGCTGCACAGCACAAAGGGAGACGTTTTGTATATAGTTTATCCTGTCTGTAGACAGTGTGTGTGCAGCCTATTTGAGTTGTCTTGCTGCAAGCATTGAGTAAAGCATTAAAGACTTCTGTTGTAAATTTAAGACTAAAAATTAAAAGTTTTATGCATACCTAGAAAATGAACACGAAGGATGGCGCTGTAATTAAGACGGCTAAAACACAGTGTACGGTAAGTCCTTTAAAAGAGGGGGGAGAAGGGGGTAGAAGGAGTGGAGACAACTTTTAAGATGCCACAGCTGTGAAGCTCGGCAGACATTTAACATTACCGGACGGTCATCCTTCGTTCTGAAAAACTGCTTACGTTTTTTCCCCCAATGAGCCAATGAAATTCACTGGTCAGCACCGGCTACAACCTATGAGAACCTTCGACCTCCTGGTAACCCACTAGGATCTCCTGGCGACCCACCTACGGCACGAGAATTCTCGCCACTCTCCATGGCGGCTTCATTCTAGTTGCCGTTAATTTTCCAACATGTTGAAAAATTTGCGGCGACCATAATAAGGCCACGATTAGTTCCCAGAATGCGGGAACTTCTCACGACCATGAAGGCAACTCCCCGGCAACCACCCGCGAACTTGTGGCGACTGCATAGTCTCCTGCAGTCGCCTAAAAAGTCGCCTAAGTAGGACAGGCCCATAACTCAGTACGTTACGTTTCGGTTCGAGATCTTCTGTTTGGCCAGAACGAGTTGTGCCAATAGGTTACGTTTTATGATCCTAAAAGTATAAATCGTCGTATTCTAATTGGAAAGACTTTTAAAATAATTGAACGGCACCAGCATATTTTAGCTCTGATCTTGCTTAAGTATGCTAAGTATCAGCGTGATAATGGAATCCCCTTTAATTTTGTGAGAGGCTGTGAAACAATTGGTTGGTTTGGAGTTCTGCTTTTCTGTCAGCATCAGTTCAAACCATGACACATTCCTTGGTGGCATAATTCTACATCTACATTCACTGCAGCTTTTGATGGAAGGTATAAATGGAAATGGAGCACTGCCAACAGTGAAAGCTAACATAGACATTCAAAGTCCATTAAAAATGATGTAAATATTTTATTAAAAAAATACCTATTACTTTAAATTGATATTAAAGTTAATTCAAAACAAATATTTAAAATCAAAAGTAAAATAATTTTAAAATAATTACCTTCCTCTCTATCTCCCTCACTGGCAGGCTCAAAATCTCCACTGAAATTATAGTGGTCTCCCATTGTCCACTGGGCTGATCTGAGAGTTGCTTTGTGAACTTGGCATTGCCCTTGGCTTCCATGTGGACTCAAGTAAGTTAGTGACAGATGTGGGACCATTCAGTCAGTCTTGAGACCTGGCCACAGGTCTCAAGAACTCCTCACGACCATGAAGGCAACTCCCCAGCAACAACCCGCGAACACGTGGCGAGCATTTTGTGACCGCGTAGTCTCCTGCCGGGGAGTCGGCTTCATGGTCCTGAGGAGTTCCCGCATTCTGGGAACTAGTCGCGGCCTCATTATGGTCACCGTGAATTTTTCAACATGTTGAGTAGCGAGAATTCTCGTGCCGTAGGTGGGTTGCCAGGAGGTCGAAGGTTTTCATATGTTGTAGCCGGTGCTGACCAGTGAATCTCATTGGCTCATTGGAAAAAAAACCCATAAGCAGTAGTTTACAGAACGAAGGATAACTGACCAGTAATGTTAAATGTCCGCCGAGCTTCACAGCCGTGCAGCTCTGGCTTCTTAAAAGTTGTCTCCACTCCTTCTCCTTCCTTCTCCTTCCTTCTCCCCCCCCTCTCACCCCCTCTTTTAAAGGACTTACTGTACACTGTGCTTTAGCCATCTTAATTACAGCGCCAACCTTCCTGTTCATCGCGGTGTGTGTCTGTATCACCTTGGCTTTGCACCGTGTGAATTTCACTCAGACAGCACACCACCCACTTGCCCTGTCCCCCGCCTGTATAACAGGCTAGTGAAGGAAGCGATGTGTGTGTGTGTGTTCCACTCTGACAGTCGCCGTTCCAGTTGCCAGTTTTTCAGGCGACTGCCGGCAACTTGACAGTCGCCAGCAGTCGCCTGAAAAATTGCCGAAGTGGGACAGGCCCACTAGGGAACAGGGCATTTTGTTTTCTCATTCCCAAATTATCGCTAATTTTTGCCCAGTATTGCAAGAATTTTAAATTTGGACTGACCACACTTTTTGACATGACTTGGCAAGTTCCAAACACTGCACTGGGGACGGGAAAGGGCTTAACAGGTTTAAAGAATGACGTTTGTGATTCAAACATGTGATTAATGCTACTGGAAAAACAATTTGCTTTGAGTTGACCTTTCCCAAATGCCAATAAATCTACAAGATGTGGATTCTGAACAAGGGTCTTGACCCGAAACATTGTCAATTCCTTCTCTCCATAGATGGTGCCCCACCCACTGAGTTTCACCAGCATTTTCTGTCTACCGACAAGATGTGGGTTTGTTTATCATTAGTTTTAACTAATATAACTTAATAAATTAATTGGGAGAAGGTACACCAATATAATAAGCGATAATAAAATAGTATAAGACGATTTCTTAGCAGTTTGATGAGAGATTCCAATTGAAATGTCACTTATCCATGTTCTCCAAGAATGCTGCCTGACCCACTTAGCTACTCCAGCACTTTGTATATTTGTTTGTAAACCAACATCCGCAGTTCCTCATTTCTACACTCAGACAATTTCTGTTGGACACAAGTGAAAATGTAGTTAAGGTCAGTGTTCATTGACGAACGTGGATATGAAAAATAAGCCAAATATGTTCCAAACGTTCAATTGAATTTATGGCTTAAATATTCCCCACCTTTTACCCACAGATAATTTATGTATATAGAATAATGCAGCTATTTGGTCAGTTACCTCTGTGGCATTTTAGAATTCATACAAGATTTAATTTTGTTAGTCAGTGGCTAAATGTTAGTGATATCAATGGGTGCATTTACTGAGGCAGATGGTAGTTTTAAAACGGCTGATTAGTTATAATGACACAAATTGTTCACATTTGGTGCTTTTATATATTGTGCTCGAAAATAAGAATTTTAATTGATCAACAAATGTTTGGCAGTTAATAATAACAATGTGGCTCATTGTGTGGATTAATTGTGAGACTGGAGATTTGAATCTTATTATTGTTCTCAATGGCTTACAACATCACATTGTTAATGATTGAAATAACATTATGATTAACTACTCCATGGTGACTTTTTGAACACTGATATTGACATCCCATTTGTCATTTCATATCAGCGTCCAGCCCTGTTGTATAACAAAATGAGAAATACCAGTGAGTTTAGAATAAATGCAAGGATTGCATCAACTGTAGGAGAGCGGGCACAACTTCTCTGATCTTTGTGTGGGAAATCTGATAGAAATCCCATTCTTATTAGGTTAATAACAAATAGATGTTGATAAATGAGATGAATATAAATGTAAAAGCCAGCTGCGTTTATGTAATAGAATGCAAGCTGCCCACTCATGTAAGTAATGTTGCTAATGCCTTGTTTTAGTGAAACATGAGCAATAGCTAATTTACTTTAGACATTAAATACTGCAGAGAATTTGGTGCAAATGATACAAAATGTGCATGTCAATGATTTGTTGGGTATATTAATGGAAACAGCGTTTCCTTTGTAATGGTTCATTTAGTAACAATTTGTCAATTTTCTTACAATTGGTGATGGAAAAGTAGGAGATCACAATATTTTTGTAAATTATTTTTTAGTACGCATTTATCTAGAGCAGTCAATTGCTGCAAATCGTGTGAAATACGTTTTTTTGTAACTGCAGCAAATGATATAATTACGGTCTGATTTTGACTCCTTCACCAGCTTGTGTACTTTATATTGTTGACATTAAAAAATTAAACATTTGCACTATGAATAATGGCATGCTTGGTTACTTTTAAATATTTAATGCTGCACTTTGATTTTAATTTACATCCATATCTCGCTTGTATGTATTATCAAAATTTGCATTGAAAATGACACAGTGAAATATTCACAACTCTATTTGTGGAGCTGACCTTTGTTGTGAGTATGCACAGTAGCTAACGTAATAAAGGATTTCTCCCTTTGAAGGTTGAATCTGAATTTTCAATGTTTTAATATTTAAAACAGTTGTTACAGCCTTTCAACTGAATCAGAAGGTAGTAAAATCAAAGGTACACAAAAATGCTGGAGAATCTCAGCGGGTGCAGCAGCATCCATGGAGCGAAGGAAATAGACAAAGTTTTGGGCCAAAACCCTTCTTTAGACAGTAGTAAAATCAAACCTATCTAAGATAGATGCCCAGTATCCAGTCTGACCCTCACTGCTTTACTTAGGGTCTGTAAAGTTATCAGAGGAAGGGAGAGGCTGCTGCCTCTCTTTGACTGCACAGGCGAAAAATCCCATTTGCCAAGTGTCCTTCTCAGAATTCCTCTCAAGCAACTATGGGGGGGGGAAAAAAAGAATTATTTGTTATTAATCAAATTGAAATGGCCATAGCATCTGGTATCACACATGGGCAGGCACCTATCATTTTGGAGTTAGGGACTTACTACTCCAGTGTATTACAGCATGATAAACATAGAAACATAGAAAATAGGTGAAAGAGTAGACTATTCGGCCCTTCGAGCCAGCACCGCCATTCAATATGATCATGTGTTCATCCAAAATCAGCACTCCGTTCCTGCTTTTTCCCCATATCCCTTGATTCGGTTAGCCCTAAGAACTAACTCTCCCTTGAAAACATGCAGTGAATTGGCCACCACTGCCTTCTGTGGAAGAGAATTCCACAGATTCACAACTCAGGATGAAAAAGATTTTCCTCATCTCAGTCCTTAAAGCTCCCAACCAACTAAAAATGCAACATCCATTCTGGTACCTGAGAGCCCACAAAAAATATGTTTGACTATGCTGAAAAAAGCATCAACTATGCACAACAAAAGCACCCACCCATCCTTCTCACTGACATAGAGGAAACTCAAAACTATACTTGCATGGAATATTCAAGACTGATACTCACTTGATATGATTATCGGCTCTCTATCAGATAAAGTAATTAAAAATATTTTTCTGAGGATTGAAAATGTGCAGCTAAATAAAGTAAATCGTCGAAAGGTGTTCATTTATTTTCAGAGTGTATTGGAGACTTACAACTGCAATAACAGAGACCCAAACTGCATTAACTTAATGGAAACGTTCAACAATGTCAATAGGGATATTTGGAAGATATCTCCAGTTGTAAATATGCGATTTCTGTCTCCCACACCTGTGACAGCTAAGTGATATGTTGATGAGACACATTCAACTTTTGTGATACTACCATGATGCAGACAATATTTCTGAGTGAAAATCTGTGTGGATTTTATATGTTTCACATTATAAGTGGAAATGCATTTATCAATCCTCTTGTAAATATTGAAGCATCATTGCATTTACAAAATGTTATTTAGCTCTGAAGAATAGATAACTCCAAAGCTCTTTTTAATGTGCAATGATATGTTAACAAACTATTTTATGATTTGTACACTAAATATTGATGTGAACTTTAAATGAATAATTTAAGAACAGCTGTGACAGAAGTAGGAAACTTTTTTTTTGCAAGTAATTGGTCATATATATTATTTTATATCTTTTCTTTCCTTGTCAAGATGCTAATACACGTTGAACCTGAAACCCAGGAACCGGTTTCTATCCTACATTGAAGAATTATTTGTAAGTAACCTTGACATAATCTGAACAGATTATTTTAACATCAGGATATTGTAAATTTGATTAGTCCTGCACTCACTTGATTTGGTCAGTGAAGGATGCATGCAATGTTCTGGCTATCAGGAAAATTAAAGAAAATGGTCATTCCAATGAGGCTCTCATGAATATACACTGTTTCCTCAGTACCACATAGCATAAATAAAATCTACTGTTCTTTATCACGTTGTAGAGTCAGGACCCCCCCCCCCCCCCCCCCCCCCCCCCCCCCCCCCCCCCCCCCCCCCCCCCCCCCCCCCCCCCCCCCCAAGAACATCTAATGTCATTTTAATTTCATAATTTCAGGAATACACACAGGAAAATCTGTTTTTTTCCAGTGGCTTAATTTGCCTCCCAGAGTGGCCTTGAGTGCTTCAAATATGAATTTGATTTTAATTATATTCCAAAGGTAATTCTCATGCTTTTTAATGTGTTGAATTTGTAAATAATTGTTATGACACTTTGGGTATGGTTTCTTGTGATTAAGCACATATGGCAGTGAATTTCCATAAATCCCCAGCTTCACGGGTCTTGTCCTCTCTCAGAATCAAAAGCAGACAGCACAGCTGGCGGGCAAGTGACTGTCTCTTGTGATGAATGCAGGATCATTATGCACCTCCAGTACACTAATGGGAAAGGATACATTTTCTCTTCCACACCACGCTATGCAGTTCTGTGTAAATGACCAACAAAATAGAAGAACTCCAGCAACAGCCCCGTACAACAAACCATGATGAAAGAATCCCGTACCCTGATTGGAAGCCATCTCCTTAATTTTGTTTCTGACTAACCAGCTTGGACCAAAGTACAGTTCAAATTCAAGTGTCTCAGGAATTGTTTCTCCTTTCATTTTTATACAAACGGTTACCCATGTTAAGCCTGTAATGTTATCTCACACATAAATTCTTTGGTTTATTTTTTATATTTACTCTCTTGTTTGTGATATACTATACAGATGAAGAACTTGGATGTAAATATAGAAGATAGACACAAAAGGCTTGTTTAACAGCGGGATCGGCAGCATCTCTGGAGAAAAATAGTGGGTGATGTTTCGGGTCCAGACCCTACTGACTCATCCAGACTAGGACGGCTCAGTAGCACGACGGTAGATTTGCTGCCTTACAGCGTCAGAGACCCGGGTTTAATCCTGACTATGGGTACTGTCTGTATGGAGTCTGTGTGTTCTCTCTGTTACCATCTGGGTTTCCTCCAGGTGCTCCAGTTTCCTCCCACACTCCAAAGACATCCAGGTTTTTAGGCTAATTGGTTCGGTAAAATTGTAAATTGTCCCTAATTTGTAGGATAGTGCTCGTGTACGGAGATCGCTGGTTGGCGTCGACTCGGTAGGCCGATGGGCCTGTTTCCACGCTGTATCGTTAAAGTCTACAGTGTAAAGTTAAAACAGATATTTACACCTATTTATATAACTAATTTCCAGGCTCAATGTCCTGAACATCCAGTGAGACTCTTGAAACAAACAAAATATTGGTTTGATCACTACAGTTAAACGCATCTCTCCAGCATGGTCATAGTCAGTAGCAGTCAATGGCAATTTGTCTATTTCCAAAATGACCCGAAACTCAGCAACGATACAGTTCTCTCTTTTTAATGATTAATGTCTCCAGTTATTGTTCAAAGGTGCTTCTTTGGAGGGGCTGATGACAATAGATTTGAAGAGGAGGAGTCAATACCCAAATGTACTTATATCTACAGGAGGGGATATCAGGAGAACTTCTTCAAAGTAGGCATACCTTGAGGAGATATCGAGTTTCTCCAGCTTTTTTGTGTACCTTATATCTACAGGAGACTTGGTTATTGGCAAGTTTGAAAGTTTTAAACTGCAGTCAAATCACAAATGTTTTGT
Organism: Leucoraja erinaceus; assembly: GCF_028641065.1. Lineage (NCBI taxonomy): Eukaryota > Metazoa > Chordata > Chondrichthyes > Rajiformes > Rajidae > Leucoraja > Leucoraja erinaceus. Next base: position 75,975,647 of record NC_073377.1, read on the forward strand.
TTGTTTTAAGGCAGTCTCAATGGATGCTTAGTTATATAAATGGGTGTAAAAGTCTGTTAAAAATTTGTGATTACACTCTCGTAGGAAAATCTGTGGGAATTTCAGTAACAATGTGGCGAGGAATGTAGAAAGTGAGATTCACAAATCTGAAGCGCTTGTGAAGGCGCTGTGTACACGACAGCCAAATAACAGTCGCTTGTCGTTTTCTTTTTGTTTTCTCACCTTTAATTTAATTTTAATTTCAAGTTTTCATGTACCTTGTAGTGTGTTGTGACTGTTGGCAGACCAATATAACCATATAACCATATAACAATTACAGCACGGAAACAGGCCATCTCGACCCTTCTAGTCTGTGCCAAACACGTATTCTCCCCTAGTCCCATACACCTGCGTTCAGACCATAACCCTCCATTCCTTTCTCGTCCATATAACTATCCAATTTATTTTTAAATGATAAAAACGAACCTGCCTCCACCACCTTTACTGGAAGCTCATTCCACACAGCCACCACTCTCTGAGTAAAGAAGTTCCCCCTCATGTTACCCCTAAACTTCTGTCCCTTAATTCTAAAGTCATGTCCCCTTGTTTGAATCTTCCCTACTCTCAGTGGGAAAAGCTTGTCCACATCAACTCTATCTATCCCTCTCATCATTTTAAAGTCCCCCACCTCTCAAAACATGGAGGGGACGTGTCCCCTCTGGCCTCCCCGGGTTTTTTGCCCCTGCGTATCGTATTATTAAAGCTTTATTTCAGACACAGGTCCATATACACATCAAACAGTACAAATAATTACAAAGATACATTAAGAAATTGCATATTAGCCTAAAGTATATTGTATGGTATGTTGTATGATTCTCCAGTATTAGGGTAACATACATCTCCCCTCCTCCCCCCTTTTTTTTTTTTTTTTTTTTTTTTTGTCTGTATCCCCCCCCACCCCCTTCGGTTCACCAATTTCTCCCACTCTCCTGCCCTGTTCACCATCTCCTTCCACTTATATCCCTTCTTCTGATGCCACTTTTCACACCTCTTCTCTCCTTATGTCTTTTTATCTCTAGCCTTTGACCACCCATCTGCCAGCACAACAACTTGACTCTCAACATCAGTAAAACCAAGGAACTGATTGTGGACTTTGGAAGGGGAAAGATGAGGATCCACAATCCTGTTCACATCAATGGGACGATGGCGGAGAGGGTCAAAACTTCAAATTCCTAGGCGTGCATATTTCCGAAGATCTTTCCTGGACCCAGCACACTGATGCAATTATAAAGTAGACATGTCAGTGCCTCTATTTCCTGAGAAGATTATGGAGATTTGGTTTGTCAAAAATAATTCTCTTGAACTCTACAAGTGCACAGTAGAGAGCATACTGACTGGTTGCATCGTGGCCTGGTTCTGCAACTTGAACGTCCAGGAGCAGAAAAGTTGTGAACACTGCCCAGTCCATCACCGGCTCTGACCTCCCCACCATTGAAGGGATCTATTGAAGTTGCGGCCTCAAAAAGGCAGCCAACATCATCAAAGACCCACACCATCCTGGCCACGCACTCATTTCACCATTGCCACTGGGAAGAAGGTACAGGAGCCTGAAAACTGTAACGTCCAGGTTCAGGAACAGCTTCTTCCCTACAGCCATCAGGCTATTAAACATAACAACAAATAAGCTCTGAACTACAACAGACTATTATTATTATTGCACTATATTTGTTTATTTATTAAGTAGGTGTGCATGTCACATTGTGTATATATACGCACTAAATTTTCTTTCTCCCGTTATGTACTATGTTTACATATTCTGTTGTGCTGCAACAAGCAAGAATTTAATTATCCTATCTGGGACATATGACAATAAAACACTCTTGAGTCTTGACACCCTACTCACCTACATTCATCTATCACACTAGGCTTTGTACCACACAAACCGCTTTTCCAGATTTCTCCCCCTACTTCAATCAGTCTAAAGAAAGGTCCTGACCTGAAACATCACCTATCCATGTAGAAGCAACAAACTTTGGTTGTTGGGTTATACCAAAGATAGACAAAAGGTACTGAAGTAACTCAGCAGGTCAGGCAGCATCTCTAGAGAAAAAGGATGGGGGACATTCAGACTTTAATGAACTGTCTGACCCAAAACGTCATCTATCATTTTCCTCCAGCGATGCTGCCTGATCCGCTGAGTTACTCCAGCACTTTGTATCTATCATCATCTATCCATGTCTTGCCGAAATACTGCCTGATCCTCTGTGTTACTCCAGCACTTGTGTTCTGTGCAAGATTCCAGCATCTGCAGTTCCTCGTGCCAATAGATATCCTATTGTTCTATACAGAAGTCACCTGCCCTCTCTGCAATTTAAAACTGTCACTCAGATTTTAAAACTGATTTATAAAACCAGGCATTAAACCATCAATACTTATTCTTGCATGCAAGCAATCTTTTGAACATAAAATCAAAAATCAAAGGTAAATCAATTCAAATGCAAATTGTATCCATCATCTTCCTGTCTAGATTGTACTGAAAATTGATTCTAAATGACTTACGGTTAGTTCTTGCTTTCTTTGGAACTAATAGTTTATTTAAATATAAAAGCCTTGAGAGTTCTGAATTATATCAAGGACACTGAAATATGCATCTGAGAAAAACATTGGTCATTTATTGCTCATCTGTTTCGAGTGCTAAGAGCCAGCTATCCTGCAATTTGCTTTATTTAAAAATGGGTAGCGTGGAACTCTGCATGATCCAACAGCCACTTTCTAAACAATTCTGAACTAATGCAATAACTAGGCAAAAATGTCCCACATGCGATTTCCTTCGCTCCATAGATGCTGCTGCACCCGCTGAGTTTCTCCAGCATTTTTGTGTACCCTCGATCTTCCAGCATCTGCAATTCCTTCTTGAACAAAAATATAAGATGAATGTGTTCTACTGCTCCGTTTTTCAATTAACACTAAGTAAACTAGATCTATTTTAATTTCCCAACCATATAACCTTTTCTCCAAAAAACCTTAACAAATAAAATAGTTTATTTCCTCCTCCCCACCACCACTATCTTTTTGTTACTAATTTTGCTTTCCTTGATGAATAGGGAAACAAAAGAGGTGGAGGAAGGGGGGGCATTAAAATATCTCTCGTTTAGCTGCTGTTTCTGGTATTGTTGACACTAATGGGCATGTCCCACATGCGATTTTTTTTAGGTGGCTGCCGAAAAATGTCAACATGTTGAAAATTTTTCAGCAACAGTGCTGTCAATTTGGGCTGTCGTAGGTTGTGTTAGGTGTTGTCGTAGGTTGTCGCTAAGTTAACGTAGGTTGTCGCCAGATGATGTAGGTTGTCGCCGGTGCTGACTTTGATGAATTCCATTGCCCGAGTCATTGGTGGTCGCCTAAGTGGGACAGGCCCATTAGTAGCAACAGGCATCAATTCACTAAGTAATAGCCAAAAGGATGAAGATGAGACAGCAATGGCAAGATCAGATGTTTTGCATTTGATTGTTCAATACTGAGAAATAACTGGAGGTATCTCAATGGAGCAGTGGAAAACCTGTACTTTAATGCTGTCATGTCTTATCTGGACATGTCATGAACATAAAGCTTGTGTGGCATGTGGAAGGTTTAATTTAGTTTCCATTAAATTGTGCTCATGCTCTGGATACCAACAGAAATGACTTACTGATTTATGTTTTCTTCGCTGAAGGATCATAAATGCAGTATTTCCAAATCTACAGATCCATGAAATTTAAATGAAGTAAAGCACATAGCCAACAGCTAAGAATTTGGACATCCCCAGCATATTGGTTGTTATCAATTTAGCAAGTGAAAATGAACTAACTTTTCTGTTGGCTTTTACAATGAACTAATCCATATGCAAAACGTTCAGACTGATCTTCTTAATAGATGACAAATATTTGCAGTTTTTCCATTCACCATCAGAAAGGAAAAGTTGTGTTAAGATGCTGGAAGCTTTTAGTACACGCATATACAAATTTGCAACATTTTACTGTTTTTTATTGGAAACAATTCTCAGGTATATGCGAGGATGTTAAATACAATTTTTGCATTCAGAAATAATTAGCAGGTATTGCACTTCCAATGAAGAACTAAGAAACAATCTATTGGTAGTTTTTATTATCACTTCATTTTATTTTTCTAATCAGTTAAATGAATGAATAGAAAATCACATACACACTACTTTTTTCTGCCATGCTTTTATTTTTACTGCATTGTGTTTATTATACAAATGAAAGCTTATTGTCGAATTTACCCTGTCCAGCTGTAGAAACAATGAGACATATTTACTCTACATTTCATCAGAAACAATATGAATGGATTCCTTTAGTCCAAAATCTGATGAAAGATCTTCAATCTGAAATTTTAGACAATAGGTGCAGGAGTAGGCCAGCACCGCCATTCATTGTGATCGTGGCTGATCATCCAAAATCACTAACCGTTCCTGCCTTCTCCCCATATCCCTTCACTCCGCTATCTTTAAGAGCTCTGTCTAGCTCTCTCTAGAAAGGCCAGCCTAAACTGCCCTCTGAGGCAGAGAATTCCACAGACTCATAACTCTCGGTACGAAAAAGTGTTTCCTCATCTCCGTTCAAAACGGCTTACCCCTTATTCTTAAACTGGAGCCTTTTCCCAACTTGACACCATTTAGATGATAATCTGCCTTCCAGTTTTTGCCACCAAAGTGGATAACCTCGCATTTATGCACATTGAACTGCATCTGCCCACTCACCCAATCTATCCATGTGCTCTAATTTTGTCCACTAATCTCTAATGTGGGACCTTATTCTGAAAGTCCAGGTACACTACATCCACTGGCTCTCCCTTGTCCATTTTCCTAGTTACATCCTCAAAAAATTCCAGAACATTAGTCAAGCATGATTTCCCCTTTGTAAATCCATGCTGACTCGGACCTAACTCTTTTCTCTTACCACAGATGCTACGCAATTTACTGAATGTTTCATAGGAACATAGAAAATAGGTGCAGGAGTAGGCCATTCGGTCCTTCGAACCAGCACCACCGTTCAATACGATTAAGGGTGATCATCAAAAAGTCAGTACCCCGTTCCAGCTTTTTCCCCATATCCCTTGATTTACAACATTTTCTGGTCTTATTTTCGTTTCAACAATTTTTGGATTTTTCAATTACTGAAAGGAATCCTCACTGGTGGCTGCATTACTGTAATTTTATAATTGTTTGCCATCGATTGTGCAATTTTATCATTACTGGAAGTGATTGGTGTTGAAATGCTGCTTGGGGAAGAAAATCTGCTGTTAATTGTTGGACTGAGTCCATGCGTGGCTCCATACCAACAGAAAAGTTCTTATTAGAAGAAAAGCCCAGTAAGTTATTGAGTTGTTTAAGAGGGAACTGCAGATGCTGGAGAATCGAGAGTTCAGTTGTAGTTAGTTGATATCACACGGACATTCAAGATTCAAGATTCAAGAGAGTTTATTGTCATGTGTCCCTGATAGGACAATGAAATTCTTGCTTTGCTTCAGCGCAACAGAACATAGTAGGCATGACTACAGAACAGATCAGTGTGTCCATATACCATTATATAAATATATACACGCATGAATAAATAAACTAATAAAGTGCAAATAAACACATAATGGGCTATTAATGTTCAGAGTTTTGTCTGAGCCAGGTTTAATAGCCTGATGGCTGTGGGGAAGTAGCTTTTCCTGAACCTGGTCGTTGCAGTCTTCAGGCTCCTGTATCTTCTACCTGAAGGTAGCAGGGAAATAAGTGTGTGGACGGGATGGTGTGGGTCTTTGATGATACTGCCAGCCTTTTTGAAGCAGCGACAGCGATAGATCCCCTCGATGGAAGGAAGGTCAGTCGATGATGGACTGGGCAGTGTTTACTACTTTTTGTAGTCTTTTCCGCTCCTGGGCACTCAAGTTGCCGAACCAAGCCACGATGCAACTGGTCAGCATGCTCTCTACTGTGCACCTGTAGAAGTTAGAGAGAGTCTTCCTTGACAATCCGACTCTCCGTAATCTTCTCAGGAAATAGAGACACTGATGTGCTTTCTTAATAATTGCATCAGCGTTATCGGACCAGGAAAGATCTTCAGAGATGTGCACGCCCAGGAATTTGAAGCTCTTGACCCTTTCCATCATCGACCCGTTGAAATAAATGGAACTGTGGGTCCCCATCCTACTCCTTCCAAAGTCCACAATCAGTTCCTTGGTTTTGCTGGTGTTGAGAGCCAGGTTATTGCGCTGGCACCATATGGACAGTTGCTCGATCTCTCTTCTATACTCTGACTCATCCCCATCAGTGATAAGTCCCGCCACAGTGGTGTCGTCAGCGAACTTGATGATGGAGTTCGTATGGACATCAACATATGAAGACAATGTATCGCTACTCTTTTTCTAGGGCATTGAGGGGCTGCATGCTAAAAGGTGGGCTTGCTTGTGAAATTCACATCTATTGGACGAATAACAAAGTCTGATCCTCTTTTGGATAATCCAAATATGTAGGCAGGAACTGCAGATGCCAGTTTAAACCGAACATAGACACAAAATCCTGGAGTAATGCAGAGGGACAGGCTAAATCTGTAGATAGGATATTTCCTACTAACCAATTGTAGTGCTTGTTAGTAGTTGATCCGCCTAATATGCGATTCATATTACAAAGAGCTTGACTATGCCATTCAGTATGAGTAGCTGCTAGGAACTGTAATGTCCTGCAGACGGATGCTGTAAGTGGACTTTAATAATGATGTGTTGTATCTTGATGTGTATTTGACTTGACTCATTACATGGTGGCAGAGAGTGAGTCTTACCTACTCCGTTCACGTTTATCGAGTTTTGTTTTTTTATATTTGTTTTATGTGACTGTTATCTCTATCATGGCAAACTCGTCTCGCCATCCTAGTCCTCTGTTCTTTGACTCCGACATTGCTGAATGCTGGCGCCTTTTCAAGCGCGACTGCATTCACAATGTTCGCACCGTTCATCGCAATGATCCTCCAGATATACGTGCTTCTGTATTACTCAATCTGTCTGGCCCAGAAGCAATGAAATGTGCGGACATTTGAGCCTGCTGTTTTAGATGCGAATGGACAGATCCAAGTGCCTGCAGAGATGATTGATGACCCTGCTGTCCTACTTGCAAAGTTGAGACAGTTGTGTGACCTCCCCGCGAACTACATTATCGAATGCACCAAGTTTTGTGCTCTTATGCAACAGATTGATGAGCCGATAGAATGTTTTATTCGCAACTTAAATCACATGGCTGCATGCTGCCATTTTCGTGATTTGTGCGATAAACTCATCCATGACAAGATTGTTGGAGGTATGTTTAATAACAAGTTAAGGGATGAACTGCTCCGTAACACTGACCTGACCCTTAATCAAGCCGCGCATGCCTGTCGGAGTGCGGAGACTTGTCACACTAAGTCTGTGATTTCTGGCCAGCATTCGCAGTATAGTCAATATTACAGACACCTCCTGTTGTAACAGCCATTCCTAGCCTTCCCCGGCCTTGCAGCAGAGATGGTCAGCTGCTCAATGTCCTAATTGCAACTATTTTCATGCTACGGGTCGAGAATTCTGTATTGCTTTTGGTAAAATCTGCAATTTCTGCAAGAAATCCAACCACTTTGCAAGATGTTGCCATTCCCGTGTGACTCAATCCCTCTCAAGGCCGAGTTTGTACGTGTTACAACATGAGCTTGCTGATAACGAATACCAAAAGCCTGACTTGCCATCCTCCGCTCAGCTCTCTAAAAGTACAGATAACAGTTCAGCCATCCACTCTCTCCACCCTTCCTCTGATGAGCAACAAATTGACCCTGAAGTAACCATGTTTGTGAATAACAGGCCTGTGATTGCAAAGGTTGATACAGGCGCAAAATGCAACGTCATCTTGTTATCTGAATTTTTTAAAATTCGTAATGTTGAACATATTGAAAAGACCTCGGCCACACTTCGGGTCTAAGAGGAGGTGTTTTACACCTGCTTGGACAGACTAATTTAAAATGCACCATAGACTCGCAGCCTCATACCCTAATGTTTCATATCGTCAAGGGGGGTTCTGAGACTCTGCTCGGTATCAATGCATGCCATGATCTAGGCCTAGTATACTTTGGCTGATCTGTCCATCAACTCTTTCTTGCTGAAGGCCCCACTCAGCAAATACTCTCCCAATACAGAGAACTATTTAAAGACAAGCTTGGCAAGTTGCCCCTCAAGTACCACATTGATCCTAACGTCACTCCTGTGGTTCAAACACCACATAGTGTTCCGCATGCCATGCGTGACGGAGTACACGATGAACTCGGGTGGTTGGTCTACATGGGGGTCATTGCTGATGTTACTGACCCATCTACCATGGCGGTCGCAACAACAAAAAAAACAAGGAGTTGATTCGTTTCTGTATTAACCCCAGAGATCTCAACGCTGCTATCAAACGCCCACACTACCCTATGCGAACAGTAGAGGAAGTTGCTGCTCAAATGGGCAACGCATCAGTGGTCTCCATTCTGGATGCCAAGATTCCACTGGATCCAGACTCGTCCAATGTTACTACGTTCGGCACTTACTTTGGCCGCTACAAGTTCCTGAGAATGCCCTTTTGTCATCAACTCTGCCAGCAAAGTTTTCCAGCGCTCGATGGAACAATCTCCATCATTGTTGATGACATTCTCATTTATGGGCGCGACTTGGCTGAACATGATGCTAATCTGAAGAAAGTACTGGACCGTGCCAAAGACATTCAGCTCAAACTCAATCCCCTGAAGTGCAAGTTTCGAGTCCCGGACGTTACCTACGTTGGACATGTCTTCACCCGTCAAAAACTGCAGCTATCAATGAGATGCCGCTACCTACTGACGTTGTGAGTCTATAAAGGTTCCTTGGAATGGTCAACTACCTGGGGAAGTTTATTCCCAACCTCAGTGACATATCTGTCCCCCTGCAAGGTGACATGGTCCTGGTATCAGCAGCACTAAAGAGCTTTTGATACCCTCAAATTGCAGCTGGCTAGCGCACCTACGCTCACCTACTTTGCTTTGGAATTACTAGTAACGCACACTTGTGATGCGTCCCCGTACTGACTTGGCGCTGCTTGCCTGCAGACCACTACCAATAGCGACTGCAAGCCTGTTTCTTACGCCGCTTGCTGTTAGGAACTGTAATATCCTGCAGACCGATGCTGTAAGTGGACTTTAATAAACATGTTGTATCTTGATGTGTGTTTGACTCGACTTATTACAGCATCTCTGGAGAGAAGGAATGGGTAACGTTTCAGATTGAAGGAGGATCTTGACCAGAAACATCACCCATTCCTTCTCTCCAGAGATGCTGTATGTCCCGCTGAGTAACTCCAGCATTTTGTGTCTACCTTTGGGATAAACCAAACTGGATCTAACCAGCTGCCCATTGTCCTCAGCTGGACTACTGCTGATTCACCATCAGCAAAAGCATCCTGACAGCCATTGAGAGATCTTTATCAAGGACAAGGAGAAGCTCTCGATGGCGCTTCAAATCCCATCAAAAGATTGACGCTTTTTAAAATTGTGCAGGAAGGAACTGCAGATGCTAATTTACACCAAAGATAGACCCAAAATGCCTGAATAACTCAGCGGGACAGGCAGCATTTCTGGAGAGAAGGAATGGATGATGTTTTGAGTTGAGACCCTTTTTTTAAATTGTTTTTAAGAATTGTTGATGTCCAGAGATATTTGAAAACTATTAAATTAAATGTACATGCTTACAAGAGTTGCACATGCTTACAATTCCTTTCTCTTTTCCTTAACGTAAGAAAATAATATTTCTTCAAATATAATTCATTTCTATTTTTAAATGTGTTCTCTTGTTTATTAAATCTAACTATTTCTTCTTGTTCAATGGAATATAGATAATGCAACCTCCAAGTGCAATTTTCATATTCCCACCATGGATTAGAATTAGTTAGCAGATAAATTACATTTCAGGACTCCTGACGGACACAATTGGAGGTCAATAATATTACTTCTCTGTGCCTCAAGTTACACTTTTAATGATGGTTGCAAAGGGAAAATAATAGTCCTCCAATAATTGTGTCCTTTACTGTGAATTGCATGGCATGAATACTTAGTTTTAACAATTACCGGTCTCGTACAGCAATTCATAACAAAACATCGATTAGCACTGAATGCTTATCTGTTGGCTGTTATTTCAGGAAATTATGCAAAATTATATATGAAAAACTGACTGACCACTGAGATTGTCCTTCCCATTTAATTTACAGACACAATTCTTTGCAGTACCACCCATCTATGTAATCTCTTGACAAAACTAATGATTTGATTCAAAAGACAAAAACACCAAAGAAAAAATAAACACAAAGCGCTGGAGTATCTCAGCAGGCCAGGCAACATCTCTGGAGAAAAAGGTCTTCCAGTCTGGGGAAGAGTCCCAACCTGAAATGTCACCCATCCTTTTCTCCAGAGATGCTGCCTGACCCACCGAGTTACTTCAGCACTTTGTATCTATCTTTGGAATGAACCAACATCTGCAGTTCTTTGTTTCAAAATAAAAATTAAATCTGGGTGATTGTTTTGTGACTCTGGAATAAGCAGTGGCCTCGAACTAAGATTTACAATCACAACATGTGGGGTTATCTATTCCCAGGTGATATGCGCAGTCATTTCTTGAGGGTTGTGAATGTTTAGAACTCTCTGTGTCAGGTTGCTGAATCATTCTACCTACTCCACATTGCGGTAGATAGATTTTCTGGATGAAGAGAAGACAGGAAAATAGTATTGCCGCCATATTACCAATGATCTTGCTGAATGGCAAGTGCGAAGGTCCCCATAACTGGCTCCAAGCTCCAAACCCAGCTCCAGGAACATTTACAGTGGATCTGCATTGCACAACTCTAATCCAGTGTGAGAAAAGCCCACTGGGACTCCAACCTGGTTTTGATCGTGTAGGGTTTTTGACCTCTGTAAAAAAAAAAAGTGTCCCTAATGTGTAGGGAGTGGATGATAAAGTGGGATAACATAGAATTAGTGTCAATGGGTGACCGATGGTCGGCGTGGGCTGAAGGGCCTGTTTCGATGTTGTATCTCTAAATTAAACAAAACATTTAGGGCGGCATAGTGGCACAGCTGCTGCCTCAATCCTGACCTTGTGTGCTGCCTGTATGGAGTTTGCACGTTCTCCTTGTTACCACATAGGTTACATCCGGGTTCTCCGGTTTCCTCCAAAATCCCAAAGAGGTGCAGGTTTGTATGTGCAGGGTGGAACTGTAGTTGCTGGTTTATACTGAAGATAGACACAAAATGCTGGAGTAACTCAGCGGGTCAGGTTACATCTCAGTAGAAAAGTAATGAGTGACATTCTTCAGATTGAAAGATAGAGAAGTCAAGTCACATTTATTTATATAACACATTAAAAAAAACACCTCTTGTTGGCCAAAGTGCTTTACATTTGTTATAAGAATAGTATAAACACACAAACTACATACATGTATACATATAGCCCTCGCTCAGTGGATGCCAGGAAAGGCTTGGGAGTATAGATAGGATTTTAGTCTCGACTTAAAGGAGTCGATGGAGGGGGCAGTTCTGATGGGAAGGGGGATGCTGTTCCACAGTCTAGGAGCTGCAACCGCAAAGGCGCGGTCGCCCCTAAGCTTATGCCTAGACCGCGGGATATTCAGCAGCCCCAAGTCGGCCGATCTGAGGGACCCGAGGTGGAATGGTGGGTGAGAAGACATTTAATGTAGGAGGGGGAAAGCCCATTGAGGGCTTTGTAGACACATAGAGGAGGGTCTTGAAATGTATATGGAACTGCACAGGAAGCCAGTGGAGATGCCAGGATTGGGGTGATGTGGTCCCTTTTTCGGGTGCCCATCAGGAGTCTCGCTGCGGCGTTTTGGACCAGTTGCAGGCGGGACAGGGAAGATTGGCTGATGCCAGTGTAAAGAGAGTTGCAGTAATCTAGGCGGGAGGAGATAAATGTGTGGATGATCTTTTCGAGGTCATCAAAGTGGAGGAATTGTTTTATTTTAGCTATCAGGCAGCAGGTAAAGTTAAGCAGATTTGATTGGTTTTTGGGCTTTAGGGGGAGATAGAGAAGGTCAGAACAAAACAGGGCCATGGGTCTATATCTGGCTGGCCTCTGTAAATTGTTCCAAATGTTTTTGGAGACGACGAGAAAGTGGAATAATATAAAACTGGAATAACATTTGTACATGGCTGCATAAATGCACAGTTTTCATTCTGCAGCTCATTTCTATAATTTCTCTACCCAATCACAAATTAGTCTATTCATTGGGTTAGATCAAGCTGCATTCAGCCATCTTCCTATTGTCTTCAGATAGACAGAAAGTACTGCAGTAACTCAGCAGGTCAGGCAGCGTCTCTGGAGAAAAAGGATGGATAACATTTCGGGCAGGACTCTTCTTCCGATGAACAGTAGGGGGTGGGGGGGGTTTGAAGAGCTGTGAGAGAGGGTGTTGGACAACTTCTGTTGGAGAGAGGAAGATAACTTCAAAGTAGACATGCCTTGAGGAAATTTTGCAGAGCTGCAGCCAAAATGTACAAACAAGGAACTGCAGATGCTGGTTTATACCTATTGTCCTCACGTGGCTACTGCTGAATTTCTATCAACCAAAGCATCCAGGCAGACAGTGACAGGTGGAAAGGTTAAACTCCTATCAAAGACAAACCTTTTCTTTCTGAAGATTGATACAAAAAGTTGAAGTGACTCAGGCAGCATCTCTGGAGAGAAGGAATGGGTGACGTTTCGGATCGAGTCCCTTCTTGAGACGGGTTAGGGATAAGGGAAACGAAAGATATAGACGGTGATGGGGAGAGATAAAGAACAATGAATGAAAGATATGCAAAAAAGTAAGGATGATAAAGGCAACAGGCCATTGTAAGCTATTTGGAGGGTGAAAATGAGAAGCTGGTGCAACTTGGGTGGGGGAGAGAAAGAGAGAGAGAGGGAATGCCCAGGCTACCTGAAGTGAGAGAAATCAATATCCATACTACTGGGCTGTAAGCTGCCCAAATGAAATATGAGATGCTGTTCTTTCATTTTGTGTTTAGCCTCACTCTGACAATGGAGGAGAGTTAATCAGGGAGTTGCAGAGGGAACACTCTGCGGAAGGTGGAAGGGGTGTAGATGGGAACATGGGGCTAGTGGTGCGATCCCGTTGGAGGTGGCAGAAATTTGGAGGATTATGTGTAGTTTGCGACGGCTGATTGGGTGGAAGGTAAATATTAGGGAGACTCTGTCTCGGTCTCTAGGGGGAGGGGGAGCAAGGGCAGAGCTGTGGGGTACCAAGGAGAAATGAGTGAGGGCCTCATCTATGATGGGAGAGAGTAACCCCTGTTCCCTAAAGAATGGGATGTTCCAGTACGGAACACCTCATCTTGGTCGCAGATACAATACAATACAATTTATTTGTTGTCATTTGAACCCAGAGGTTCAAACGAAATTTGGTTTCTGCAGTCATACAAACAAGAAGAAGGACCAAGACACAACACAATTTACACGAACATCCATCACAGTGAATCTCCTCCTCGCTGTGATGGAAGGCAAAGTCTTATCTTTCCCCTGCAATCCTCGTTCTCCTCCCGATGTGAGAGTCAAAGCCCTCGGCTGGCGATGGTAAGTGGCCCGCGGCCATTAAAGCTGCGCCAGGTGATGCAAGGCCGCACTCCGGGTATTGATGTTGGAGCCCCCGACATGCGCTAACAAGTCCCACAGCCGTTAAAGACGCACCGGGCGATGTAAGGCACCGCTCCAGGTCGTCTACAACCCCGCAACTCGGGCGGGAGAAGTTGCCGTTGTGGAAGCCCCGAAAAGCGATCTCCCAGCAGGGACCCGCAGGATCCTGGTGTCACCGTCCACCAGACCTGCGGTTGGAGCCTCCGAATCCCCGGGGTTGGGCCGCAGCAGCGCGCCACCACCGCTCCTCCCGCTCCGAACTCGGCCAGCTCCGCGATGGTGAGTAGTCCGCAGCTCCGCGACTGGAGCCCCAGGTCGTTCCGGCTGGAGGCCACTCCACGGTGCTAGGCCCCAAGGACACGGAGACCCGACAAAGGTCGGGTTCTTCGTGCAGGGGAAAGATTTTAAAAAGTTTCCCCCCGCCCCCCACACACACCCAGTTTAAAAAAAAATAAAACTACATACAAACGAGACAAAAAAAAAAAAAATTAACAAAAACGACAGACGGACACGCTGCAACGTGAGTCGCGCGAGATGCAGCGTAGATGGAGGAATTGGGAGTAGGGGATAGTGTCTTTGCAGGAAGCAGGGTGGGAAAAAGTGTAGTCGAGATAGTTGTGGAAGTCAGTGGGTTTGTAATAGACGTCAGTCAATAGTCTATTACTTGTGATGGAGAATGTGAGATCAAGAAAGGGGAGGGAGGTGTCGGAGATAATCCAAGTAAATTTGAGTGCAGGATGAAAATTGGTGGTGAAGTTGATGAAGTCCATGAGTTCTGCATGGATGCAATCATCAATGTAACGGAGATAGAGTTCGGGGATAGGGCTAGTGTACGCCTGGAACAGGGATTGTTTAACGTACCCTACAAAGAGGCAGGCATAGCTGGGGCCCATGCTATGGAATTGGGAGGTGTTGTTCAGGGTGAGGACCAGCTTCTTTTCATGTTTAATAAATTCTAATGTCCAGAAACATTCAAGAACTATTAAACTTGCTTTAAGTAATTATAAATGTGGCAAGATTTTTTTTTTACAGTACAAGGACGTTGAAACACCACTAAATAATTACAACAGTGAACATTTTATGTAATTTACCTTTTCTCTGTTAATGCGGATATTATGAATGGGGAATATCATTCTTTGCTAAGTCAAGAATTAGAAAGGTGAATAACTTGACAAATAATTTCTCCAGGCTGTTCCATTGCCACCGGTGAACATGGCAACATAAGTAGAGAGAGCAGGAAAGAAGGTGCACGGTATGCTTGCCTTCATCAATCAGACCATCGGATATCAAAGTCAGGAAGTCATGTTGCAGCTTTAGTTAGACTTTAGTCAGATTGCATTTGGAGTGTTGCATGCAGTTTTGGTCACCCCATTACAGGACGGATGTGGAGAGTGAAGAGGAGGTTTACCAGAACATTGCTTGGATTAGAGAGTATTAGATATATGGAGAGGTTGGACATCTTGGATTGTTTTCTCTGGAACATCAGAAGTTGAGGAGAGACCCGAATAGACATGCATAAAAATGTTGACAGCTGTAGATATGTTTGACGGTCAGAATATTTTCTCCAAAGGTGGAAATATCAAACACCAGAAGGCATAGTTTTAAGGTGAGGGGGAAATGTTTAGATATATATACACATACATATATATATGTATATGTATGTATGTATGTGTATATATATATATGTATATATGTATATATGTGTGTATATATATATATGTATATATATCTATTTTACTAAAGGTCTGTTCTTGACCGATTTTGGCGATCTGTGCAGCGATTTCCGAGAGAACGCTGCCACCTATGGCCATCATTTTTGGCAACCTCGCTCAGAGCCCCCCTCTGCGGCGTGTGTGCCGAGGATTTTTTGCGTCGATGAAAAATGACAGAGATATTAATGATTTTACGAAATTTCCCATTCTCTCTGCTGCCCCCGCTGGCGGCAGGGGGGAGGGACTATAAAACCAGGAAGTGGTGTGCCACACAGTCTCTTCAAGATGGAGGAAGGCAGAGGGTCACGTTTCTCTGAGCTGTGAATAACAATGAACACATGTCCACTCAAATGTAAGTGCTCTTAGTGGTTCTAAAATGCTTGCAGAATGTGTCTATTGGTTCTAAAGCTTGCAAAAAAAATGTGTATTAGTTCTAAAGCTTGCAAAACATGTCTATTGGTTCTAAAGCTTGCAAAAGTGTGTCTATTGGTTCTAAAGCTTGCAAAAAAGTGTCTCTATTGGTTCTAAAGCTTGCAAAAAATGTCTATTGGTTCTAAAGCTTGCAAAAAGTGTCTATTGGTTCTAAAGCTTGCAAAAAGTGTCTATTGGTTCTAAAGCTTGCAAAAAGTGTCTATTGGTTCTAAAGCTTGCAGAAAATGTCTATTGGTTCTAAAGCTTGCAAAAAAATGTCTATTGGTTCTAAAGCTTGCAAAAAAGTGTCTCTATTGGTTCTAAAGCTTGCAAAAAAATGTCCATTGGTTCTAAAATGGTTCATACTAGCGCTCCAGAAAGATGAAAGGCACTACTTACTGCAAATAGTGGCTTGGGAGCTTTGACTTGAAGTTGAAAGGCACTACTTACTGCAAATTGAGGCTTGGGAGCTTTGGCTTGAAGTTGAAAGGCACTATTACTGCGAATGGTGGCTTGGTTGCTTTGGCTTGAAGTTGAAAGGCACTACTTACTGCAAATGGTAGCTTGGTGTGGTTTGGGTGTGGCTTGAAGTTGAAAGACACCACTTTCTGCAAATGGTGGTATGAAGTTGAAAGGCACTACTTACTGCAAATGGTGGTATGAAGTTGAAAGGCACTACTTACTGCAAATGGTGGCTTGGGAGCTTTGACTTGAAGTTGAAAGGCACCACTTACTGCAAATTATGGCTTGGGTGTGGCTTGAAGTTGAAAGGCACTACTTACTGCAGATGGTGGCTTGGGTGCAATGGCTTGAAGTTAAAATGCATTACTTACTGCAAATGGGGGCGTGGGTGCATTGGCTTGAAGTTGAAAGGCACTACTTATTGCAAATGGTGGCTTGGGTGTGGCTTGGGTGTGGTTTGAAGTTGAAAGGCACTACTTACTGCAAATGGTGGCTTGGATGCAATGGCTTGAAGTTAAAAGGCATTACTTACTGCAAATGGTGGCATGAAGTTGAAAGGCGCTACTTACTGCAAATGGTGGCTTGGGTGCATTGGCTTGAAGTTGAAAGGCACCACTTACTGCAAAAGGTGGCATGAAGTTGAAATGCACTACTTACTGCAAATGGTGGCGTGGGTGCATTGGCTTGAAGTTGAAAGGCACTACTGTAAATGCACTTACTTCCTGTTTGCACTGTATATTGATTTTAGATAAAACGCTACCACTTACGACTGTGATTTTTGGCCATCTTACTCCGCTGAGCAGGTGCAGAGAATTCTTCCCATCAATGAAAAATAAAACTGTTATTAGTATTTTTTTTAATTTTGAGAATCTCTCCTGTCAATCACTCCATGAAAGCCACACCTTTTCCGGTGGGAGAGGGGAGGGGTTATAAAACCCGGAAATGTGGGTGTGGCTCAGTCTCTGCAAGATGGAGGAGGGAGAGGTCACGACTCGCTCTTTAGCGGCTTTGCACCCTACTTCAAATGGTATGAAACTGCACTTGAATTTGGTGGCCTTATGCCCTGCTTGAAAGAGAATTTCAAGGATTAGTCGTGAATCAACTACCAGCCCACCAGCCGTGAGTGAGTGAGTTGCCAGCACAACAGGCTTGATTGAATGAGACGCCAGCCTAATAATCCATTTGGCGCACAATTTGCATACTAGCCCTCTGGAAACCAGTCCCTTCAGCCCACAACACCCATACTAGCGCTCCAGAAAGCCCCCCCCCCCCCCCCCAACTTGCCACCAATATTAGAATTGGTGGAGAGGTGGAATATTGCGTTGGATGACCAGCCCTCCTGTGTGATGATGGGACCCAACGGGTCACACTTAGTCTAGTATATATATATATAATATGTATATGTATATGTATATTTATGTATATGTATAGATATGCGAGACAATTTTTTTTTTTTTAAATACAGAGAGTGGTAGCTGGCTGGAGCACATTGCCAGGGGTTGTAATGGAGGCAGATACGATAGGGGCCATCCAAGAGGCTTTCAGATAGGGACATGGATATGCAGGGAATGGAGGGGTTTAGATTACATGCAGGCAGAGATTAGTTTAAACTGGCATCATCCTCGGCATGGATAATGTGGGCAGAGCTCCTGTTCCTGCACTGTACTGTTATATGTTGTATGATTTGACTGAACTGAATTGCTGGTTCTAGCTTTCTCCCCGTTTACGAATAACCGCTGTAATCCTCCATTGATCAGGAAATACCCTGTTTGTGAGGGGAGAACTGGGAAAATGTGGCCAGCGTCTCTGTGATATCTACCCTTACTTCCTGCCCGAACATGTAATGCACCAGTCTGGATAAGGTGATTTACCCACTGAGGGCGTTTTGCTCTTTGTTTACATCCCAGCCTTGTTTCTGTGGCTATCCACGAGCGTCAGATGAATGCCTGTCACTCTCAGTGCAGGTGAAGGGAGAGAGATATTCTCTTGAAGTGACAGTGAGAATCAGTCTAATTCGACACCGAATTGTAAATGCCATCAATCAAATCTAGTTTACAAGGTACATAGGCAGCCAGTGGAGTTCCTGGGCCTGTGTTAAATCTATCCGACCTCTAACGCTACATTTTGAGAGCAAGGATTTTTCATTCCCCAGAGAAGATTTTCCTTTGTTACTGCTGAGAGACCTCTGTGCTCTGCATTATCCAGGCAAACATAGCTCTTGCCTGCAGGGCAGTCTGTCTTTTGGGCACGTGTCAAGCAGTTTAAGTATCATACCGTCTGTACTTCAGCTGCCAATCTCAGGTCAGTAGCTCCAACAAACTGCGTCCTTAGTGACTGCCAGAACAAGAGATACAGAGCTGGAAGCAGACAGCAATAAGATAGCATGTGTGGAGCAGACATACAATTAGCTCAGAAGCTCGAACACAGAGCATTTTTATTTCCAGTGCAATGCTATTGAGACATCATTGTCATCCCGGACGGAGTAAGTTAAGCTTGTGACAATTTACATGCCAGATCAAACAAATCAAGAACTTTAGTCAACCTCATGATTTCGACAACAGGCATCTGTGATGTTGTCACTTCTCGTGGAAATTGATACTTGTTGACATGGAATCACCCATAACTAGACATTGTTCTCATTCTTTAGCGCCAATCTAGAAGACCTGAAAGTGTGTGTAAAACTATCCAAATCATGGCATTTCCACACCATGCCCACTGCCAACAAGAACCAATTCCACTATTACCATTCACAATACCATTTGCTGCTATTCTCAACTTGCCCCCAAGAGCTTGATTCAAAGGTTTTTTTATTAGTCACATTCACATACACTGAGGTGTAATGAAGTGAAATGCATTTTACCATTTTGCAGTACACAAAAGAATACAGACATAACACCAATGAGAGTCTTAAACACAAAGAACATCCCCCCACAATGGCTCCCACCATGAGGGAAGGCACAAAGTCCAGTCCCCAACCCCAGTTCACCCCAGTGATAATGCCACCTCTCCCAATGATGCTCCTGACTCTGGCTTCTCAATCGCTAATGTCCTTGAACCCTGGTGTTTATGGTCAATCAACTTCCAATGTTCATGGCCACCCTCCCAGGCTCCACAAATCCATGGCTAGCTTGATCACTGACACGAATTGCTAACTTCTCTAACATTCTGCCATGAGCACATTGAATGGCAGGGCTGGCTTGAAGAGCCGAATGGCCTACTCCTGCACCTATTGTCTATTGGCTATTGCCATTACCAGTGGTCACAGGTGTCACTAAATCATTCAGCTTCCTGGCCAAAATTAATAGGCAATTGATATTCACAGGCGCACTCTCCAGACCCAATATGGCCAAGGCTTACCTGGCCCCCAAGCACGTGACAATGTGATCAGATCAGATTTGACTATCCTTGATTCCAAGCACAACCGATGGGATGGCCAACCTTTTGCTGGTATGCAGCTTCCATCCGAGTTATGACATTGGATGGAAGCTGCATACCAAATTTCGTTGCACCTATGTGCAATGACAGTAAAAGATATTATTATTATTATTAAACCCGGCTTCAGGCTGTGTGTGTATCTGGACTCATATTTCTAAGCACTGGAATTTCTTGACAATCATTGATCAACTAAAAACCCCATTCTATTAAAATAGAGGAACTGAATGTGGAATTTGAAAGAGGAAGAATGAAGATCCACAAACCTGTCTTCATAAACGGGACGATGGTAGAAAGAATCAAAAGGTTCACATTCCTGGGCGTCTTGCGTTTGCACGCAACAAAAGCTTTTCACTGTACCTCGGTACATGTGACAATAAACTAAACTGAACTGAATTGTTGAGGTGAGTTACTAGCCTCATTTTGTGGCTACTATAGTAACTGTACAAAATATCCCACCATTCAAAGCTTATAAAATGGACATAAACAGCGAGGGAGTTATACTTAAAATAGACACAAAAGGGTCTTGAACCGGAACGTCATCCATTTCTTCTCTCCGGAGACGCTGCTTGTCCCGCTGAGTTACTCCAGCCTTTTGTGTCTATTTTCAGTTTAAACCAGCATCTGCAGTTCCTTCCTACACAGGGAGTTATACCTTACTGATTGTTACTGAATGTTTTTACAAGGTTACTGTTCAGCCGGTAACATTTTCATAAATTTAATTTAAGAGTGACTTTCATTGATGCGCAATGTCAACCTGAGAAAATAGTTAAACAAGAATCGTGGACCTACAGCAAGCAATCCACAACATTTTCATAATGTCTGTTTGCTCTTCAGCAAAGCTCATAAATGAGTTCAGTTAATTATTTACTATATTTATACCTGATCATCATGTCACGCCTACACAATATATTAACACAAATTTAAATGTTCATTCTGTCTTCAGCTCCAGCATGTGTATTTTATTTACTCAACCACTGACCTCTATCCATTACCTATAAATTGTAGCAATGTAATTGGCAGGAACTAAGGGAAATTATGGAAACCAATTGCTTTAATTATTCAAGCTAAATTCCTGACATTTACTATGAGAATGTGATTATCTTCACAAAGGTTGAAACTAGCCAGATTTTTATTCATTGCTTAATCTCCTGCAAACATCAGTCCATCACTTTCTGCTCTGATATCATTGATTCTTCCAATTACATGAACATTTGATCAATGCAATTGGTGAAGGACACAATTTGAAATAGTATTAGGTGGAAATAAAATAAATGCAATTCCATGTGCAACCGGAGAGGAATCTGTTGCACCCATTTTATAGCTCAAGAAGGCTGCCCATGACACCAATGTTGCCAATGCTCAATTTAACACCAAAAGTATGACATCGCTCCCTTGATAATGACTCTTCCATCGTATGCAACTGATGTAGGTGCAGCATCCCTTATTTATGAATTGGCATACCTAAGCCTGCCTTGACAAACTGACTACGCATTAGTGTAGGTTATAATTAGTTCCCTCAGCTGCAGGACAGTCAAGCAACAAGCCCCAATAACCACTGGAGCCTGCAAGCAAAGAGGTTGATCTCATTGTTTGACATTTTCGTTTCTGGAACAGCAAGGAGCTGGAACGGAGTGGGTTTTGAGTGGTGCATAGTCTGGGAGCAGATTGCTCTACGTCTTTAGAGTGCAGGAGGAAACCGAAGATCTCAGAGAAAATCTCGGGAAGAATGCACAAACTCCGTATAGACAGCATTCATAGTAAGGATTGAACCTGGGTCTCCGACGTTATAAAGCAGCAACTCTATCTCTGCACCACCGTGCTGCCCGTTCTTTGACAATTGCTTGGTATTAGTGTCTGAGGTATCTATTGTCACAATACAAAGTTAAAAGCTCTGTAAACTTGCTGCATCTTTGTCTGTTCCTACAAGTCTCTCTCAAAGGTATCACCTCGTGTAACTAGTGCAAATTAGCTTCAGCAAACTGTTGACCGCCTTCAGGAATATTGTTCATATTTCACAAGTCATAGAAGGAGCCTATCAAGCCTCAGATCTCAAAACTCCATTCACCCTCGTGATTGAATTGATTCAAAGATGCAGCATAGAAACAGGCCCTTCAGCCCACCGACTCCACACCGATCATTGATCACTTGAACACACTAATTATATATTATCACACTTTCCCATCCACTCCCGACACACTAGGGGCAATTTACAGAGGCCAGGTAATCTACAAATCTTCTTGTCTTTGGGATATAGGAGGAAACCGGAGCACCTGGAGAAAAGCCACACAGTCACAATGCGCAAACTACATATACAGTGTCTTGTTAAAGCATTCATACCCCTTGAACTTTTCCACATTTTGTCACGTTACAACCACAAACATAAATGTATTTTATTGGGATTTTATGTGATATACCAACACAAAGTGGCACATAATTGTGAAGTGGAAGGAAAATGATACATGGTTTTCAAATTTTTTTACAAATAAAAAACTGAAAAGTGTGGCGTGTAAAAGTATTCAGCCCCCCTGAGTCAATACTTTGTAGAACCACCTTTCACTGCAATTACAGCTGCAAGTCTTTTGGGGTATGTCTCTACCAGCTTTGCACATCTAGAGACTGACATTTTTGCCCATTCTTCTTTGCAAAATAGCTCAAGCTCAGTCAGATTGGATGGAGAGCGTCTGTGAACAGCAATTTTCAAGTTTTGCCAGAGATTCTCAATTGGATTTAGGTCTGGACTTTGACTGGGCCATTCTAACACATGAATATGCTTTGATCTAAACCATTCCATTGTAACTCTGGCTGTATGTTTAGGGTCGTTGTCCTGCTGGAAGGTGAACCTCCGCCCCAGTCTCAAGTCTTTTGCAGACTCTAACAGGTTTTCTTCCAAGATTGCCCTGTATTTGGCTCCATCCATCTTCCCATCAACTCTGACCAGCTTCCCTGTCCCTGCTGAAGAAAAGCATCCCCACAGCATGATGCTGCCACCACGATGTTTCACAGTGGGATGGTGTGTTCAGGGTGAGGTGCAGTGTTAGTTTTCCACCACACATAGCGTTTTGCATTTAGGCCAAAAACTTCAATTTTGGTCTCATCTGACCAGAGCACCTTCCTCCACATGTTTGCTGTGTCCCCCACATGGCTTGTGGCAAACTGCAAACGGGACTTCTTATGGCTTTTATTCAACAATGGCTTTCTTCTTGCCACTCTTCCATAAAGGCCCGATTTGTGGAGTGCACGACTAATAGTTGTCCTGTGGACAGATTCTCCCACCTGAGCTGTGGATCTCTGCAGCTCCTCCAGAGTTACCATGGGCCTCTTGGCTGCTTCTCTGATCAATGCTCTCCTTGCCCGGCCTGTCAGTTTAGGTGGATGGCCATGTCTTGGTAGGTTTGCAGTTGTGCCATACTCTTTCCATTTTCGGATGATGGATTGAACAGTGCTCCGTGAAATGCTTGGGATATTTTTTTATAACCGAACCCTGCTTTAAACTTCTCCACAACTTTATCCCTGACCTGTCTGGTGTGTTCCTTGGGCTTCATGATGCTGTTTGTTCACTAATGTTCTCTAATACACCTCTGAGGCTGTCACAAAAGAGCTGTATTTATACTGAGATTAGATTACACACAAGTGGACTCTATTTACTAATTAGATGACTTCTGAAGGCAATTGGTTGCACTGGATTTTGTTTAGGGGTATCAGAGTAAAGGGGGCTGAATACTTTTGCACGTCACACTTTTCAGTTTTTTTATTTGTAAAAAAATTTGAAAACCATGTATCATTTTCCTTCCACTTCACAATTATGCGCCACTTTGTGTTGGTCTATCACATAAAATCCCAATAAAATACATTTACGTTTGTGGTTGTAAGGTGACAAAATGTGGAAAAGTTCAAGGGGTATGAATACTTTTGCAAGCCACTGTACATGGCACCTGAAGACAGGATTCAAGGGTTTCAAAGATCTTTTATTGTCACATGTACCAATTAAGGTACAGAGATATGCAAATTACCACACAACCATACGAGACAAAAGAAAATAAACAAAAATCAAAATACCCACATCTGCAATTGTTGGTGGTGAGTCCTCAGTTTAATGCAATTGTTAGCTTACATTTAACCCTAGCTTTGGCTTCTAAGTATGTTCCAAATGAAAGCCATGATGTCAAATGTAAGCAAATTTAATTCACAATTAATATTTGTTTTATTTAAGTTCTAGCAGTCCATGGTGACACAGGGAGGGGTATAATTAGTGCGTCGGAAGTGTATTATTGTATCATTATTATGGGACCTCTGTTGGCCCAACAAAATGGATAATCTGGCAAGGCTCTAGAAGCAAGGGTGCAAGAAAATCGGTGATGGGCCTGTACACTAAAATGTCCTATGGTCGTCTTGTAATGAAGTTTCCAGTTATTGCAGTATTCTACCAAATTATAATGTGTTCAGATTGAATGCATGGATTTGATCACAGTTGATGGGAAAATAAAAAAGTGAATCCGATAAAGTCTGCTGGGCAGTGCTTTACAATGACATTTCACTTACATTGAAATAGAACTCACAACCACCAGAGATGCTACATTTGTCGCTTTACCTCCCCCCTCGACTCCATTCAAGGACCCAAGCAGTCCTTCCAGGTGCGACAGAGGTTCACCTGCATCTCCACCAACCTCATCTATTGCATCCGCTGCTGTAGATGTCAGATGATCTACGATCGTTTCGCCAAGTGCCAAGCTCAGCACTTCAACTCCCCCTCCCATTCCGTATCCGACCACTCTGTCCTGGGCCTCCACCACGGCTGGAAATTGGAGGAGCAGCACCTCATATTCCGCTTGGGGAGTCTGCATCCCGTGGCCTGAACATTGAATTCTCCCAATTCTGTTAGCCCTTGCTGTCTCCTCCCCTTCCTAGCTCTCCCTCAGCCCTCGGGCTCCTCCTCCTTTTTCCTTTCTTCTCCCCGCGTCCCCCCACCCCCCATCTGTCTGAAGAAGGGTTTTAGCCCGAAAGGTTGCCTATTTCCTTTGCTCCATAGATGCTGCTGCACCCACTGAGCTTTTCCAGCATTTTTGTGTGGCTTTGATTAAATCCTACACCAGTATATGAGTCCTACACTGTTTGTACACTGGGTATGAACAGCATAATTTCATTCAAGGTGTCTTCCTTTGTTTGTTATATGGTAATTGACCGTATCCAGCAACCTCCAGGCACATGGAATGCATATCATTTAGATTGAATTTTCATAAATGTGTTCTGCCTGGACAGAGTACAATACGGCAAGCAATTTAGGTTTTGTCAGTCATACTGGATGGAAAACCACTATGTGTTCAAATTTCCGGGCAATAGAATCATTGCAAAGACTTAACAGTCAAAAGATTCAGTAATTTTTCACTTCTTATATTGCATGTATATCACACAGATGGGATGGTGGGCGGATGAAACGAGCTGTCAGAGGAGTTCGTTTAGACAGGTACCATAAAAATATTTAAAAGACATTTAGACAGGTACATGGATGAGAAATGTTTAGAGGGATACGGGCCAAATGTGGCAGTTGGGGCTAGTGTAGATGGGCATTTTTGTCGACATGGGCAAGTAGGGCCAAATAACCTATTTCCGTGCTGTTTGACTTTATGACGCTATGTACTTTTATTTGATTTATTTATTTTGAAATGCTTTCTATTGAAATCAAGTGCTCTATAAATTTGGTATGAGCTAAATGATAGTGGCAGATTATTATATCATTCAAGGAATTTTCTCCCCCAGCCACTATGATGAAGACATGGGGGTAAGGAAATACCGTTATTTACATATGGGAGCTCTCCACAAGACAGTCAAAGCCGTCAAAAGATAAATCTTCAAAACACAGTCTCTTGATTAATAGTTTCTTTATTGTCATAGTAAAGCAGTAAGATATTAATCCAAACTTCTTCTTGTTTAAGTACATTTTAATCTTACATGTCAAACATGTGGCTCCAAAATGTTGCTCCTAAATAGTCGAAAGGTATGCCTTCCCTCCATGCTTCTTCCGAACTAAACTAAAAAACTGCAGGTTTCTGCGCCAAAATCCCAGCAGCAAACACGCCTCCGACTACGTAATAAATCCCACCCATATAATTACCGGCAGACAAAATTTAAAGACAAATGCCCTATTTATAACATGCTAAGTTAAGCCAACTGGCTACTACATAAATTGCAATCAAGATAAGTTAATTGTCATATGCACAAGTATAGTACAATGTAAATGGTCCTTGCACCTGCATCACAGACTCATCATAGACTCAGACAAATACACAAAACACAAATTATACACATATTACACACAAATTCTGCAAGACAGTAGCAAAAAAAAGATTGCAACAAATCAAGACATGGTTACATACAACAATTTTTTTTTAATTGTTTCGTTGCTGAGGTACAATTAAGGCTGTGAAGGTCAGTTCAAGAACCGGATAGTTGTAGGAAAGTAGTTGATCTTTAACCTGGTGGTGTATGACTTCATGGTGGTGAATCTGTGGAATTCTTTACCACAGAGGGTAGTTGAGGCCAGTTCATTGGCTATATTTAAGAGGGAGTTAGATGTGGCCCTTGTGGCTAAAAGGATCAGAGGTATGGAGAGAAGGCAGGGATGGGATACCGAGTTGGATGATCAGCCATGATCATATTGAATGGTGGTGCAGGATCGAAGGGCCGAATGGCCTACTCCTGCACTATGTTTCTATGTTTCATGCTTATGTACCTCCTGCCTGAAAGTAGCAGCGAGAAGAAGACCCTTCCCGGGCGGGGGAATCGTTGAGTATAAGTGCCACCTTCTTGAGGTAGCTCCTCGTAGATTCTTTTGATGAGGTTGGGATGATTGTGCCTGTGATGGAGCGGGCTGACTCCACCATTCTCTGCAGCATTTGGGGTCCTATGTGTAAGTCCATGTTTAGAAGAAGGCTCTGATGAGGTGTGCCCCTGGTGACCCTATCTTTAAAAGAATGCTAGTATAGTTAATCCAGTGTAAACATTATAGGCTCTTTAGATTTCAGAGGTTATATGTAAAATTACTGTTCATTATTCATGTAACATTGGATGGTGATTATTGTAGGCTGTCTAGCTGATTAGGCCCTTCAGCCTGCCTTTTAGAGGATCATTAAGCACAGTCCTGCTATTCTTTCTGTATGCATATGTGTTTTTTTTGTGGACTGTTACTGATATGTGACATTTGTACCTACATAATGGAATATAGAGTCTGCTTCAACAGATTAAAGCCTCGACATGTAAATGCTTTAAGTGTACTGCCTACCAAATTGAGCGGTACCTCTGGATATATGTTGTTATGTCTCAATGCCTTTGTAAAACACTACACTACCAACCAGATGTTCACAGATGGGCTTTATTTAGGTATATTACAAAACCTACCTGAATCGTGTCTGAGAATCTGCCCCACCACGTGTGCGTGATTTTGGCGCTGTTTAGAGGGGGCGGGTTTAAAACGCGATTTTTACTAGGCTGTTGCAATCAAAAATGTTCAGCCGAGTAAATCATTAACAAAAAATCGCTGAAAGACCACGTCGCAAAAGGTATTATTAGTTTTTATGGCCTTGTATAATAGTTATAGTAGTTTAAAAATCACTCTCTAAACCCGCGACCTCTCGCAGCCCCAGGGTTTTATAAAGCAAACAATTAAAGGTATGTACCTTATTTTTACATTAAAAGGGGCGTCTTAAGAACCCTGTATATAAAGTTTTCAATAGCGAGTAGCTAATTTTGGGCTCTTTATATCCCGCAGTATTTTTCTGGGCATTTGAGGGCACAAATCCAGCGCAATGTGAACGTTCTAAACCAGCGCGTTCACAGGAACCCACTAGAAAGCCGATTTAAAATTGACTTTAATTTACAGCAATTGAACACTAAATTCCTTCCATTTGGCCTATAAATTAATGTAAATGAGATTTTAAAATCATGTTTTATTGTGAATTATTTATGAATATTATTTGGACACTTGGGCTATTTAAAAACGTTAATCATTTATTAAGAAATGGATAGATGTTTAGATCTAGTAATTGAAGTTTGAAATTTGCTACACTTGGGTAACTAACTAATTATATGCTTTAATTTCAGGTCATCCAAGTTAGATTATTTTATGTTTGTTTCAGAATGGTTCAATCTACGATAACTGAAAATTTCATTCAGTTCTCTTAATTTTTAAGAAGGTTATGGCCTTTTGACTGTCCATGATCACAGCTTTTTTGTTATCCATAGAAAATCAATAGAGAACAAGATGCTAATTTCCGAGTATGAAAATGGCCATAACTTTTTAAATACTTGAGATATGAAAGTGAATTAGGTGTCAAATTAAACTTCATTTTATGCTTTATCTGATGGGATAAATTACAGACTTGATTTTTTAAATCTCAAAATTTTGTAACATTGCTACTTTATTGAACCTTCTTTAGAAAGTGCACTCTTACGTCATTAAATAAAAGTGCACTTTACGTATTTCTGGTGTCTGGGTGAGTGTTAAACCGGTGCATACAGTTGTTTAGTTTTGAGATACAGCGTGGAAACAGGCCCTTCGGCCCACCAGGTCCGCGATGACCAGTGATCCCTGCACCTTAACACTATCCTACACTCACTAGGGACAATTTTTACATTTACCAAGCCAATTAACTTGCAAACCTGTACGTCTTTGGAATGTGGGAGGAAACCGAAGATCTCGGAGAAAACCCACACAGGCCACGGGGAGAACGTACAAACTCAGTACAGACAGCACCCATAGTTGGGATCAAACCCTGGTCTCCAGCGCTGCATTCACTATTAAGCAGCAACTCTACCGCTGCGCCACCATGGCCACCCACATCAAGTTCAAGTTCACATTTATTGTCTCATGCACCAATTGTATTAGTAAAATTTGAGTTACCATACAGCCATACAAATAAAAAGAACACAATACCAGATAAAGTTTAACATAAACATCCACCACAATGGAATCAACTTTTCCCACTGTGATGGAAGGCAATAAAGTTCACCTTCCTCTTCGTTCACCCATGGTCGGGGCCTTTGAACCCTCCACAGTTGCCGCTACGGACGGCCCGATGTACATACGTTCTCAACGGGATGATCGGAACTCCGACATCGGAACGGATCGGAACACACTCGTGGCTTGGAGTTTCCGAATTGGCCAATTCTTACCAGAGACCACGGCTTCCGATGTCTACAGGCCGAACTGGGCGGAGCTCGGCAAAAGATCCGAGGCCTCCGCGATCTTAAAGTCAGCATCGCGCCCGCGGCTAGAAGCCCCGCAAACCGCAGCTCCACGGTGTTAAAGTCAGCAGGCCTAACACTCCGGAGATCCATCACCGCTCCGTGATGGCAATTCAGTGCTGCGCCACTGCTGAAGCTCTGGGCTGGTCACCGGTAGGAAAGGCTGCGAGGGGGGGGAGGGGGGGGGGGGGTGAAGATGTGATACAGAGAAAAGATGCATCTCGGTCCAGGTAAGTGACTGAGAAATGATTCCCCCCTATTCCCCCCCCCCCCCCCCCCCCTTATTGGACATACTAAGAAACATATAAAACATACATTTAGAAATAACAAAAAGGGGGAAAGGACTAACAGTTGCTGGCGAGGCAGCCACTGCGGTAATAGGTAATTATAGAGAACAGCAAGCTCAATAAATGAAGGATGGCACAGTGACGCAGAGGTAGAGTTTCTACCTTACAGTACCAGAGACCCGGGTTTGATCCTTTACTTTCTCCCCTTGACTGCGTGAGTTTTCTCCGGGTGCTCCAGTTTTCTCCACCAATACAATACAATACAATACAATTGATTTGTTGTCATTTGAACCCAGAGGTTCAAACAAAATTTGGTTTCTGCAGTCATACAAACAAGAAGAAGAACCAAGACACAACACAATTTACACAAACATCTATCACAGTGAATCTCCTCCTCACTGTGATGGAAGGCAAAGTCTTATCTTTCCCCTGCTCTCCTCATTCTCCTCCCGATGTCAGAGTCAAAGCCCCCGGCGGGCGATGGTAAATAAGTCCCACGGCAATTATAAAGCCGTGCTGGGCGATGCAAGGCCGCGCTCCGGGTCTTGGTGTTGGAGCCCCCGGCGTGCGCTAACAAGTCCCGTGGCCATTTAAAGCCGTGCCGGGTGATGTAAGGCCCTGCTCCAGGTCATCCTCAACCCCGCAACTGGGGCGGGAGAAGTCGCCGTTGCGGAAGCCCCGAAAAGCAGTCTCCCACCCGGGACCCGCGGACTCCCGGTGTCACCATCCACCGGGCCAGCGGCTGGAGCCCCCGAATCTCCTGGGTCAGGTCGCAGCAGCGCGCCACCACCGCTCCTCCTGCTCCGAACTTGGCCAGCTCCATGATGGTAAGTAAGTCCGCAGCTCCGTGACTGGAGCCCCAGGTCGATCCGGTTGGAGGCCGCTCCACGGTGCTCGGCCCCAACGACAACGGAGACCCAACAGAGAAAAGGTCGGGTTCTCCGTGCAGGGGAAAGATTTAAAAAAGTTTCCCCCCACCCCCCGCCCCCCACACGCATACCCAGTTTAAAAAATAAATAAAAACTACATACAAACGAGACAAAAAATTTAAAAAACGACAGACAGACTGCAGAGGCCACTGCGACGTGAGTCGCGCCGCCCACCCGATTCCAAAGATGTACAGGTTAGTAGGTTAATTGGCCTCTGTAAGTTATCCCTATGGTTTAGGATAAAACTATTATACGGGTGATCACTGGTCTGCGACAGTTCGGTGGGACAATGGTCCTTGTTTTTAAGCTGTGTCTCTATACAAAACTAAACTAAAGAAACTAAAAAAATGAACTCACAATTTTTTTCCCCCTCTTCATTCACTGATTCATGTAGCCAGCTGTCCTCTCAAACCTTTAATCATTGTGCTGTACGTGACCCAGACCCCAGTCTTCCTGCAATGAATGCTTTGACTCACGGACATCTCTAGTTGGAATTAATACGGAGGGGGAGAGAAGGGGGAGAGAAGGGAAGATAAGGGGGGAAAAGGGGGGGAGAAGGAATGGAGACATTTTTAAGAAGTTTAATAAAGTTTAGCGGGCATTTTACCTACCGGTAGGTTTTCCTAGGTCGTGAAACTCCAATGAGCCATCTGGGTGGAGGCGGAATTGGTACCTTATTGTAATGTTGGTTCATCTGAAATACAGAGCAAAAACATTGATGAACATTTTTCTCCTCAGGGCAACAGCTTTCTTAAAACAATATATTTTGATTTAAATCTTTTTATTTGAATTTCACAGCAATTTGCATACATACAATGATAACAGACAGTGACAGTCAAGGCATAATTGTGTAACAGTATGTAGGCGACCCTCAAAGCCCTTACCCTTACCCACCTTCAACCCACCCGAATCAGGTCAGAACCAAACGGGGACAAACAACACTCACATACATACACATCCACACAAATATGGTAAGATAAACGAAACAAAAAGTACTAAAAAATAAAGAAAAAAAAGGGAGTCACTGATAACAGTAAATAAGTAAGTAAATAAATAAATAAGTGTGGGGGGGGGGGGGGGTGGGTTAAGGGAAGAGCAGCTGCAGTAGAGCAGAACAATGGTGGAGAGCACTCAGTCCTCTTCTGAGTCCGGGGACAAGTTGAGAGAGTTAACAAGTTCCAAGAAAGGGTTCCATGTATCTAGGAATGTCTTGGTAGAGCCTTTGAGAAAGAACCTAAGTTTTTCAAGCTTTAAATTGTAAAGCACCTCCTTAATCCAGCAGGCGTGTGTCGGGGGACAGGTGAGCCTCCAGTTAAGCAAGATCAGTCTCCGGGCTAACAAGGTTGTAAAAGCTAGAACCCGTTTCACCGCAACAGAGAGGTTGGTGTTGGGAGGGGTACCGAAAATGGCTGACAGTGGGTTTGGAGGAATAGTCTGGCCGTAGGCTCTGCTTATCAAGTCGAAAGCACTCCTCTTAAAACAATATATTTTAATCTAAAATATAAAATGCAATACTATGATAAAACCTGCCAGCTTTATACAAAAATATCCAAGTTTGGCGTATTATGCTATTAGTGTGCTACAAAATGATTAATTTTATGGGCAGAAACCAGGATTAAAATTGTTCACAATTAACAAATAATTATTCTATTTCTCATAATAATTAGGCAATCAATGTCTTTCATATGTAGATATTTATTTTGAAAAATCTGTCAGCTAATTTGAGTTAGTTCTACATAAAGATTACAATTTGACATTGATGCAACTAAAATTTATTTCATAAATCACATAGTAGAATAGACTATGAAAACCACCTCCAGATCAAAGGCAAATTAGTATTGTGCAACCTCATAACCAGCATCATCTGCCTCGTTCCCCAATGTAGAATGGTGCAGTTAAATAATAATGAAAATCTCAATAATACTCTGAAGTGGTTATTAGATTTGTGCTGTGCAGTCTATTTGGAAGGTGATATCATTCTCCATCCTGTCATAACATTAAAGATTGGTTTAGTTTAGTTTAGAGATACAGGGTGGAAACAGGTGGGGATGGGACACTCGAGTGGG
Organism: Leucoraja erinaceus; assembly: GCF_028641065.1. Classification (NCBI taxonomy): domain Eukaryota; kingdom Metazoa; phylum Chordata; class Chondrichthyes; order Rajiformes; family Rajidae; genus Leucoraja; species Leucoraja erinaceus. The sequence goes on from NC_073377.1 coordinate 76,007,869, forward strand.
GAAGGAGGGGGACCGGGGAGGGGGAACGGGACGGTCCAGTGGGGGTTTGGCAGCGCTTGTGGCGCTGGGGACACGGGTTCGATTCTGGCTGCGGTGAGGCGTGGTTCTACGGATGAGAGCTGGTCCAGTCTCCCCCCCCCCCCGGAACCCTAACAGAAATGGTTCAAAATATAAACTATCAGATAATAACTATTGTTTTGTGCCTATGGGGTAAATAATGCATCATATCCAATATTTATTTAGTTCTATTGAGTACTTGTTAGTCTACTAACATATTTTATAATCAGTCAAGAAGATTAAGCATTCAAGAAAATAACAACTGCAACAAAGTTTGCCCTTATGCCTTGCCTCGGGTATGCCAACAGTATAAGAAAAACAAATGAAGTGAAACGCAATCCAATTCATTTTGTTTTTGTGGCCTGAAATACAAATGCATTGCAAATGGCAACATTTCTGTCAAAGTAAATACACATCAACTGCACAGAGATTGAAGAGTTATTGAGAAGTCCAATGACGTTTGATTAAAAATGCACAGAGGCACTGAAAGGCATTTAAAATTAATAAGCATGACTACCACTAACAATGATCTCATGCTGAAATGAGAGTGTTCAACTCAGCCTTCACAGAACAGTACACACTTGTGTTGCTCAAGAATAACAATTACAGTAAGTCTGCTGAAGCAAATAAACCAAGCCCTGGAGATGTTGGAGGTCTGCAATAAAGAAAAGAAAGTGCTAGGGACATTCAGCAAGTCAGGCAACAGTGTGTAAAAGGAGAAACAAAGTTAACATTTCAAGACCTTTGCTGCTTAACCTGCTGAGTGCTTCCAGATTCTTGTGAATAGATATATGAGCAATATCTCTGGACAGAGAATGGTTTGATTTTGATTGTTGATACAACATTGAATAGTTAAAATAGATAGCTTTAACACATTACAGATGAGGCTTAATTTGCAGGCACGAGAGAGGGTGCGATGCAGGGTGGAAGGACTTGTGAAGTTTAAACCATTTGGCTTAGACCATTTGGGTTTAATTTTTTCTCTCTAGAAGGAAATTTTGATGGTGTAGCAACAATGGCGATAGCAAATGGACTGCAACTTTTGTTTTCCCTTTGGAAGTATCAATATTATTTGAGGTTATGCACCAAAGGCTGGAGTAACTCATTGGGTCAGACAGCATCTCGAGAGAAAAAGAATAGGCGACGCTTAGGGTCGGAACCCTTCTTCAGACTGGAAGTTTCAGGTTTCAAGTTTATTTGAGGTTTCCTGAGCTGGGGGGCAGTGTTAGCTGTGTGGAGGATGCTAGGAGGCTGCAAGGTGACTTGGATAGGCTGGGTGAGTGGGAAAATGCATGGCAGATGCAGTATAATGTGGATAAATGTGAGGTTATCCACTTTGGTGGCAAAAACAGGAAAGTAGACTTATCTGAATGGTTGCCGATTAGGAAAGGGGGAGATGCAACGAGACACCCAGGTGTCATGGTACACCAGCCATTAAAAGTAGGCATGCAGGTCCAGCAGGCAGTGAAGAAGGCGAATGGTATGTTAGCATTCATAACAAAAGGATTTGAGTATAGGAGCAGGGAGGTTCTACTGCAGTTGTACAGGGTCTTGGTGAGACCACACCTGGAGTATTGCATACAGTTTTGGTCTCCTAATCTGAGGAAAGACATTCTTGCCATAGAGGGAGTACAGAGAAGGTTCACCAGACTGATTCCTGGGATGTCAGGACTTTCATGTGATGAAAGACTGGATAGACTCGGCTTGTACTCACTAGAATTTAGAAGATTGAGGGGGGATCTTATAGAAACTTACAAAATTCTTAAGGGGTTGGACAGGCTAGATGCAGGAAGATTGTTCCCGATGTTGGGGAAGTCCAGAACAAGGGGTCTAAGTTTAAGGATAAGGGGGAAATCTTTTAGGACCGAGATGAGGAAAACATTTTTCACACAGAGAGTGGTGAATCTCTGGAATTCTCTGCCACAGAAGGTAGTCGAGGACAGTTCATTGGCTATATTTAAGAGGTAGTTAGATGTGGCCCTTGTGGCTAAAGGGATCAGGGGGTATGGAGAGAAGGCAGGTACGGGATACTGAGTTGGATGATCAACCATGATCATATTGAATGGCGGTGCAGGCTTGAAGGGCCGAATGGCCTACTCCTGCACCTAATTTCTATGTTTCTATGTTCAAGCCTCTCAGTTAAAGTATTAGACTGAAAAGAATGAACAGAAGGGATGTGAAAAATTAAATCATTAGTTTTGAGTGTGGCTTTTTTTATTGCCAAAGATTGTAAATGGAAAGAATGAGGGAGAGGAATTGTTCAGCTTTGAGCTGCTGGGAATGGTGCATTTGGGAGAGATATGTTTATGTGAGCTATTAATCCTTACATCAATGATGCATCAATAGTTTTTGAGTGGGTTCATCTTTTCCATTTTACCAATTCAAGTGTTCCTACCCAAACCAAATGGTTTTATCCTCACAGAGCTTGTACCTCTCTAATAAAGAATACCAAACACTAGTAAAGCTTTCCTGTTGAAACTGACCCTATTCGTAATAAGCAATACCTTTTTACTGTATTATAAGATCTGTGTAGACATCACAGTGGTGCAGCTGGTAGAGCTGTTGCATCACAGTGCCAGAGACACAGGTTCAATCCTGATCTCTGGTGCTGTGTCCACATGGGGAGTTTGGTCTCCCTGTGACTGTGTGGATTTCTACAGGGTGCTCCGATTTCCTCCCATATCCAAAAAACATGCAGTTGTAAGTTAATTGGCCTTTACAAAAATTGCTCCTAGTGTAAAGAGAGTGGATACAAAAGTGGGAAAATGGAGAACTAGTGTGAACACATGTCTGATGGTCAGTGTGGACTTTCTGGGCTGTAAGGTCTATTGCCATATTGTTCAATCAATTCAATTAATCCATCCAAGATCATGCTACATGACCTTATTTCATTAGTGGACCTCATCAGCTACACAGATATGGGAAGAAGATTTTCTGGAATAAATATGAAATACCCCAGTTTGATATTTCAACAGAAAAGTTACAGTGGATCATAAATGAAATAAAATGTGAGCTAGATTGTGCTTGCTGGCTCTGAAGCACTCAGATCAAGGAGGATATGACGAGTGTCATTGTTGCTGATGTTGCATTTAATTTTGCTGGAGACATGGAACCTACTTCAGGCATTGTTGCTGAGGAAATAATAATTTACATTTATACAGCAGCCCTTGCAATCTTGAAACACCTTACAACACTTCACAGCCAATGCATTGCCTTTTGAAGCTTCTGCAATGTTGTTTTGTAGACAAATGCAGAGGTCACATTCCACACACTGAAGCCCCACTGACAGCAGGAAGATAAAATGACTGGTTGAACTGCTTTAGAAGTTGATGACCAGAGGCTCGCAGCAGAGGAATAGTAGGAAAGGTGAACTATATTAAACAATGCTAGTGGGCGATAACAAACGCCTGCTACAAATGCTTTCAAACTAGAGAGGGAGAACAAAGGAGCTAAGAACTTCCATGATTTATTGGACTGAATGATAAACCTGGCTGTGTGCTCATGAATCATGAGATAGAACAGGCCCTTCGGCTACACCAAACGAGGACACTGTTCTTAACTCTGCAATGCGGGTCATTACAGGGACGCTTAAGTCAACACCTTTGCAGTGGCTCCCTGTCCTCTCCCATATAGCCTTTCCCAGCATACGCAGAAGGGAGAGGATGGTGAAAGATTGGTGCACCATCGAGGCTAACCCTGACCTTCCCATCCATGCTGACTTGACCAATCTGCCCAACATGCGCCTGAAGTCCCGCAAATCCTTCTGGTCTTCCGTTAAATCTCTGGAAGACTTTGACTCCTAGACAGAATGGCGCAGAGCCTGGAAAGATGCCAACACCAACAACGGAGATGTCATCACAGACTCCACAGTGAAACCACCGGGTTTTGACCTCCATTGCAAGCAATGGCTAACTGAACAGAATCCGCACCCTCCATGCAAGAACATCACCTGCATAAGTGGGGGCTGACAGACAGCCCTGCTTGCGACTGTGGACATCCAGACCAGACCATCCCACACATCGTGAATGACTGCCCACTGAGGCTTTTGCCTGGGGGCATCAAAGCCATCCACCCAGTAACTGATGCTATCCTGGCCTGGTGTCTACCCTTGATCTACAACTTTAGGCTGTGCACGCCATATGCAAGAAGAAGAAGGCCCACAATGTCTGAGCCAAACATGATGCCAAGATAAGCTCATCTTCTCTAACTGCACATGATGCATATCCCTCCATATCCTACACATCCACAACATGCCAGTCATAACATTTTTCTGGTCGCTGCTGGATTTTGAAATGTTCAAAACTTTTCGGCGAAAATGGAATCGACGTAGCTTGACGTAATTTGTATTTTCCTGTTGTAGGTGCTGTTGTAGGTTGTCGCCAAGATGACACAGGTTGTCGCCAGGTGACGTTGGTTGTCACCGGGTACTGACTTCAGTAAATTTCATTGGCGACTACCTACGTCAACCGGCACCTGGTACCGGTGACTGAATTTCTGGAGCGCTGGTATGGGTGGTGTTGGCTGCAGGAACAAATGGTCTCCAGAGGGCTAGTATGGACATTGTGGGCCAAAAGGATTCTTGGTGTGGCAGCTCAGTCCTTCAAGCCTGATGTGCTGGCTGCTCACTCACGGCTGGTGGGCTGGCAGTTGACTCACGGCTATTCCTTGAAGTTCCATTTCAAGCAGAGTCCAAGGCCACCAAATTCAAATCCATTTTCCTACCATTTCAAGCAGGTTGCAAGGCCACCAAATTCAAGAACAACAGATGGCGCAATGGGCTAAGTTTTCGGCTGGCGACCGGAAGGTAGCCGGTTCGAATCCCGCTTGGAGTGCGTACTGTCGTTGTGTCCTTGGGGCAAGACACTTCACCCGCCTTTCCGTGTGTGTAAATGTAATGTAATTATGTGAAGCACTTCGGGGTCAATGCAAGTTGACTAAAAATGTGCTATATAAATAAGATTATTATTATATTATTATTATAAGTGCAGTTTCTTACCTCTTCGAGTAGGGTGCAAGGCCACAAAATTCAAGGGCAGTTTCTCACCACTGCAAGCAGGGTGCAAGGCCACCAAATTCAGGTGCAGTTTCCTACCACTTCAAGCTGGGTGCAAGCCCACTGAATTCAAGTGCAGTTTCCAACCACTTCAAGCAAGGTGCAAGGCCACCAAATTCAAGTGCAGTTTCATACCATTTCAAGGCGGGTGCAAGGCCACCAAATTCAAATGCAGTGTCATACAATTTCATGCAGGGTGCAACGACACCACATTCAAATGCAGCTTCATACCATTTCAAGCAGGGTGAAACCACCATAAAACCACTATAAAACCGCACAAAACACCACACTCAGTTCAGCAGACATTCAGTGTGTTCAGTTGATTCACAGCTCAGACAGAGTCTTGACCTCTCCTTTTCCCATCATGTAGAGACTGAGTCACACCCACACTTCCGGGTTTTATAAACCCTCCCCCTCCCACCGGAAAAGGTGTGGCCTTCATGGCGTGATTGACAGGAGAGAGATTCTCAACATTTTTTAAACATTAATAACACTTTTATTTTTCATTGATGGGAAGAATCCTCTGCATCCGATGAGCGGAGGGGGACTGAGTAAGATGGCCAAAAATCACTGCCGTAAGCAGTAGCGTTTTATCTAAAATCAATATAGTGCAAGCAGAAAGTTTTCAAGTTTAGACAAACAACCATTTGCGGTTCTTTTTTCCTTCAACCCAAACCCGCCAAACAACCATTTGCAGTGCCTTTTTACTTCAACCCAAACCCCCCAACCATTTGCAGTGCTTTTTAACTTCAAATCCCCCAAACAACCCTTTGCAGTGCCTTTTTACTTCAACCCGAATCCCCCAAACAACCATTTGCAGTGCCTTTTTACTTCAACACGAACCCCCCAAACAATCATTTGCAGTGCCTTTTTACTTCAACCCAAACAACCATTGGCAGTGCCTTTTTACTTCATCACAAACATATTTTCTTTTTCAAACCACATTAAGGGCACTCACAGTTGAGTAGACATGTGTTCAGTGTTATTCAGAGCTCAGAGAGACCTGATCCTCTCGCTTCCTCCATCTTGCAGAGACTGAGTGAGGCACACCACTTCCGGGTTTTGTAGCCCCCCCCTCCCCCCCCCCCCCCCTCCCACCAGCAGGGGCAGTAGAGGGAATTAATATTAATATATTAACATTAATATGTCTCTGATTTTCCATCGATGGTAAAAATCCTCTCGTCCAGTCCGGCAGAGGCGGGCTGTGAGCGAGATGGCCAAAAATGACACCCGTAAGTAGCGGCGTTCTCTCGGAAATCACATCGCAGTGAGTCAAAAGCGGTCAAGATCTTATATATATATATATAAAACTAAAAGTAAGATCTTGACCGCTTTTGACTCACTGCGATGTGATTTCTGAGAGAACGACGCTACTGTATTTAGTTGAAATCAGCATCAGCATTTCCTATATATATATATATATATATATGTAGAGGAAATGCTGATGCTGATTTCAACTAAAGACAGTTGAAAGTTGTAGTTTTTTAATAGCGGGGGGGGGGGGGGGGGGGGGGGGGGGGGGGGGGGGGGGGGGGTAGTTGTAGTGTACGTGTATGTAATCTTGCAGCTAACATAATTTCTCAAAATATATTTCTATTTGGATGAAAGACATCAAGAAACAAATTGCTCAACATTTTCTTTTAATATGTCCTAGCTTCACTTTTTTTCAATCTAATTTATGATTGAGTTAATGGGCATGCAGTGAAAGGTGGTTCATTGCTATGAAGGCAAAGACTCAGGTTAAATGAGGTGATTGACGCAAGTTGCCTTAAATCCTTCCAACATACGTCACACAGAATTGACAGTACAAGTTCAGTAGTCTCTTTAGGCATTAACTTATATTGGTGTTTTTGACTTTGAAGGTTAGATCGTTTGATGTCCTCAATTTTTAATGCAATTCTAGTTTTTTATTTTACCTAGAATGTGTCAAGGCCTGTCCTGTAAAGTAGGAAAATATATCAATGCAAGAGCGAGATTAAATAAGTTTTAGAATGTATGTCCAGATTTAGCTTGGTGTTGACGGCTATATCATTTTGGTGCTGAACATCCTTTGAGATCAAGAGAAGAGAGATTTAAGACAGCTAATCCACGAACAGTACCAGTAGGGGAGATACAATTCTGAGGAAGCAAAGAACTTAGTAGGGATTAACGGAAATCCACAAACGGTTTCATCATTTTGCTGACTCAGAAGGCTCACAATCCTTTCAGAGGAAACCAAACCATCCACTTCATCCATGCCTGCTCATTAAGAAATGATCTAAAGAGTTGTGCAAACCTTGCGAACTATCAGGAAAAATATTGTATCTTTTCAATAAGGTGGTCATCTAACGGTCTGGTGGAGAGATTCCACCGGCAGCTAAAGGCAGCACTGAAGGCACGACTCTCCAGCCCGGACTGGATGGACGAGTTGCCGTGGGTCATGCTGGGCATCCGGACTGCTCCCAAAGAGGACTTGGCCTCATCATCGGCGGAGCTCGTGTACGGGCCGCCACTCACGGTGCCCGGGGAGTTTGTGGCGTCGGCGCCGGAGCAGCAGGGAACGCCCTCATCCACCCTAAAGCGCCTTTGCGAGCGAGTTGGCAGACTCGCACCCGTCCCGACGTCCCGCCTTGGGACATTTCGTCCACACGTGCCATCAGCCCTCAGTGACTGCCCATACTTCTTCCTGCGCCGTGATGCCCACCGGACGCCACTCCAGAGGCCGTATGAGGGCCTGTTCCGGGTGCTGGAACACGGGCAGTCGACTTTTGTCCTGGACATGGGGGGCCGTCCGGAGGGCAGTGTCGATTGACCGTTTGAAGCCGGCGCACCTGGACATTGACCAACCTCGGCCTCGAGGGCGCCCCCCTTCACGGCTCCCTCCGCCTGTCACTCCACCTGTCCTCCCACCAGTCCCTCGACCTGTCCCTCCACCTATGCCTCTGCTAGCCCCATGATCGGCTGACGTCCGCACGCGGGCCGGCCGGGTCGTGCGCCCGCCGGTGCATTTCATGCCTCTGGTTCTGGGGGGGTCCTGTGGCGGCTCCCAAGGGTCGTGCCATCATACTGTCGAACCCCTCGGCATGGGAGTGGTTCAGTCCGGAGGCGGCCCTTAGCCAGAGGGTTTAAAGGCAGGGGTTTGGGTGCCATCTTTCTCTTGTTTGGTCTTCCCTACAACCGGGAGGATCATAATAAAAGGTGCCTCTCAAAACACTGGACTTCGTGCTTCCTTTTGAGACCCACGCACTACAGTTTGTTCAATTCAAAGTAACTGAATTTTCAACCAGTCTCTAACAACCACTACACATTGACACATAGAAAATTTACTAAACGTGTGCAGTCTGTCTTGAAATGTTTATTATTGCTGAACAATATAAGGACTTCAAAAACTTTAGGTCTGTTTCTATTCTCTGCCTATTTGTGCAGGCAAAGAAGAATGAAATGGTGCCTTTCTCTTTGAGCAGAGAGTCCATGATCTCAGTAATGGATGGCAGGCTGCAAGATGCTGTAAATGTTTTTAACTGCAGCTTGGAATGAACCAATCATACAAAATTAGGCAGCAGTGGCAATCTCGATGTAGCCCTGCTCTGAGACTGGCGTTGTGGCTGCAGCAGGGGGCAGGTTTCAATGCAGTGGACATACTTATTGTAGTGCACACATCCGGCCCATTGTTTGGACCTGGGGTCAGGATAGAACCATTGTCTCCTGAACATTTTTGATGGATGATTGTTCAAACAAGGCTTGAAATCAGCAAAATGCCATTCAGAACAATTCATTGGAGGAATTCATGATGAACAACTTCGGGAAACCATAAATAAGAGGGGCTATAGAATCATAAAAAAAAACAAAGGAAATTGATTAACATCTCATCTGTAAGCAACATCTCATCTGTCATTTGAACCCATGGTGAATTGTGTTTGTAATAAATGTGTGATTATCCATTTGTGGTCACAAGAGGCCCAAGTGGTAATTTGTATCTCAAATGGCTGTATTCAAATGTGCTGCAAGCTGAATGGCAAGATTTGTGCATTCTGCACTCTAGAGTCAGACATCACTGAAACAGGCCCTTCAGTACAGCTTGTCTATATCAACCAATATCTAATCTAGTTCCGTTTGCTCATACCTGACCTATGTCCATCTAAACCTTTCGATCCATGTACCTGCCAAAATGTATTTTACAGGTTGTTATTGCACCTGTTTCAACTACATAGCTCATTGCATATACCCACCACCTAATGTTGCAAAAGGTTGCTCCTCAGATTCATATTAAATCTTTCCAGTCTCACCTTAAACTTATGCTCTCTAGTTCTTGATTTTATATTGAAGTCTCGTGATGAGACTGCGTGAAAACCCCCCCGCATGCGTGTCAATACGCTGTCACATGGCGTGAGATTCGGAGCCATTCGAAAATGCTCCGGCAGGTAAGCTATTTTTGTTTGCAGGAATGGCCCCCTGACCCCGAAAATAGATGCAACGGGCTTGGTGAGGCTGCAGGCGTGACCTGTACATCTACCGCCGTTGAGGCTCCGGAAGGGAGCGGGCGGCCGGCCTATGAGTAACTGGCAGGTACGACCTGCAAAGTAAGCTCCACCAAGGCTCTGAAGGAGCAGCCTGTCCCACCGGGCTCAGAGATGCTGGCAGGCTCGACCTGCACAGCAATGTCCATTTAAAGCTCCGAAAGGGAGCAGTTTGGCAAGCGTGGGGTCAAAGATGTCGACAGGCACGGACTGCAAATGGACTAAAGGACCGATACGGAGGTCGACCCGGGCTCGGAGATGCTGGCAGGTAAGGTCTGCTTACTAACCTCCGTTAAAGATCTGAAATGGAGCAGCCTGGCAACCCGGGCTCGGAAACACTGGCGGCATAGTCTGTCTGGTACCTTCCACTGGCTCTGATAAAGAGCAGGTTGGCGAACCGGGCTCAGTGGCGCTGGCCTGCACAGAAACCGCTGAAAGTTCCGAAATGGAGCAGCTCGTTGGAACTGGCCTCAGAGACGGTGGCAGCATGGCCTGCACAGCAACCTCTGTGAAAGCTTCCAGAAGGAGCAGATTGTCTACCCTGGTTCAGGGTCGACCAACTTGAAACTGGCTAGCCAAATGGATCATATTGGCCAGGGAGGCACTGCCTCAACATCTATGATGAGGTTATCAGGCTGTCCACAAGAGTGAGAAAGGTGCATTTCATTGTATAGGATATCTCCTGCTTAAGAGGCAGGTGAGGTTGAGGATTCCCTCATTACATGCTAAATTCTTTCACCTCGGCTAAAAAAGGTTACCAGCTCAATGGAACATCATTTGCCATCCTCTCTGGGATATGGTAAACCAATAAAGGCCGAACTGGCATGTAGCATTTTTATCTGACTTGCAGGTACGTGTTGTAAAAAATAAGGGATAAAAATAAATAAATAATATAATATAAATAATTAATAAAGCAAAAGCTCCGTAAGGGAGCAGTTTGGCGAACCAAGTTCAGGGTAGGCCAAGGCCAAAATGTCCAAAAGGACAATATTACGATACAATACAATACAATACAATACCTCACATGAAGTTCAAACGAAATTTGGTTTCTGCAGTCAAACAAGAAAAGAACCAAGACACACACCAACAAAATTTACACAAACATCCATCACAGTGAATCTCCTCCTCATTGTGATGGAAGGCAAAGTCTTGTCTCTCCCCTGCCCTCCATTCCTCTCCCGAAGTCAAAGTCAAAGCCCCCGGCGGGCGTTAGCAAGTCCGCGGCCATTTAAAGCCACGCCAGGCGATGTAAGGCCCAACTCCAGGTCACTCTCAACCCCGCAATTCGAGCGGGAGAAGTCGCCGTTGCCGGTGCCCCGCAAAGTAGTCTCCCACTGGGGACCCGCGAGCTCCCGGTGTCACCATCCACCGTAATCGGGTCGCACCAGCGCGCCACCGCAGGTCTCCATGCTCCGAAGCCGGCCAGCTCCACGATGGTAGATCCGCAGCTCCACCGGCTCCGTGACTTGAGCTGTCGTTCCGGTTGGAGGCTGCTCCACGGTGTTAGGCCCCTACGGCAACGGAGACCCGACAGGGAAAAGGTCGGGTCCCCGTACAGGGAAGAGATCTAAAAGTTTCCCCCACCCACCCCCCACACATACACAGTAAAAAAAACCCACCACAAACTATACACTCAACAGGACAATAAAATAAAAAAAGACAGACGGACTGCAGAGGCCGCTGCGACGTCGGTCGCGCCGCCAACCCACTTGGGCATATTGGGCAGGAAGGTACTGCCTCAACATCCATTGAGGATATCATCTGTAGGCTCCCAATACTGGAAATCCTGATTGAGAGGCTGGTCGAAGGGAATGTGTTGCGCACACTGGCGACCGAGACAGGCAGTTCCAGTCAGAGGTTTGCGGCAGCAATACCTAGTTCAGGGTTGCATTATGATATCTCCCACTCTGTTTTGAGGATTATTCGTGGAGACTCTGACTGTGAGGTAGTTGACAGTGAACTCAAATTCCCACATCAAATGGATGATCTGCTTCAACTCAAGTCTTATAAGGGTCTGCTGGCACTTGTGACTAAATTTGCTTTCCCTTTGGGCATAGGAGAACCATTAGAGGAAGAACTGGCAAGTAGCATTGCTTACTTGACTTCTCATCAGTTGATTGAGAAGATCATGCAGGACACTGTTGGAAAGTATGCTAGTCCTGATTTCTGCCAGACACTGCAGGTCCGTAGGTTAATGCCACCATTTGGGGCTATTTGAAGGGTAAAACAGTCAAAAGCCTTTAAATACCAGCGAGTTCAGAGAATTCTCAAAAGAGGATTATGGCATTTGCAAGGTCAGTGGAGGGAACTCAGCTGTCTGAATTGCAGTAGATGCAGTGATAAACACCTTTTGTCTATTATTTTATTGGCAGCCTTGGTGGTTTTATAGCAAGTGCTTTCTTAGACACTGCCTTGATCACATCTGCAGCCACCATCTGTCTCGTCATGGACAGCAAAGCGACAATCAGGTGGAGGCCGTTGTGGTATGCAAATATTATTCCATCAGTCGCATGAGATGTGCTGACGATATTCAAGTCGGCGATAGGTTGAGACGGTTCAACAACAGGTGGGGACAGATAACCTCCTATCTTTCCATTTTACAAATCATAAATTCAAACAATGGGACATGACTTGAGAATTAAGGGACAGAAGTTTAGGGGTAACATGAGGGCGAACTTCTTTACTCAGAGAGTGGTGGTTGTGTGGAATGAGCTTCCAGTGAAGGTGGTGGAGGCAGGTTCGTTCTTATCATTTAAAAATAAATTGGATAGTTATATGGATGGGAAAGGAATGGAGGGTTATGGTCTGAGCGCAGGTATATGGGACTAGGGGAGAATACGTGTTTGGCACGGACTAGAAGGGTTGAGATGGCCTGTTTCCGTGCTGTAATTGTTATATGGTTATATGGTATATGTGGCCTCACCAACATCTCATATAATTGTAACGTGGCCTCCTAGACTCATAAAACTATGTTTCAGTTTCTTTCCACAGGCATGGATGAGGAAATGGTACAACACAGAACTAGTGTGAATGGGTGATCAAAGGTCAGTGTAGATTCAGTGGACTGAAGGGCCTGTTTCCTCTAAAACTGAGAACCAAAAATGAAATTTGAAACCCTGGCTGTAGCACTAATCCTGCCATATACTAATGGCAGCTCTCTTCACTCTAAATTTGAAACTCTGAATGAAAAATTACCTTGGAGATTGACTGGAATGAACTACTGCTGTTTTATGTTAGGTTTAGCACCACCAGTCCAGGCTGAATTTTTGTGCAGGAAAGAACTGCAGATGCTGGTTTAAATCGAAGGTAGACACAAAATGCTGGAGTAACTCAGCAGGTGAGGCGGCATCTCTGGAGAGAAGGAATGGGCGGCGTTTCGGGTCGAGACCCTTCTTCAGACTCATGAGACGTTTTGGGTCAAGATCCATCTTCACACCAAATTTAAATTACCAGTGTTCATGTTATTGAAGGAGTTCGGGATACATTTTGTTGGGAATTACAAAATAGGTTTTAATGCGCTAGTCCAAGCACCCTGCCAAAGTAACGTGTTTAACTTCTACCTTTCTTTCTCGTGATTGTAACAATGTTGTTGGAAGCTCCACAGAAAGCCTGGAGAACAACTGTTTACATTGACTAAAAAAAGGCTCCACTCTGCTCCCAGGATCTACCGTCTGCATTTTCACTGCACATTCTGATCTTCCTCTCCGTGATCTTGCATTATTAGTCCTCACCAGAGGCTTCAGATTTGTCCTCTTATGATCCTAACTTTTTGAATACACAATTTATCACCTCTCCTATCTCCTCTCTGGAGAGAAGGAATGGGTGAGTTACGGGTCAAGACCCAATTTCTGTGCATATCTCTTAAATAAAACCTACAAACTTATTTAAGGGCAATTTTGACTAACAATTTAATGGGATCTTCATTGAATAAAGGTTCTCCGTTTGAATTAACAGAGTTAGCCGCAGTCAAACTTAACAGTAATTTTAGGGAATAAGAAATTTGCAATTTTACAAAAAAATAATTAACAAATCAGTTCACATCATGATCTATTTGCAAATGTTGGTAATTAATTAAATTATGAATTCTAATCACATTGTTTCCAATTATTTCATTAGCCTGACTCGGAAATTATGTCTATTAAATTAAACCTGCATTCTGAGACGAAACCTGACACTTCTGATCAGTAAACATTTTTTCATCAAAAGTAAAATCACTTCAGTGGGATTCCATTATTTACAGACATTCATTAATTGATTTCTATGGTTAGTGTTGCAGCCAAAGTCATTACACCATTTAATTACTCTGTCTGAAGAATAACATTCAGAAATCCCATAGCTTCATTAAAGAACAAAAACTCAATGAACGATAATTGCTGCAGTAAAAACCATTTTAGATATTGCTTCAAATAACAATTATTCACTTCTGCTGCCATTGCCTATTAAAATTCATACAAGGAGATGCAATATAATAGGAAGCCCTTGCTGCAAGGAACTGGATGTGGATAACTGAAGCTTTGAGTAATGAACACAATAAGTTCAATGCCCCCAAAGGTCAAAGTTAAATCGATAATAAAATACTGAACGAGGAATGTGTATAAAAGCAAAGAAGGTATAGGGTTGGTGCCATACAAAATCCACATTAAACTTAAACCGTGAACAAATTTATAGCTTTATAGCTTTACCTTCACATTTGGGAAGAGGCGGAGATTTCAGGAGATCTTTAGAGATGTTCCGCTGCTCTCCACATGGTAATGTATATAATGTAATTACCATATGTTATGTCTGGTGTGAGGGGACGCATGCGCTGGAGGAGACTCAAGGTGGCGTCCTGCAATAAAGAAGCTTGTTAGTTTACTCCTATATCTGAGAGTTCTTTTTAGTCAGTTCCAAGTACCCAAATACACTACAATTGGCGACGAGGATGGGATAGAGTTTGTGAACTCACCCACAGGACTGTTTTGCAACACACAGGATTGTTTAACAGTTTAAACTGTAGATACGGAGTTGTGTCGCAGTTGTTTGCGAGCTGGACAAAAGAGGCCTGCAGATCCCTCTATGCCGGGGACTACATTTAAAACATCAGCTGTACAAGTCGGCGAGTTTTGTCAGGCTATCTCTATGTTGTGCCTTCGTGGCAAGATGTCGTCCTTCGGATTGTTACTCATTTTAGACTGAGTTTTGTTTTTGTCAAATTCCTCAAGCTGAACAGTCTTTGTATAAGTTTTAGGTGAATTGTTACACCAAAACACACAACAACAGCACGAAGAGGATAAAAGAACAGAAAAGGAAAGAAGAAGGACTGTCAGAAAAAAATAAAGGTTGTGTTTGGAAACATAGTGGAACGGCACCAAGCCAAAAGATTTGGCGCCAAATGGTTTTGAATTGACGCCAAAGAAAAGAAAGGTCGGAACAGGAAGCAAGGAAAACAAGTGGGCAGTAAGTAAGTGTCACCGAAGAAAGCAGCCGAAAGCTGGAAGCCTAACCAGCAGGGCAGCGATGGTGTCAACTTACCTGGAACATTTTCCAGGGCCGTGTAGCCAAGGCAAAGGGGCAGAAGAGGCCCAGCAGCTGCCACCGACTTCGGACGTTTTCCAGGGCTGTGTAGCCCACAGCCAGGCCCAGGAGCCGCCAACGACGTCGAGTGAGGGCCTAGTACCGGGTAGGTCACGGACAGGTCCAGTGAAGCCACCGACGAGACAGAGTCAGCCCGGCTGGGAGAAGAGTCAGCCCAGTCGAGGGAGAAAGCCGGCCACGTGAGAAGCAGACCAGCAGCGAAAAAAAACAGCCCGGCCATGCGTGAGAAGCGGACCGGTCATGAGAGAAAGCCCGGTCTCAAGAGACGGCCATGAGCAGAGAAAGCCTGGTTGGGAGCAGAGTCAGCCCGACCGTGAGCAGGAAAGAGGGTCTGGCCGCGCAAGAGAAACGGACTGGCCGAGGCGGAAAGCCTGGATGTGAGAGGAAGTCCGGCCCCGAGCAAAGAGTGGGTCCGCACGATAGAAGCAGGACACAGCGCTCAAGCACTTCAGCCCGGTCGGGAGTAGAGTCAGCCCGGTCGTGAGCAGAAAGTGGAGAAAGCCCGGTCGCGAGAGAAAGCTGGCCAATGGAGAAGCGGGACACAGTGCTTAGCCAGCCCCCGACTAGCAGCAGTAACTAGCAGCGACACACCTTCCGCAGGGTGTCCACGGAGCCAGCGACGAGCCAAGCAGCAGGTCCAGTGGAGAGCAGCGGGAGGGCTGTGGAGCCAGCGGGCAGGCAAGTCGGCGGAGCAGCAGGAGTCGATTTGGCAGCGAGCCATCGACAGCAAAAGTAACGGTGAAGCCCGGAGGAGCCAGCAAAAGCAGCAAAAGTGGAGGTCTGGAGAGGCCAGCAGCAAAACTATTGGTGGGGACAGCTCGAGAGGTCGGGAAGGCATCAGAGTACATATGCCGACGAGCTGGACAAGTGAAATCCATCAAAGTAAAAGCAGGACTGTAGAATGAAATGCGTTGTTCACTATTCCTTCACAGTAAAAGCGGGACTGTTTGGATGCAATGCATTGGTCACTGTTATTAATAGTAAATCTGTGTGCATAGCAGGAATATGGTTCAAATGTTCTAAATGTCTATTAACATGAAATGTTGGTTAATAGTATAAATCTATTTTTATAAGAATTAGTAATAGTCAGTGGGCTGGATCACTTCTTAGTGTGTAGAAGGATAACGTCTATGCAGAATACACAGTGAGAGAAAAGAAGATAGTGCACCTGAATAGCACCAGGTAGCATGGCTTTTCAAATTGTAGGAAACGTGCCCCAGTTAGATTATGGGTGTAATTTTGTGAAATGGCTTGTTTCATTTCCAATGATATCGCTGCAGAGGAGAAGAAGAGAGCATGGTTCATATTAGGCTTAGGAAGAGAGGGTTATCAAACCTTACGTATGTTACTGCTGCCAACAAAACCCACAGATAAAATGTATGAGGAGTGTAAGGAGACTTTAATGGTTCATTTCTCGCCAAAACCTCCAAGGGCATCCAGAGGCAAGGAGCCTGAACTAAAGAGGGCAGAGAGTCTCTCAAAGGACCAAGGTCAAGTGCAAAAGGACAAAGGTCAAGTGCAAAAGGATAATGGTCAAGTGCAAAAGGACAAAGGTCAAGTACAAAGGGATACAAGTCAAGTGCTAAGGGACAAAGGGCAAATGCAAAGTGGCAGAAGTCAAAGGCAAAGAGAAATTGCCATCCAAAGGGCAACCCTAGCTATTCAAGCTGAATTCAGGGGTCTGAATGTACGGAGAGAGATCCGGAACAAACAGAAGGCAGCAACGGTAATACAAGCAGCATTTAGAAGGCACAGAGTATACCGTCAATACAAGGCAATGAGATTGGCAGCTATAATAGTACAAACCCATTATAGGGCACACCTTCAAATGGAAAGTGATCGCAAAACTTACATGAAGGTACGCAGAAGCGTTGTACTGCTTCAGGCAGCCTACCGTGCAATGCTTGTTCGAAGGCAACTGCGGGGCATGCATAAATCTGTCAAGGTCATACAGACTTATTATCAGATGAATAAACAGCATCAGTATTTTAAGAAACTATGCTGGTCTGCCATTGCTGTACAGCAATGATACAGAGCATGCCAGATAAGAGATGTCCAAGTGAGACAGTATAAGAGTTTGAGAGAAGCAGTGGTGTGTATTCAGCCCTTATACTGCGGGATCAAAGCCAGAGTATTGGTAGAGAAAACCAAGGCAGCACGTGGTATTAAGTCATTCATAAGAATGTGCATTACAAGAAAGCATTTCTTGATGCAAAATGTGGCTGTAGTCACTCTGCAAGCTGCATACCGTGGTTACCGATTAAGGGTACGGTACAGAGCTATGCCATAAGCAGTCATTTCGGTCCAGAGATGGTACAAAGCATGCAAAATAGGGCATTCTCAGTTTGTGCAATATCAGTCAATGAGGGATGCAACTATTACCATTCAAACTGCCTACAAGAGTATGGTGGTTAGACAGTGGGTTAAGCAAAAGAGAGCTACTGTAAAAGTGCAGTCAGTACTCCGTATGAGTTGGTATTAGGAAAGACCTAAGGAGACAAATAGATGCACAACAGAAAAGGCTGAAACGATACAAAAGGCTTAAACGATATCGGAAAGACTTCCTCAAACCGATTTATACAGCAGTTGTAGTGCAGTATCACTACCGTGCTTATGTAGTAAGAGAAATATACAGAGCGCAAATCAAAGCCACTGCTGTATTGCAAGGACAGTATAGATCCTACTTCTTGATGAATAACCAGAAAGGTAATTTAAGAAGACAAATAGAGGAACAGCAGAAAAGGCTTAAACGTTGCAAAGAACGGTTAAATAAATGTGTGACGATGAGCATAAAACTGTTAACAGAAAAATCTAAAGAAGAGAGGCTTGTCGGTTGAGACAAAAGTATGCAGGACCGATTGCGCTTAGGACACTTCAGTACAGTCCGGCATGGAGCTTCCTTCACTGAGCAATGTACAAATGTTTATGCGTTGCAGAATGTCATTATTACAACAAGAGCAGATAAATACGTAGCGCCAGGAAATTGAGCGACAGAGAGCGACTGAAAAACGAAAACCTGCAGTCATGTGTGAGATCCCACCTACAAATAAGGAACAGAAACAGAGGAAATGTTAACTTTAGCAGAATATCAAGAACAGGAAGAAATCTGCAAATTAGATTAGGATATTTAAAAAGGGAAGAGGCAGAGATACAGGTAGAGCTAGAGTGATTAGAAAGATGAGTGGAATGAACCATTATAAGTGCTAAGTTTTAGTACGATTATTACAGTTATGAGGATGTAATGTAAGATGACTGCAATAATATAATTTTGCAACTGTGTGTTAATCAATTATATTTAACGTACTAGAAATGAAGTTATTCGCCTCCAAGCTAAAGGGGGAGCAGTGTAATGTATAAAATGTAAATGGTGTAACCTGCCTCCAAGTTAAAGGGGGAGCAGTGTAATGTATATAATGTAATTAGCATATGTTACGTCTGGTGCGAGGGGACACATGCGCTGGAGGAGACTCAAGGTGGCGTCCTGCAATAAAGAAGCTTGCTAGTTTACTCCTGTATCTGAGAGTTCTTTTGAGTCAGTTCCAAGTACCCAAAATACACTACAGTTATCGTGACCATCTTTAAGAAAGCAGACAAATTTGACTGTGGTAATTGCAGTCGGGTCACCTTGCTGCCCCAGGGAAAGTCTACATCAGGATCATTCATGTTTAATTTCTCCCAGTGACCAAAGAGATGCTCCCTGGTTCAATGTGGATTCTGTCCATTGAAGGACTCAATAGTTCTTCATCATGTGAGAGCTCAAGAAAATTGCAAGGAGCAACACCAGCCACTGTTCATGGCCTTTTTCAAACTCAATGATGCCTTTGCCTCTATCAATTGGGAGGGACTGCAGACCATCATTGAGTTTGAAAATTGTCCTGCCCACAGAACGTATTCTCATACACTTGCTTCACATGACATGCAAACCATGATATTAACCAATAGGCCAATAAAACCTGGCAAATTATGCCAACGTATTGTCCCTACACATTTACCAATATTTCTCGCATAAATGTTGAATATCACCAAACTACTTCAGTAGGACTACAGCACTATTCTGATCCAATGGAAAAGCTGTTCAACTTACAGCATTTATACTGTAGAGCCATTGTTATTAAAACCTCCATATTGAAGCTACAGTGTGCAGATTATATTGGTGTTTAGACATATTTACGAGGCTCCAAGCCAGCATCAACTCTTTCACTGAAGCATACTAGCACGTGGGTCTTATACTCTCAACATCTGAAAGTCCAGCATCTTGTCCCAACCTGCTCTTTCTGCACCGTCCTGTCCTTTGACAATTAAGGTTCATAGCAAGACCTCTCCCACTTTTACAGCAAAGGCAAGCAAGATGAAATTCACCACCATCTTCATTGTGTCAGCATAGCCTTTGGTCAATTCAGGGAAAGGGTGCTTGAAGATCACGACCGTCTACCTGTCACAAAGCTCTTGGTCTGCCTGGCTGCAGTCATCCCTACCATCCTACATGCTTCCACGGCCTATATTTCCTTCACCAGGTGTTTCAAGGCTTTGGATAAAGATACTACCAATGCTTTCTCTGCAAAATCCTCCCAATTTGCTGTAAAACTGGGACGTTGGGATGTTGGATGGGAAAGGTTGCTGAATAAATGTCAAAATGCCGGCACTACTCCCTCCTGGCACTCGTTCCGAGCCACTTTGTTTGCACGCCTGATGTCAAACTCCTGAAATAGACACTTTATTCCAAGCATTGTTATAGGCAAAGGTTGCCTGCCAGAGGAAAAGATTCAAAGATGTGCCGAAACTGTCCTCCAAGAAATGCAAAATCCCCACTGATTCCTGGAAGTTCCTGGTCCATGACAGCTCACAATGGAGAAGGAACATTCAGGACGATATTAGAAACTATAGCCCAGTGGCAAGAGCAGGCCACTTCACAAACTACCCACCCTGCAGCCACCTGCCATGGTATCTGCGGAAGAGTTTGCTGTTATTATCGCATTGGTCGCATCAATCACCTCAGAACCAACAAAGCTGGAATGGAGGAGGTTATCATCGATCCTGCAGGAATGCCCAAGAAGGACAGATCTAATTAGATAAAACACCAGCAGGTATTCAGCTGCCTATGACCTCGATATCCACAAAAAGTCCACGACACGTGACAATGATAAAAAAATACCAACATCAAAATGTGCATCAAATGCATAATGACTTTCAATATCAAAAATCAGAAACAATAAACATCACTCTTCAAATGAATCGATTATCATGTGACTTTACTGTTTAGAAACCCGTGTGAAGTATGAACTGCCGTGCAGATTATCTCTTTGAATTTTATGCTGTCTTTCATCACTCACATTCAATATTCATCCATCATTTTCCATATTCATGTTCTACTTTTCAGTACTTCCATTACCGCTTGCTGAACCTTTACAACATTTTCTCCTTTCATCTTCTTCGAGTCATTTTCTTACAATTTGAGATCCATGTCCATTATTTAATGTTTTCACAGAATTGAAACAGGCTATTGGCTCCATGTCAGTGTGCATTTTTCACCATCATCTTTTCCAATATCTAGATACCGTTCTGTTCCTTTTCCCAAGTACTGAGTAGCTGTCTTCCAATTTCATTCATAACAGTTGTATCAACAATTCCTCCTGAGTAGTGAGTCCACTCTCTAAAAACTCTCTGAGTAAAGTTTTCCTGAAATTTCCAATCATTATCTTTATAAGTGCTCACCGTTCTGGTTTCACCTGCACATATGGAGCTATTCTAACTTTAGCAATACTGAACAGAAGATAGAAGATTGAAGATCGAAACAAAATGCTGGAGTAACTCAGCGGGACAGGCAGCATCTCTGGAGAGAAGAAATGGTTGAAGTTTCGGGTCGAGACCCTTCCCTCGACCCGAAACGTCACCTATTCCTTCTCCAGAGATTCTGCCAGTCCCGTTGAGTTATTCCAGCATTTTGTGTCTATTTTCGATTTAAACCAGCATCTGCAGTTCTTCCCTACACACAGATCATCCCATGATATGTACATATTTGCTGACAGCTACATCCTCTTTATTCTGGTTTTGTCAGTGCCCCTACCTGCTTTACACAATAAAGAGTCCACGATCATTTACATCATCAAGTAAATAAAATTTTCATACAATTTCAGATAGCTTCAATATTTTTTAAATTCAGTTTTGTCGAGAAATTAGTTCATTTTAAAATGAAACTCTTAACGTGTTGTTAAGTAATGAATGATAGATCTGTATTCCTAATCTTTTAACTCCTCTGTCATAAAAAAAACTGATGTGGGTTGTGTAAGTTTTTTATAGCAGCTTATTGAACATGATATGTAGACATTGTTAAGATTGGAATAGCTTCTATATTCCTCACCTTTGTTTTAGTCATGCCTGTGCCTAAGGCGCTAAAATAATGAAAGGTACTTATTCAGGAGAAAAAAAAGTGTTGTAACTAATATAGGTTTTCTTTCCTCTTAAGGCCCAGGTTTCCTTATCTGTAGCAATTGTTGTTGTCAGTGTTATAGGATTATCAGTCTAAAATGACTGTATTAGATATTAGCATTTATTCTATTTAATGCCACTCGTAGATATTCAATATGTTTGTAATGTATGTCTGCAATGTCTCTGGTTTCTTGCAGCTCTGAGAACAGTTTCTCCTGACAACATTTGTCATGGAAGATCACTCCACGCATTTCTATGTTACACGTTAACTACTTTCAGGAAAACAGATGTCAACATAAAAGGATGTGATATTCCAAGATTGGTGTCAATTATTCAATTTTTACAAAAGGAAATTGTGTTCTTCTGGGACAGCAAATAAAAGCAAGATTTGTTTTTCTGTAAGCATGGAGTACTGTGTAGATTTAGCATTGATTTTATTTCTTCAGTTGCTATGCATCAAAATCAGATTCTAGGTGGAAGAGAAACAAAGAATTGTAATTTGAATAGGGAATGATGTGGCTTTCATTATTTTAGTTTTAGATAAATTAGACCAGCACATTTGCAATTAAGTCAGAAGTTGGGTGACAATGGTGAAGCGGTAGAATTGCTGTCTTACAGTGCCAGACCCGGGTTTGATCCTGACTACAGGTGCTTGTCTGTAGCAATGTTACAACATTTTGGGATTTAAAAAATCAAGTCTGCAATTTATCCCATCAGATAAAGCATAAAAATAAGTTTAATTTGACACCTAATTCACTTTCATATCTTCAGTATTAAAATAGTTATGGCCATTTTCATACCCGGAAATTTGCATCTTGTTCCCTCTTGCTTTTCCATTGAATTAACTAACATGAAAGCTGTGATCGAGGACAGTCAAAAGCCCATAACTTTCTTAAAAATCAAGAGGACTGAATTAAATTTTCAGTTATTGTAGATTGAAGCATTCTGAAACAAATATAAAACATCTTACTTGGATGACCTGAAATTAAAGCATATAATTAGTTAATTACCTAATTGTAGATAATTACAAAATTGACCGTTGTGATGGAAATAGTAATAAACATCCAGACTGCCTTGAAAATTCAAAAATGTGATATTCTCAAGATCAGAACTTTAATATTATTGTATTATATGCTGTAAATTCGTAACAGATAGGTAAATAAATTACAATTTCTAGCAATAGACCCAGTCTTTATGGAGACGATCAGTTGCTAGCTGGTACATTGGCATATCATAATCAGTAGCATCATCATACTCCTCAGATTGTAACCAATAAGCAACTCTGTACACCTTGTTTTTCCTCAACTTTTCAATTTTGGCATTGTAAACTACGTTTTTGCTCTTCAAACCACACATGACATGTCTTTCTGCCCACTACTTTCCCATTAACAATGTCCTGTAGAATCAATTTCTTAAGAAAATTATATATTTTTTAAATAGACTATCCAAATAACAAACTAATCCCACTCGAATTTACAATATAACATGATTTTTAAATCTCGCTGCCATGAATTTATATCCCAGATGGAAAGGATTTAATGTTTAATTCCCATAAATTAATCTAGAAATATCCACCCA
Source organism: Leucoraja erinaceus (assembly GCF_028641065.1). NCBI lineage: Eukaryota > Metazoa > Chordata > Chondrichthyes > Rajiformes > Rajidae > Leucoraja > Leucoraja erinaceus. The sequence goes on from NC_073377.1 coordinate 76,031,053, forward strand.
AAATATAATCAAATTATTGTTTTTTGCACAATACATGTGACTCAAACTGTTATGAATATTTAGTTTAAAAATAATGATCATGGAGAAAGAAAATAAGACAAAATATAGACAATTTAGACGGCTTATCTCCAAGAAAAATGGGCATTTTAATTATCTTGCTTCTGGAACGCAATCGATTGGAATGTTGCATTTGCGGTGAATTTGAACCCCATATCTGCAGGATAAACACTGCCGGTTCGTATGGGGCCCAAATCACATTTTCGTTTATAGAGGATTGATTAAAGTCATCCCAAGAAGCAAGTTTATATGTAAAATAAACGACTTACACTGTGTTTTGTCCCATACGTGAGATCCGTCACATTGTAGGCGTTGACGGCGTCAGAATTTTATTTTTATTTTAATATAATTATGAAATTGTCTCGCGATTAAACTTAAAAAAAAATTGTGAATGGAAGTCGAAACGATTTTTCTGCATCAGCTAGAACCTCGAGAAAATCCGCCTCCTGCCTCGGACAGGCGATAGAAAACTGGATTTTAATTCCGTCCCCCCCCTCAAAGGCGCCAAAGTCGCGCACACGCCCAGTGACAGAACTGCAGCGCCGCTGAAGGTAAGTTTTGTAACATCGCTATTGGCTGTACCAGGCACGTGCCGTGAGTAATTACTCAAGGTAGGCAGGCGGCTTTTTAAAAAAAATCTTAAACCGCGCATGTGCAGATTGTTCTCTCCTTAAAAATAAAAAATAAAAATAAGTGACAATTCAATTTGCCCAAGGCTTCTAAATCTCCTTAATTTTTAAATTACTGAATGGGTGGGGGACGGAGGATGAAGGCAGGTGGAGAGATGGTGGGAAAAACGGGAGCACACGAGAATCAGTTGTCATCTTATTGAATGACAATACTAATTCAAGGGTCCAATTAGAGAGAGGGTTCCATTCACAGCTTGTGGAGAGTCTGGACCAGGGATTAAAGATGCGGGGAGGGCAGGAGTGTTGAGAAGGAGAAGGTCGGAGATCATGTCAGACACACTCACCGCTGCCGCAGAGCTCTGGGCATGGACAGCAGGACTGGCCGCCACTTCCGGGGATAGAAGCAGCTCGGGTGACTGCGAGCGGCCGTGAGTAGACCCAACTTCAGTAGGCTGCCACTTCAGCGCCTTCTGCCATCCTGCTCACCTCTGGCAATGCTCTCCGACTGAACACCTCTCACCTGCCGCTCGCGGGCTTCACTCATGTCAGTTGTTTCCTGCAAATCCTTAAATTACCACAGCCGAGCAACCTCAATTGGTTCCTGGAGCACGCTGTCGGAATTTAAGGATTTGCGGGAAGTAGGCTGCTGCGCATGCGCAATACAGCAAAGGCAGAATTGCAGCTGCCTTCAGCTCCCCTTGAAATTGATGGCTTGAAGCAGCGCTGACGGCACATTGGCTGCACAGACCTTCCCGTGTTACAAGTGCTGCGGTTGAAAGGCACGGAGAATTATGTCTACCTAAGAGATCAGTCTCTTAGATAGGCATAATATTCCCATGCCTTTACTATTTATATTTAATAATTACCATGTCATAATTTTAGTCAGGGTAGGCAGTGCCTACCTTGCCTACCCTGACGACACGTGCCTGACCTGTACAGAGGTTGTACGTTCTCCCCGTGACCTTCGTGGATTATTTCCAGGATCACCCGTTTCCTCCCACAAGACGTACAGATTTGTAGGCTGATTGGCTTAGTATAATTGTAAAAAAAATGTCCCTAGTGTGTGTAAGATAGTGTTAGTGTGCGGGGATCGCTGGGAGGAGCGAATGGGGCCCAAGGCTGTATCTCTAAATTCAAAACTAAACTAAACTAGAGGAGAGATGCACAATGCTACACAGTCCTGATTCATTACAAAACATATTTCCTCATGGCCAACTGCTATAAACAGCTATCATCTGCCACATGCTTTTCTCTGCTTTATCTATATAATTAAAAGCCTCATCTTGACCACTTCCTGTCTGTGCTGTATATTGATTTTAGAAAAAAATGTTACCATATATCGCTATGAATTTTGGCCATCTTACTCACAGTCCTCCTCCACTGCGGCAGCCCTGAGAAATTTTCCCATCGATGAAAAATAAATAAGTTATGTTTAAAAAACCCTTCAGATCCTCTCACCTGTCAATCACCGCAATGAAGGTAACGCCCCTTCAGGGGCGAGGGGCGGGGGGTGGGGGTGCAGGACTATAAAACCCCGGATGCCTGGATGTGACTCAGTCACTCTGCAAGATCGTGAGGGAGAGGCCGTGAGTGTGTGTGTGTGTGTTAGTGTGTGAGTGTATGTGTGTGTGTGTGCATGCGTGTGTGTGTATGTCAATACTAGCCCTCTGGAAACCAGTCCCTTCGGCCCACAACAACCATGCTAGCACTCCAGAAAGCCCCCACTGGCCAGCAATATTGGAATTGGTGGAGAGGTGGAATACTGCGTTGGGAGACCAGCCTTCCCGTGTGAAGTCTAGTAATATATCGAAAGCTGAAAATAGGTTGCAAAATAAGATTGGTCCTTCTGTGCTAAGTGTTGTATCACGGTACTTCACATTTGTGACATGTCAACATGCAGGAGGTGATTAGTTTGCATCTCTGACACCCGTACTAATCAAGAATCTTCCTACCCTGCCTTATCTCTGCATATTTCCTGCGATAGCAAGCATTCCTCAGCATGATGTGATGTTGGTGGTCGTGAAAAAGTTGTTCATTGAGGAAATAGCACTTGGATCCCGAAATGGGGCTTTTAATGGCTTGAGTCGTCAGGACTTACACTGATGTACCCTGGTTAAAATCTTCTGGCTTCTCAGCCTTGCAACCATACAGGCTTACCACCAGTTGATTCTCTGAGGCATTAGCATTTCTATTTATCTTAACATATTTGTGACATTTGCTAACTTAAGTAGATTTAGATTAATTAGGTTAGGAGTGGAAATTTACAGTCTCCTTAGCAGCTGCTGTGCCGAACAGCAGGATGACTCATTTACTTCGACTGCTACAAGAAATCCTATGTACATTGGATCAGAAATCAGAAGCAAAAATTCATGGACACAGAACACTCGAACAGCTGCAGATCCAGGACCTTCATCCTCATGGCCATTGTAAACTTCGACAATTTGTCCATCAAAACAGTTAAACAGTTATTAATTACATTAAGCTGCAATGCAATTCTTTCGTCATTTTCATGCATACATATTTAGAACCATATGCTGTTTAGAGAAATACACACAGTATTCATAAAAAAGAAATGCATTGTACATTGTGTATGGGGTGATTGCTGGTCGGCATGGACTTGGTGGGCCGAAGGGCCTGTTTCTGTGCTGTATCTCTGAATCTAAAAGTCTGAAATCTAAATATCGACAATAAAAGAACACAGAGTAGAATTAATGTGAGTGATCTGATGTCTCTCACCAAATGTGTCCTATCATGGCCTTTTTTTTTGGTCATATGACACTTCCTCTAAATTAATCTTGTATATTGTTTGTGATGCCAGATTTTAAGGATGAGCCTGCACAGTTAATTCTGGGAAGGGTAGGGTGCAGCATGTGATGCTACTACAGCATGAGAAGTATGATGAGTTGGGTGAGAGGGTGTGACAGTCAAAACCTTTTTCCCAGGGTGGAAAAGAAGGCATAGCTAAAAGGTAATAGTTAATGGAGATGCATGTTTTTTTTACACTGCAAGTCCTGGATAGCATTGCCAGGGGTGGTGTGGAGGAAGATATGATAGAGGCATTTCAGAGGCCTTGAGATAGGCACATGGAAGTGCAGGGAATAGAGGGATATGGATCATGTACAGGTGGATGAGCTTTGTTTAATTCGGCATCATGTTCCTGTACTGTTCTATGTTCTGTGTAACTGGAGATGGAGAACTGCAAATTACTATGCATCTGCAATCATGGTGAGGATAGTTTGTTCAACTGGTGAAATGTCATAGAGATGTAACTGACCTCTTCCTATCAGATGTAACCATTATCTTGAGACAAGTATGGCAATGATTGTTTAATTGTTATATTCACCGGGGGCAAATACAATTCTTTATTTGCTGCAGCATTTAGAGGCACACTTTTAATGCAACACCACAAATATATACAATAATCAATAATACAATAAATTATCAGTAATACTAGGTAACCACAACTTAATTGTACAAACCAAAGTATGTTGTGCACATGTACAAAGTCCATAATAAATAGTTGCTGAGGTAGGGTTGTGGATAGGGTTGTACAGGTTCAAGATCCTAATGGTTGATGGGAAGAAGCTGTTCTTGAATCGAGAGGTAACAGTTCTCAAGCTCTTATACATTTTTCCCGATGGTAGCAGCATAGCTTGTGTTGTGTAGCCTTTGATGATGTTAGTTGCCTTCTTGAGGTGGTGCTTTCTGCAAATCGCTTCGACGTTGGGGATGTCATCATCAGTGATGGACCGGGTAATGGCCACCATCTTCTGCAGCCTTATTCATTCTTGGGGATTTGAGTTAGCAAACCAGGACATGAGGCAAACATTCTGTATGCTTGTTACTATTTAAGTTTGATGTAATGGAAAGTTTTCCATACAAGGTGCCATACAAGGTGCCAAGAGTTCCTCTAGACTCTCTGCAGTGCAATGGCATAGTGTTTAGATACCTCTGCACTGCACCAGGGACATGGGTTCAGTCTTGATCTTGGGTGCTGTCTGTGTGGAATTTGCATTATTTCTATTTACCCATGTGTTTCCTCCTTGTGCACCACTTTCCTCACATCTTACAAAGATGTGTAGGTCGGTAAGTAAACAGAAAAATTGAGTGAGTGGTATAATCTTGAAATAATTGATGGGAATGTGGGAGAGAATAAATAACAAGGGATTCATGCAGGATTAGTGTAAATGAGACATTGATGATCCGGGAGGACTGGATAGACTGAATGGCTGGCTTTGTACTATATCTCTGTATAACTTTATGATTAAAAACAAGCCATAGACAATTCTACCTCACCTTTACCCATGTTCATATCTTTAAAGAGTATTGCCCCTAAAGATGTCTGAGGTGATTCGTAAACCAAATGCTCCTTGAGGTACAATTTGCAAAGATGAGGCATCGAGTCATAGAGTCTTTCAGCAAGTAAACATGCCCTTCAGCCCATCTCATCCATGCCGATCAAAATGCCAATCTAAGCTAGTGTCATTTGTCTACTTTTAGCCCCTATCCCTCCTATCCATGTGCCTGTGCAAATGTCTTTGAAATGTTGTTATAATACCTGCCATAACTACTTCCTCTGGTATCCCGTTCCATTCACCCATTATCGTCTACGTGAAAAAGTTACCCCTCAGGTTATTATTTAATCTTTCCCCTCTCATCTTAAACCTATGTTCTCTACATCTCAATTCCTCTATTCTGGGGAAAAATACAAATAAATACCCTATCTATTCCCTTCCTTTATACATCTCTATAAGATCGTCCCTCAGTCTCCTGTATTCCCGGAATTATAGTCCTAGCATGCCCAACTTTACCCTATAGCTCTGGCCCTTGAGTCCAGGCAACATCCTGTCACAGTGACCAAAACTGAACACTATACTCCAAGTGTATCTCACCAACATCTTTTAGAACTGTAACATTATTACTTCTCTACTCAGTTTCAATAGACAATAGATCGGTGCAGGAGTAGGTCATTCTGCCCTTTGAGCCAGCCATTCACCGCCATTCCCAACTTCTATATCTGTATATACCTCTATATCTCTCAATATCACTCAATATCTCTCGTTTTCCTTTCCGCTGACTCTCAGTCTGAAGAAGGGTCTGAAATGAAAAAGAAATCAAATGAGTTATTTGGCCTGCCTGAAACCACAAGGCCTCTATTAGAGAAACCAGTCCCTTTTGCCCAAAATGCCTGTATTAGTCCAGGAGGAGTATTTTGCCTGAAAAGGCCCGTGCCAGGCCAGGAAAAGTCCAGAAAAAGTGCCTTTCACTGTGATTACACTCAGATTTTTTTTTAAGAGCCCCTTTGGCCGATCAGGCCAGTACTAGCCCAGGATGAGTCCCTTTGGTTCATCAGTAAGTATTCCCCCTGCAAGTATTACACCTCACCCCAGTATTTTTCTCCCTCCATTGGCTCCCTGTGAGATCCAGGCTAGGATAGACTTTCCTCCTTCATTGCTGTGATCTGCAGAAAAAAGATGAAAAATGTCTAAAATTGATTTTCAACCCTCTGCCCCTTCTCTCTTTCACAGAGCTCTCACCTGTTTTGGGCAGAATTTCTGGCTCTTTCTGAGCTGCCAGCCCACCAGGCCTAAGTGACTGAGCTGCCAGCCCACCAGGCCTGAGTGCCTGAGCTGCCAGCCCAAGAATCCATTCGACCCACAATGGCCATAGGAGCCCTCTAACCAGTCCCTTCGGCCCGCAATACCAATACTAGCGCTCCAGAAAGACCCCCCATTGGCCACCAATATTGGAATTGGTGGAGAGGTGGAATATTTCATTGGGGGACCAGCCCTCCCATGTGAACGTGGGACCCAATGGGTCCCACTTAGTCGAGTTAATGTTAATAAAACTGTGAATGTTACTTATCCAATCCATTTGTGGTACTTTCATTCCCAGATAACCTTTTGCTGTAATCTTGTGGTCAAGGTTGTGGTCAAGCTGAGCAGTTTGTTGGCTGCAACCTTCCCTCCATTGACAAACTGAACACAGCAAGGGCCAGGAAGCGAGCGGGTAAGATTATCTTTGACCCTGACCACAAACTCTTTGAATCACTTCTGTCTGGAAGGCGACTCTGGACTGTCAAAGCTGCCATAGCTAGACATAAAAACAGTTTTTTTTTCCACAAGCAGCAGCTCTACTCAATAACCAAAAATCTGTTGCCTCCTTTTGCTCTGGTATTATATTTAACAGTAAGATTAAACGAGAACTTACCAGTTTGAAGTTTGATCTGTATTTTCTGAGGAGTTATGATGAGGGATTACATGAAGAGCCCGCTCAGCACGCATGAGCGGCATACTTCAAAGCAGCGGTGTAGAATCACAGATAGACACAGTTATTGAAATAAACACAGTAAAGAAAAGGAGACATCAGTTATCGGTTTGACCCATATTATTGAGGGTGGGAGCGGAGGGCACGTAATCCCTCATCGTAACTCCTCATAAAATACAGATCAAACTTCAAACTGGTAAGTTCTCGTTTAATCTTACCATTTTACTTCGGAGTCACGTGAGTGACTACGTGAAGATTTTAAAGCTCTGTGATTTCAAACCGTGTAACAGTTATTACTTCACTCACTGCTGAAGTCCTTGAGGGAGGAAGTGTGTTATTGTAATCAACCAATGAATCTGTTTGTAGAAAAACACAACGGTATTTATTAACAATAACAACAAAGAAATTAAATTGCTCCACTGGGCTTAAATTAAATATTTGCAGTCTGTAAAATATTTTCTGCAAATAAAGCAGGTTTTGTCAACGGCTTATTATAAAAAGTTCGGAATGTTCTTTCCCCCGACCTTCCTGCTGTAGCCAGGATGTGGTCTATAGGCACATCCATTCTTTTGGCCGTCGACGTGGATGCTGCCCTGGTGGAGTGAGATTTGTACATGTTAGTGTTTATCCCAGCAGCTTTTAGCACCTGCTTGAGCCATTTCGAAATGGTTTGGCTCATCACCCAACCATAAGGTTTTTTATATCTGACCCATAAGGCTTTTTCACTCCCTCGAATATTTTTGGTTGTGTCTATGTAGGACAGTAGGTGGGTCATGGCACATAACCATGGTTCTGGCGTGTAAGCCCGAAATTCCACGACTGGATTAGGTGTTCCTGGGCTGCTCTGTTTGATCAGTCCCTGGATAATAAAAGAGATCTGGTCTGGAGCTGTGATCATGTTGTCGAGTCGCAATAGGTGTAGTGACTGGACCCTCTGTGCAGATACAAGTGCCATCTGAGCGTAGATTGTTCCAGGTTGAGGGATCTGGCTGGTGGCCATCCCCCGAGGTATGTCAGGACCACATTGACATCCCATATATGGGTGTACCTTGGTCTAGGGGGGTTAGAGTTGTAAATACCCTTCATTAGTTTGACCACCAGCAGGTGGGACCACATGGCCTGTTGTCCTGGAGCTTGTTTTAAATAGACAGACAGGGCACTTCTAGCTGTGTTGATGGCACTGTAGCTGAGTCCTTCATCTTGGTGAAGGTTCGCCAGGAATTCCAGTACGTTGGTAACTGCAGCAGTTGAGTAGGTGGTCCCTGTATCCAAGCAGTACTTCTCCCACTTTTTGATGCTGGACAAGTATTGTTTTCTTGTGGAGGTTCGGAGGGATGCTGACATGGTGTTGACGGTTTTTTCGAACAATCATCGGGGTTTCAACAACCATGTCGTGGAGTAATGGGAACCATGGCTCTGTAGGCCAGTCGGGTACTATCAAAATACCTGAAGTAGAGTCCATTTGTATTTTGCACAGTACCCGGCTGATGAGGCAGAAGGGAGGAAATGCATAGAAGAAGAAATTTCCCCAGTCCAGTGCGAACGCATCTATCGCTGCTGCCTCAGGGTCTGGTTCCCAAGTGACATACATAGGTACCTGGTGATTTAGCCTTGATGCAAATAGGTCGATATCTGGCGTGCCTTATTGCTTAATAACTTTTGCAAACACTTTGGGGTTTAACATCCATTCGGTGTTGTCATTAAATTTGCGTGACCTGGTGTCTACCACTGTATTTAGCTTACCTGGCAGGTAAGTTGCTGATAGCCAAATATGTCTTTCGACACACAATTGCCAAATTGTGTTGACCAATTTGTCGCATGATATCAATTTTATGCCGCCCATATGGTTAATGTAGGCCACCACCGTAGTATTGTCTATTTGTAACCGTACATGCAAGTGATGCATATTGGATGCATATGCTTTTAAACCATAAAAGGGACCCAATATCTCTAGATAGTTAATGCCCCGTGTAAGTAGTAATGATGACTCTAGGTTAGTCCATCTACCACCTGTGCTGGATATGGAGTTAGTCGCTCCCCAGCCTTGAGCACTGGCATCTGTTTGGATAACTAAAGTAGGGTTAATGATGATGATAGGGCTGAAACTATGCCAAACGGTTTCTGCCCACCACTGTAGTTCTGATATTGCTTCAGTGGGTAATTTCATGATACGATCATAATGACCTGCATTTTGTTTTAGTGCCTGTACCTTTGTTCTTTGTAGGTTTTGATAGTGCAAAGGTCCAAATGGTGTAGCAGGAAATGCTGCTCCAATTTTCCCAATTACTCTTGCTACTTGTCGAATAGTTGGTCGCTCGTTGACCATTAAATTGTTGCATGATTGTGCCAATTCACTTGTTTTGTCTTCTGGCAAAGTTATAGACATGTGGGCTGAGTTAATTGTGAAGCTCAAGTAGTCCATGGTTGTGGATGGCTTAAACTTAGATTTATCTGGATGTAAAACAAATCCTAAGGTTTCAAACAACTGTTTGGTACTTGACACAGCTGATATGCCAATTCCATGGTCTTGCCTACTATTAAGATATCATCAAGATATGCCATGACAATATGTTTTTGTCTTCTTAATATTGCCAGGGCTGGTTTTAGTATCATGGTGAATAATCATGGGGCTGATGTTAAAGCCATTGGGTAATGCTTTAAACTGCCATAGCTGCCCCATCCAGGTAAATTTCAGGTATCTGTGATGATCCTTGTGAATGGGTACTGAATAGTAAGCATCTTTGAGGTCAATGCTTGCCATGAAGTATCCTTTGGAAATCAGTTCCCAATATGATTAGTTTAGTTTACTTTATTGTCACATGCACTGAGGTACAATGAAAAGCTTTTGTTGCATGCTAACCAGTCAGTGGAAAGACAATAAATGATTACAATCGAGCCACCCACAGTGTACAGATACATGATAAAGGGAATAAAGTGAATAAATGCTGCTATTGGAGTAGAGATTTAAAGGAGTGGAGCGATTGTAATGTGTGATTGCACACAAATAGTCTTTTAGATTGGGCGCTATGGTGAAGAACTCATGACACTGAAAAGGACATGTGAATAATTCCCTGGGATGTACTTGGAGATAAAATGGTGCACTTATCAGGAAACACTATTGCTATCAAAAGGAATACTTTAGGATTCTATCACAGATACATCTACGGTAAAGCCAGATAAGCATTAGAGAAAGTACCGGTAGTTAAAAACCTGTAGCAATAAAATTGCACGAAGAACAGCAGGAAGAAGCTTCTATTATGCCTGGATAAATAAGTGAGGACAAAAGAATAGGAAGAAACTAGATTAAGTGGGACCCGTTGGGTCCCATGTTCACATTGGAGGGCTGGTCCCCGGCACAATATTCCACCTCCCCACCAATTCCAATAATGGTGGCCAGTGGGGGGGGAGTGCTTTCTGGAGCGCTGGTATGGGTGTTACAGGAACTATTGGTCTCCAGAGGGCTTGTATGGACATTGTGGGCCAAATGGATTCTTGGGGTGGCAGCTCAGTCCCTCAAACCTGAAGTGCTGGGAGCTCATTTATGGCTGGTGGGCTGGCAGTTGACTCACGACTATTCCTTGAAATTCCATTTCAAGCAGAATACAAGGCCACCAAATTTAAATCCATTTTCCTACCATTTCAAGCAGGGAGCAAGGCCACTAAATTCAAGTGCAGCTTTATACCACTTCAAGCCGGGTGCAAGGCCACCAAATTCAGGTTCAGTTTCCTACCACTTCAAGCAGGGTGCAAGGCCACCGAATTCAAGTGCAATTTCAAACCACTTCAAGCAGGGTGCAAGGCCACCAAATTCAAGTGCAGTTTCATACCATTTCAAGGAGGGTGCAAGGCCACCAAATTCAAATGCAGTTTCATACAATTTCATGCAGGGTGCAACAACACCACATTCAAATGCAGTTGCATACCATTTCATGCACGGTGCAAGGCCACCACATTCATATGCAGATTCATACCATTTCAAGCAGGGTGAAACCACCATAAAACCACACAAAACACCACACTCACAGTTCAGTAGACATTCAATTTGTTCAGTTGATTCACAGCTCAGACAGAGTTGTGACCTCTCCCTCCCCCATCATGCAGAGACTGAGCCACATCCACACTTCTGGGTTTTATAATCCCTCCCCCTCCCATCTTAAAAGGTGTGGCCTTCATGGCGTGATTGACAGGAGAGAGATTCTCAACATTTTTTAAACACTAATAACACTTTTATTTTTCATTGTTGGGAAGAATCCTCTGCACCTGATGAGCGGATGGGGACTGATTAAGATGGCCAAAAATCACAGCCGTAAGTGGCAGCGTTTTATCTAAATTCGATATAGCACAAACAGGAATTTGTCAAGTTTAGACAAACAACCATTTGCAGTGCCTTTTACTTCAACCCAAACCCCCCAAGCAACCGTCTGCAGTGCCTTTTTGTTTCAACCCAAACGCCCAACCCCCCAAACAACCATTTGCAGTGCCTTTTTACTTCAACACAAACCCTCCAAACAACCTTTTGTCTACGCCGCATCTGCTCCGCGGATGAAGCGTTCCACACCAGGACATCTGAAATGTCCTCACTATTCAGGGAACGGGGGTTCCCCTCCTCCACCATAAATGAGGCTTGCACCAGGGTCTCTTCCATACCCCGCAACACTGCTCTCTCTCCCCATCCCCGCACTCGCAACAAGGGCCGAGTCCCCCTAGTCCTCACCTTTCACCCCACCAGCCGTCACATACAAAAAGTAATCCTCCGTCAGTTTCGCCACCTCCAACGTGACCCCACTACTCGCCACATCTTCCCAACCCCCCCATATCTGCCTTCCGCAAAGACCGCTCCCTCCATAACTCCCTTGTCAATTCTTCCCTTCCCTCTCGGTCCACCCCCTCCCCGGGCACTTTCCCTTGCAACCGCAAGAGATGCAACACTTGTCCCTTTACCTCCCCCCTCGACTCCGTTCAAGGACCCAAGCAATCGTTCCAGGTGCGACAGAGGTTTACCTGCATCTCTTCCAACCTCATCTATTGCGTCCGCTGCTCTAGATGTCAGCAGATCTATATCGGTGAGACCAAGCGGAGGTTGGGCGATCGTTTCGCCGAACACCTCCGCTCGGTCCGCAATAACCAAGCTGACCTCCCGGTGGCTCAGCACTTCAACTCCCCCTCCCACTCCGCCTCCGACCTCTGGGTCTCCTCCATGGCCACAGCGAGCAGCACCGGAAATTGGAGGAACAGCACCTCATATTCCGTTTGGGGAGTCTGCACCCCGGGGGCATGAACATCGAATTCTCCCAATTTTGTTAGTCCTTGCTGTCTCCTCCCCTTCCTTAGCCCCCCTGCTGTCTCCTCCCATCCCCCAGCCTTCTGGCTACTCCTCCTTTTCCCTTTCTTGTCCCCACCCACCCCCGCCCCCGATCAGTCTGAAGAAGGGTTTCGGCCCGAAACGTTGCCTATCTCCTTCGCTCCATAGATGCTGCTGCACCCGCTGAGTTTCTCCAGCTTTTTTGTGTAACCTTCGATTCTCCAGCATCTGCAGTTCCCTCTTAAACCTTTTGTAGTGCCTTTATACATCAACCCAACCATATTTTCATTTTCAAACCACATTAAGGGCACTCACAGTCGAGTAGACATGTGTTCAGTGTTATTCAGAGCTCAGAGAGACGTCACCCTCGCGCTTCCTCCACCTTGCAGAGACTGAGTGGAGGCACATCACATCCGGGTTTTATAGTCCCTCCCCCTCCCACCAGCAGGGGCAGCAGAGAGAATGGCAAAACATTTTAAAACATTCATATCTCACTGATTTTTCACCGATGGGAACAATCCTCTGGTCCAGTCCGGCGGAGGCGGACTCTGAGCTAGTTGGCCAAAAATGACGGCCGTAAGTGGCGGTGTTCTCTCGGAAATCACATTGCAGTGAGTCAAAAGCGGTCAAGATCTTACTTTTAGTAATATAGATAACAGAATAATTAGATACATTAAGGTGAATGCAGACCCATGTGGAACAATCCATAGTCACAATTTGCTGCTCTTGTGTTTAAAGTGTTTTAATTATTTATTCAGCTGCATCTGTACAAAACTGTTTTGTTCTTCTCATTATTTTTCCAAGAATCATTCTTCCTGCCTTTAATCATTTTCTCAGATGCTCATTGAAAGAATCCTTGTTGTTCTAATTTATAAAGGGCTCTGCATTAGCCTGAAAAAGAAAACAGTGACACTTAGTGAGTTGTTATCAGTACCAAGGAAATTATTTTTCTTGTTTTTGTCCAGCTTCTCAAGTAAAAAACACAATGTTCCTTTTTCTTCACCCCTGCTGTTGTGAGGTCGATGATGTAAACAAAAGCATTTCTCAGCTTTGTGTCACCGGATATTGAGATTCATGAGCGGTGTCTCAAGTCTGGTATAATTTCTTATCACTTTCAATATTTTGCTTTTCTTGACAAAAGAATACTTTCGTTGTTGGTGCTGGTCATGTTATCTGAGCATCTTATAGATTTGTCCTTATTTTATGCGGACTGCACTCCTCCATCTCTGAGATCAAGAACCGTACTTAATATACATTCTGCTTTTCAGTCGTCATTGCTTGGCGTTCTGATCGATTGTCTTCTGATATCTTAGATATACAGAACACTTGTCAAGATTGCTGTTGTTAATATTTCCAACCCACACTAATATTGTGTTAATATTAAATTCCAAATATAAGCATTTTAACGACATTGATAAATATTCTACAATAATGAAAGAACTCGATGGTTGGACTGTAGGTAAAATACTTGTGAAAGATGTTACATTAACTTTTCTGACAAGTTAATCAAAATAATAATTCAATAGTAATGGTGCCTTTTTCATTTATTTTACAGCCGTTCTGAGTCAGACCCGGCTCCCAATGCTTCAGCATGGCCCAGATCATTTTAGGGGCTTCATAGAACATAGAACAGGATCATAAATCATAGGAGCAGAATGAAGCCATTTGGCCCATCAAGTCTGCTCTACCATTCAATCGTGGCCATTCAGCCCCATTTCCCTGCCATCTCCACATAACCTTTGGTACCCTTACTGGTCAAGAATCTGTCAATCTCTGCTTCAAAAATACCCAATAACTTGGGCTCCACATGGATAGGAAAGGTTTAGAGGGATGTGGGTCAAATGCAGGCAGGTGGACTAGTATAGATTGGGCATCTTGATTGTCGTGGGCAAGTTTGACCGAAGGGCCTGTTTCCATGCTGGATGACATCTGGAATGACGGGAGAAATTAAATATTTCCCAATAGCTTAGAGAGTCATCTGCACCGTGACTTTTAGAAGTGACAAAAGTTTGTTAAAAAAATGGCACTGGTCTCTGCTGGAATGGAGTTTAGTTTAGAGAATCAGCATGAAAATGGGCCCTACGGCCCACCAAGTCTACAATGACCATTGATTATCTGTACACACTAATTCCATGTTATCCCACTTTCATCCATTCCCTGAATACTGGGAGCAATTTATGCTGCGGCCAATTAAGCTACAAACCAATTTCACAGGGAGAATGTGCAAACTCCACCCAGACAGCACCTAAGGTCATAATAGATCTCGGGATCCTGGCTGTGTAAGGCAGCAGCTCTATCAATTGCATAACTGTGCCAGAATATAGGAAGATTGCAATGGGTGAGGTTGGTTACAGTTGCCGTTGGCAGAATGAAAGTAGAAGATGTTACCATCAGCTTGAGCTGATGGCAGTGCTGGAGACTGTAGCCAGAGTGAAGATAGCTGGATAAGGCCTGCATAGCTTTGAGTGGAGGAGCTACACCGTTATCTGAGATCTGATCTGCAAATTCTCCATTCATGGCCTTGCCGTTGATAACTTGAATGCAGAAATTCTAGATCCTCATGAACCAGCAGTTTTTAAATGTTCCCTCAGCCTCTAGAAAATCAAATAATTTATGAGAAGACTCTACATTTTCAAGACCGGAAAAAGGTAAATAAAAATGCTTGTTTTTAACAAGAAATAAACATAAAAAGAAGTCACACTCGCCATACGAGTCAATCTTATTTGACTTTCAGGCATTAATCCAGTTCTTCACAAAACGTAGATTCTTATGTTGATTTTTAAAAAGAAAATTACATTGTATCTCGCTGAAAAGTAGTTGTCTTTATACATGATGCTACAAGTAAACAAGAACTGCCTATTCTGATTTTGTGTTCTGAAATATTTGATTTTTTAATGTCAAAGCAAATTTCAATTGGGAACCATTTGGATTTTAGAACTCGTTCCAAATGATAACATACTCCATTGTGTACACTCCTGGCCAACTGGCCAGGAATACAGAGATTTGCAATTTTGCCAGTGTTACTGTGGATATCATCTTTGAATACTTCACTCTGCATCAGTCATAGATTAGATGAAGCAGCTCAAAAATTAACAAGCTATCAAACTACTCAATTTGTACAAAATACATCCACATTGGGTGATCTTTTATTAGCTACAACTTCATGGTGAAATATAAGCTAACATTTTATTTAGCTGTAGGAAATGAAAGAAAATGTTAATGTCTAATGAGTCTGTAGGTCTCTGATAAAGAACAATCAGTTTCTTGAGACCATTTGAAGTTTCACTCTAGAGAAGAGCAGCAGCCCACACATACAATTGATTACAGGGTGTGTAATGAACATGGTGGATAGCTGGTATAGGAAGAAACAGCAGGTGCAGGTTTAAATCGAAGTTAGACACAAAAAGCTGGAGTAACTCAGCAGGACAGGCAGCAGCTCTGGAGAGAAGGAATGAGTAATGTTTTGGGTCAGACCCTTCTTCAGACTCAAATAGCTGAATTTACTTTGGAGTGTGGCATAATAATTATTTACTCTACCCAAGGCTTGTAATTGTACAGCTCAATAAGCGGGATCTCTACACTGAGTGGCAGCATAACGTACAACATGTGGTGTGTAGGAAGGAACTCTGAACTGGGATGTCTGGAAATTGTAGGAAGTGATTGAATGACAGAATTGCAGAGGAGCAGAGGGAGTAGGCATAGGCACAAATACTGTGCAGATAAGCAAGGTGTAAGATATAAGATGTGGAATTCAATTTGTTCTTTAATGTTTATTATTTATTATTGACGAAAATGTAGTACACATTGGAAAACACATCCCAGGGGGAAACGTACCTTACTTTATTCTCTGATCCTTTTCACAGCACGGTAGGTGGAAACGTAGCAATGCTTGCAGGCACCACTCACTGGTAATGTGCAGTGTCAGCTTGTTGGTTACATGATGTGAGGTAAAGACCACAGTATATCAATGGCAGAGGTGAGTGTAATTACAAAATGGACAACCCATTCCTGAAAGTTTGGAAGGATCCAATTGTTGGGGAAGAATACTAAAAGTTAGCGTTGCTCACTGCTAATATCCCAAGCCAAAGTGCATTTTAAAATAAGATTCAAATTCTGGATAAAGAAGATAGATGCTTTTGATTACAGGAAACACTAACATAAAAGGCTAGGCAAGATGATTATGACTACAAATTTACTAGAGAATTGTCTGCAACATCAATTAGTTAAAATATAGAACAGTGGATACTCCTATTGCAGACATTTCAATAATATAGCTAATTCTTTCTGATAACTCCCTCGTACTTAGGAATCAAATCACTCAGCGGATTAGAACGTCCAGTCAATAGGCAATATTATTGACCAGTGACTCTGTCAGTAAGTATTAGTAACAATACCATGGGCAAAGTGCAGGTTAATCATTTTGATCAGTTCTTACATCATTGTCATGGCAATTTCTGCACAAAGCCGTGGACTGGAATTCTGTGGCCGTTTCATTAATCCATGTGTCCCCAGATGAGCTTCAATATTGCAGTTTCCAGCCAGTTAAAGCAATACATGATTCTAGACTTTGTTTTGAAACCTGAAGAAAGCCAACATTGCCAGAAGGAATCTATATGATTTATTGTGGCATTAGTCTCAGGCTTTGTAGCATTGTCAGAGGAGAGGCACCATCTTACTCCATCTGATACTTGCATGTAGCTGCATCTGACAGTTGGATCAGGTACATCGCCTTTAGTGAAGTTGGTTTAGAGGTGGAATCCTCCTCTGGTGGATAGAGAATGGATATTTCGGGTGGTGCCATCAAGACTTCCGGGTGGCGCCGTCAATGGCTGCCTCGCCAACAGTCTGTCTCGTCCCTTTCTCTCTTTGTTGATTATTAGTCTGTAGCTAAATGCTGTTTTAGTGTATCTTTACTTTTGTATTATGTAGGGCGTGGAGGGGGTATGGGGGAAACTATTTTAATGTCTTTCATCGACAGAAATGCAACTTCTTCCTTATCGTATCTCCGTCTGCACTGCGGCCTAACATCGTGGAGCTGGCGACCTCTTGCTGGGGATGGACCTCGGGAGCTCCAACCATGGGAGCCTGCAGATTTAACATCCGGAGCTGGTGATCCCTTTGCCAGGGATCGACCTCGGAAGCTTTGACCACAGGAGCCTGTGGATTTTAACATCGTGGAGCTCACGGTCCCTGGTCAGGGACTGGCTTCAGGAGCTCCAAGCCTCAGGAGCTTTGACAGCCCCGATCATGGGAGCTTCGATCATCCCGACGTGGGAGCTCCGATCGCTGGCTGCGGGAGCCAGCGAGAAAAAGGAGGGAAGAAGGTGTCTTTATTGCCTTCCATCACAGTGAGGAATGTGGAGGAGCCACTGTGATTGATGTTTATGTGACATTTTTATGTGGTTGCGTGTTTTGTTGCTTTTTTAGAGACTGTATGGCAAATCAAATTCCTCGTATGATTTACACACCTGTTTTGTTTTCATACTTGGCCTATAAAATCAATTACAATATTCAAATATCATGTCACAATAACATTATAGAAAAGACACTTGGACAGGTCCATGGTTAGACTCATATAGTGTGATAGTCATACAGCGTGAAAATAGGCCCTTCAGTCCAATTTGCCCACACCGACCAACATGTCCCATTTAAACTAGTCCCACCTGCTTACACTTGGCTCATTAATTTCTAAATATGTACCTACCCAAATATCTCTTAAATGTTGTATTTGACCTTCCTCAACTACTTGCAACGGCAACTTATTCCATATATCCACCCCCCCTATTTAAAAAGTTACCCTTCAGATTCCTATTAAATCTTCCACTCCTCCCCCCTCTCAAACATAAACCTATATCCTCTGGTTCTCAATTCCCTGACTCTGGGCAAAAGACTGTGCATTTACCTGATCTATTCCTCTCATGATCTTATACACCTCTACGTCATCTCCTCTCACCCTCCTGCACTCCAAGGAATAAAGTCCCAGCCTGTTCAATCTCCCCTTACTGTTCAGGGCCTTGAGTGTTGGCAATAAATTCATATCTCTGTACCGTTCCAGGTTGAAAACACCTTTCCTATAACATGGTGACCAAAACTGAACATAATACCCTAAATGTGGCTTTACCAATATTGTATACACCTGGAACATGACCTTCCAACTTCTATACTCAATACTTTGACTGACGAAAAACCTTTTTGATCACACTATCTATCTGTGACGCCACTTTCATGGAACTATGTACCTGCACTCCTAGTTCCCTCTACCCTACAACACTCCCCAGAGCCCTACCATTCTGTATAGCTCCGGGATAGGAAGGATTTAGAGGGACATGGGTTAAATCAGGCAAATAGGACTAGCTTAGATGGGCATCTTGGCCAGCATGGATGAGTTGGGCCGAAGGACCCGTTTCCGAGGTGTACAATTCTATGACTCCATAAAACTCCTACTTCTTGCATGCTGACATGTGTCTGGGTGAACTCTGGGTCTGTTTACTCTGGTATTTAGTCAATTACTCCTCCAAACCTCTCCTTTTCTCACCCAAACTTTGTGAAGGATGACAACCAATGTAAAATGTTTTGCACATTGCAAAATATGTTTTTACTTAATGCTGGCTTGGTGTCTGGGGGAAGTATAGAGATCAGTAGGATGAAAATCTGAGTGTGTTCTTCAATGGAGAAAATAGTTGTACCCTGAGGTGCTAAAGACAGCCAAATACAACTGATTTTATGATAAATTACAAGATATTTATTTACGTGGCATCATTTCAAATTCAGATTCAGATAAGTTCATTGCTATATACACCAGGGTGCAATGAAATTCCTTGTTTATATGAAGTTCGTGTGTAAAGAGTATAAATTGTGATGGCTCCAGCTTCCATATGTGCCGCTGTGATCCTTGTTAATGGCAGACAGGCCAGGAGGAGTGGACGCTCAGCACCATGGACAGCGTCTGCCTATCCAAAAAAAATGCTGCTCCCTGCTCCCTGCTCCCTTAACCCTGCTCCCTGGACACTGCTCTGGACTCTGTGACATGCAGAATGGACTCGACCTGAAACGTCCCCTATTGCTTTTCTCCAGGGATGCTACCTGCTTTTTGTGTCTATCTTCAGAAAATTCAGAAGCTAGTTGCAGACGAAGGCTCCAAGCCCAAGGTCCAGGAGTGTAGAGATGAGCTTATTTTGTATTATGGTGTTGAGTCTGAGCTGTAGTCAACAAATAGATCATGAAATAAATGTTTTTATTGTCAAGGTGATCCAGAACTGAATGCAATGCACTCGTGGCAATATCCTTGTAAATATTCTCTGCATCTTTTCCAGCTTGAAAACATCTTTTCTATAACATGGTGACTAAAACTGAACACAATGCTCCAAATGTGGCCTCCTTAATGTCGCACACAACTGTAACAGCGGCCTGTGGATTTCACCATCGATGAGCTCGCAGTCTCGGGTAGAGACTGATGTTGGGAAGCTCCAAAGTTGCAAGAGATTCGACTAGCCCCAACCCGGGGTCCGATCGCCTGGCACAGGGAGCTGCGATTCCCCCGAGGCGGGAGCTTGATTGCCCTGAGGCGGAGGGCCCAACCGCCGGCTACAGGAGCCAAGATTGTCCCGTCAATGGAAGGCTCAAGGCACCCGACTGCGGGAGGACAAAGAAGGGAAGAGTTTAACTTTTTTTTCCGCCTTCCATCATAGTGAGGAATGTGGAGGAGTCACTGTGGTGGATATTTATGTTAAAATGTATTTTGTGTGTTTTTTTGCTTTTTATTGGTATGACTGTATGGTAAATTCCACGTATGTTGCAAAACATGCTTAGCTAATAAAGTATGATTATGATTATGTTCATGACTTCCCAATTTCTATACTCAATACTCTGACTGCTGAAGGCCAATGTGCTGAAAGTCCTCTTGACCCCCCTGTCTACAGTGCATTCAGGAAGTATTCAGACCCATTCACTTTCTCCACATTTTGTTACATTACAGCCTTATTCTAAAATGTATTAAATTCTTTTTTTTTTAAATCACCAATCTACACACAATAACTCCATAATAAAAAAGTGAAAATCGGTGT
This sequence comes from Leucoraja erinaceus, assembly GCF_028641065.1. Classification (NCBI taxonomy): domain Eukaryota; kingdom Metazoa; phylum Chordata; class Chondrichthyes; order Rajiformes; family Rajidae; genus Leucoraja; species Leucoraja erinaceus. The sequence goes on from NC_073377.1 coordinate 76,051,371, forward strand.
TTAGTAATTTTTGCAATTAAAAATAAATAACTGAAATATCACACTTACATAAGTATTCAGTACTTTGTTGAGGCACCTTTGGCAGTGATTACTGCCTCAAGTCTTCTTGGGTATGACGCTACAAGCTTGGCCCACCAGTATTGGGTCATTTCTCCCATTCTTCTCTGTCAGATTGGATGGGGAGCGTCGATGCGCAGTTATTTTCAGGTCCCTCCAGAGATGTTCGATCGGGTTCAAGTTGGGGCTCTGGCTGGGCCACTCAAGGAGATTCACAGCCTTGTCATGAAGCCACTCCTGCATTGTCTTGGCTGTGTGCTTAGGGTCATTGTCCTGTTGGAAGGTGAATCTCTGCCCCAGTCTGAGGTCAAGAACACTCTGGAGCAGGTTTTCATCAAGGAAATCTCTGTAGGTTGCTCCGTTCATCTTTCCTTTGATCCTTACTAGTCTCCCAATTCCTGCTGCTGAAAAACATCCCCACAGCATGATGCTGCCACCACTATGTTTCACCATAGGTATGGTATTGGCCAGGTGATGAGCGGTGCCTTGTTTCCTACAGATGTGGCGTTTAGCATTCAGACCAAAGAGTTCAATCTTGGTTTCATCAGACCAGAGGATCTTGCTTCTCATGCCTTTTGGCAAACTCCAAGCAGGCTGTCATGTGCCTTTTACTGAGGAGTGGCTTCAGTCTGGCCACTCTATCATAAAGGCCTGATTGATGCAGTTCTGCAAATATAGTTGTCCTTCTGGAAGGTTCTCCCATCTCCACAGAGGAACTCTGGAGCTCTGTCAGAGTGACCATCGGGTTCTTGGTCACCTCCCTGACCAAAGACCTTCTCCCCCACTTGCTCAGCTTGGCCGGGTGGCCAGCTCTATGAAGAGTCCTGGTGGTTCCAAAGTTCTTCCATTTAAGAATGATGGAGCACACTCTCTTCGGGACCTGCAATGCTACAGAAATTGTTTTATACCCTTCCCCAGATCTGTGTCTCGATACAATCCTGCCTCAGAGGGCTACGGGCAATTCCTTCGTCTTCATGGCTTGGCTCTTGCTCGGACATGCACTGTCAACTGTGGGACCTTATATAGACAGGTGTGTGCCTTTCCAAATCATGTCCAATCAATTGAATTTACCACTGATGGACTCCAATCAAGTTGTAGAAACATCAAGCAAAATCAATGGAAACAGGATGAACCTAAGCTCAATTTTCAGTGTCATTGCAAAGGGTCTGAATACTTATGTACAGATTTGTAGGTTAATTGGCTTGGTATAAGTGTAAATTGTTCATAGTGTGTGTAGAATAGTGTTAATGTGCAGGGATAGCTGGTTAGTGCAGACCCCGTGGGTCAAAGAGCCTGTTTCCGCACTGTATCTCTAAACTAAACTAATCTAAACTCTTCATTCGTTCCTCTTGACTGTAACTGCATCACCAAACATGAAAACATTCTTCACCACTTCTGTAATTTGGTTTAATTTATTTCAATGGAATTGAATTTTGTAAATGATGCAGCGTAATTACTAATAATGGAAGCATTTACAGAAAACGGAGTAAATGCCATATTAACCATATTAATCTGAACCAAAGTGGACTCAGTGCTGACTCCGCTAAACTGCGTCCAACCTTTCTTGGAGGACACCAATTGACCTGGTGATTCTCTAGTACAAGAGATGTTGGCTCAGCTCAATAGGAAACTGATTATTCTTTCTTTGGATATCTGCAAAATAGATTGGAACAGTGAATATTTTGTCAAAAATGTGCTACGGCAATCTGGTGATGCTGCGGTAGACCTGCTGCCCTATAGCGCCAGAAACCCAGGTTTAATCGTGTCTACAAGTACTGTCCAAACTGAGTTTGTACATTCTTCTCGTGACTGCGTGGGTTTTCTCCAAATGCTCCAGTTTCCTCCCACACTCCAAAGATGTAGAGATTTGTAGCTTAGTTGATTTTGGTAAAAATTGTAAATTCTCCCTAGTGTAAGGATAGTGTTAGTGTACCCTGGTCGGCATGGACTTTGGTGGGCTGAAGGTCTGTTTCCACATGGTATCTCTAAACTAAGATTTACTGACATCCCATGTTTTGCATTCATTTATTCTTCAAATTTGATCCTTTCAACATAATTGATAAATGTTGAAGTTTGCACTATTGGTTAGCAGTCTCAGCATATAATCACTTTGGCATTTTTGGCAATTTAATTCACTTTTTTGACATATTATATTGCTGTTAATGCTGCTGTGTGCCTTGACCTTGAAAAGAAACCTAACTAGGTTATGACGACAAGGAAGCGGTGTGCATACAGTGATATTGTAATCCTGTAAGTCTGTGTCCTAGATGGCTGCCGTGAAGAGAGAGTGGACGCTGGCGCGCTTTGGCTGCCGCTGCTCTCTCTTCACAATGTGTTTTTGATTTTCTGTTTTTGAATTGAATTCTGTTTTTAATTTGTGTCTCTGTGATGTCTTTATTACTTATTTTATTCCGATTATATGTTTTTATTCCGATTAATCTATGTAAGGTGTCCTTGAGGTGTCTGAAAGGCGCCCATTAAATACAATTTATTATTATTATTATTATTATATGATTATTTGAGCACTAAAGGTTCTGCAAAAAAATCAATTTGAATAAAAGTGGTCCATCAAAACAATCAGCTTTTATATGAGCACTGGATCACACTGCCAATGTTTATTGATGCAGCTCTGATGATGACATGAACCCTTGTCTGTTTTGCCCATTTGTGCATTAACGTGTGTAGGTTTTGTGAATGGATATTTGGTTGTCTGATCTATAAATATATGTTGTTTATTTCTATGTGTATTGGTATTATGACTGTTAAATAAAGCTGTGTGTGATGTATGACCAGTCAAAAGAGCTTGCATCAAATTTGCTTGAGATGCTAAATGTCAAGTTGGTGACTTGAGTTCAAAAATCGAGAATTTTTCCTTGATAATGTCCAAGAAAATGTAGAGTTATTAAAGCCAATACGATAGTATAAGTTTGAACATATTTATTTCCATGTCCTGGAACAAAATATGTATGTTAAATACAATTAATGAAATTATTTACAATCCAAGGAACTCTTATGCCACTTGTTATCTAAATTGAAATAATATTTCCAATATTACGGACATGGACAATTTATCCATTGACATAAATTTGAAATGGAATTTAAATTCAAATAATTAACTAGATTTAAAGAAACATATTTCAGTAAAGCATTCCATGAACCTTCAGCAAAAATACATTCAGTTCAATGTGACTCCAGACCCACCAATATGGTTGCGCCTACCGCCTGGTTGCTGTCTGAAAAATTTTCTCAGTTTGACAGATTGATTGATTGATTGAAAGATGCAGTGTAGAAATAGATCCTTTGGCCCACCGATAGGCCACGCTGACCATCGATCACCCTTTCACACTGGTCCTATGTTATCCCGCTTTAGCTCCATTCACTACACACTAGGGGCAAATTACAGAGGCTACTTAACCGACAAATGTAAATGTCTTTGGGATGTGAAAGGAAACCGGAGCACCCGGAGGAATCCCATACATTTACAGAGAGAATGTGCAAACTCTACATGTAGTACCCATGTTCAAGGATCAATAGATGAATATAACACTACTAGCTTTGATAATAATTCTCATGTCCCAAAAATAAACAGTAAAATCAAGAGTTCGGATGTCTTTTCCTTGAAACAGAATCTAGTTTAGTTTATTATTATCAAGTGTCCAAGGTACAGTGAAAATATTTTTGTTGTGAGCTATCCAATCGGTGAAAAAACTATAAATTATTACAAGTTCACAAGTTCACAACGTATAGTAGAATTAGGCCACTCTGCCATTCAATCATGGCTGATCTCTGCCTCCTAATCCCATTTATCTGCCATCTCCCCATAGCGCTTGACACCTATTCTAATTTAAAAAATGTTTATTTCTGCCTTAAAAATATCCACTGACGGCCTCTCCAGCCCTCTGTGGCAATGTTCCACAGATTAACTAGGAGGAATAGGAATACTTTATTGTTACATGTGACTAGGCACAGTGAGATTATTTGCTTGTTTACTCAATGTATACAAATAGCAGCCACCTACGGCGCTGACAACGTTACAAAGCACGCCGGCTCCCCTTTTTGTCCCATCCCCCCAACAACAGTTCCCCCACACTGTCCCCATTCTACAATCAAGCCATCCACAGTGTACAGATACAATCAAGCCGTCCACAACTGCACTTAATCGACCATAGAGAATAATCTTCCCACCTCGGAACACAAACACAAACAGACAGCCTCCATTCCTCCCAAAGTGGTCAAATGGGTGAAATAGGTTGTGATGACACAAAACACTGGAGGAACTCATTTGGTCAGGCAGAATCCCTGGAGAACATGGATAGGGATGCTGCCTGACCTGCTGAGTTACTTCAGCATTTTGTATCTTTCTTTGGAAAAACCTGCATCTGCAGTTTTTAAGAGGGAACTGCAGATGCTGGAGAATCGAAGGTTACACAAAAAAGCTGGAGAAACTCAGCGGGTGCAGCAGCATCTATGGAGCGAAGGAAATAGGCAACGTTTCGGGCCGAAACCCTTCTTCAGACTGATCGGGGACGGGGGTGGGCGGGGACAAGAAAAGGAAAAAGGAGGAGGAGCCCGAAGGCTGGGGGATGGGAGGAGACAGCAGGGGGGCTGAGGAGGGGGAAGAGACAGCAAGGACTAACAAAATTGGGAGAATTCGATGTTCATGCCCCCGGGATGCAGACTCCCCAAACGGAATATGAGGTGCTGTTCCTCCAATTTCCGGTGCTGCTCGCTGTGGCCATGGAGGAGACCCAGGACAGAGAGGTCGGAGACGGAGTGGGAGGGGGAGTTGAAGTGCTGAGCCACCGGGAGGTCAGCTTGGTTATTGCGGACCGAGCGGAGGTGGTGCACCCCACCACTCGCCACATCTTCCCATCTCCCCCCATATCTGCCTTCCGCAAAGACCGCTCCCTCCATAACTCCCTTGTCAATTCTTCCCTTCCCTCTCGTACCATCCCCTCCCCGGGCACTTTCCCTTGCAACCGCAATAGATGCAACACTTGTCCCTTTACCTCCCCCCTCGACTCCGTTCGAGGACCCAAGCAATCGTTCCAGGTGCGACAGAGGTTTACCTGCATCTCTTCCAACCTCATCTATTGCGTCCGCTGCTCTAGATGTCAGCAGATCTATATCCGTGAGACCAAGCGGAGGTTGGGCGATCGTTTCGCCGAACACCTCCGCTCGGTCCGCAATAACCAAGCTGACCTCCCGGTGGCTCAGCACTTCAACTCCCCCTCCCACTCCGTCTCCGACCTCTCTGTCCTGGGTCTCCTCCATGGCCACAGCGAGCAGCACCGGAAATTTGAGGAACAGCACCTCATATTCCGTTTGGGGAGTCTGCATCCCGGGGGCATGAACATCGAATTCTCCCAATTTTGTTAGTCCTTGCTGTCTCCTCCCCCTCCTCAGCCCCCCTGCTGTCTCCTCCCATCCCCCAGCCTTCGGGCTCCTCCTCCTTTTTCCTTTTCTTGTCCCCGCCCACCCCCGTCCCCGATCAGTCTGAAGAAGGGGTTTCGGCCCGAAACGTTGCCTATTTCCTTCGCTCCATAGATGCTGCTGCACCCGCTGAGTTTCTCCAGCTTTTTTGTGTAACCTGCATCTGCAGTTCCTTGTTTCTACTCTATAGATTGTGATGATTTAGTGAGTCCATTTGACATCAAAGGTTTATCAGGTAACAGCTCAGACCTCAACTCAAAGACTTGATTGGAAAAATGAATAATCGTAAACAACATTTTATCCTTTTTAGCCTGAAATGTATATTAGAATGTTCATAACATCATGTGTTAATTGTTGTACCATGGAAATTAATCCTGTTTACTTTGGAAACTATGTGGAATCTTCATAGGATCTGTGTATCATCAGCTCCAAGCATTGACTGATACTCAAAGGTCAGTTTATTGTCACGTGTACCAATTAAGGTACAATGAAACTCGAATTACCGTACAGCCATACTGAAAAAAAAGCAACAAGACACACAACTACATAAAAGTTAACATAATCATCCACCACAGCGGATTCCCCACATTCCTCACTGTGATGGAAGGCAATAAAGTCCAGCTTCTTTCTCTTTACGAACCATCCGCAGTCGGGGTGATTGAAGCTCCCGCAGCCGGCGATCGAAGCTCCCACCGATCGAACGTCCGCATCGGGGCGATTGAATCTCCTGCGGATGGAGCACCACAGTCGGTCTCTAACAAGGGACCACGAGCTCCACGATGTTAAAGTCCGCAGGCTCTCGTGGTTGGAGCTCCAAGTTCGATCCCCGACAGGGATCGCCAGCTCCATGATGTTAAGTCCACAGGCTCACGTTGTTGGAACTCCTCGAAGTCGGTCTCCAGCAGAGACCGCCATCTCCACAACGTTAGGCCGCAGTGAGGACAGAGATATGATACGGGAAAAAATTACATCTCCATTGAGGTAAGAGGTTTTAAAAAGTATCCCACAACCCCCCCCCCCCCACACATAAAACAAGCAAAATAACACCAAAACAACATTTAACATTTAACAGGGGATGTTCATGTAAAATTTCATCGTGTATTGTGTTCTTTTTATTCGTATGGGTGTGTGGTAATTCAAATCTCACTGTAGCAATTGGTGCATGTGATAATAAATATCTCTTGAACTCGTGAACTCTCTTGAACACATCCTAAAAAACAACAAAGAAAGAAGGGACGAGACAGACAGTTGGCGAGGCGGCCATTGAGGGAACCATCCGATACTTGAGTAAAATAGTAAGATTAAACGAGAACTTACCAGTTTGAAGTTTGATCTGTATTTTATGAGGAGGAACGTTGAGGGAATACATGAAGAAGCCCGCGTACGATGCAAGCGTGTCATCCTTCAAAGCAGCGGTGTGAGGTCACAGATACACTATAATGACCTAAAATAGTAAGATTATTAAAGAGATACCAGTTTAAGATATGACCCTATGAGGGTGGGAGCGGTGGGCATGTATTCCCTCAACGTTCCTCCTCATAAAATACAGATCAAACTTCAAACTGGTAAGTTCTCGTTTAATCTTACTATTTTACTTCGGAGTCACGTGAGGGACTCCATGAAGATTTCAAAGCTCTGTGACCTCACGCCGTGGAAAACGAGTCCATGATTCACAACTGCCTTGGTAGTGAGAGATAAATTGTTAATTATATTCAAAACATTCATACCAATTATTTAATGGAAATGATAAATAATATCGAATTAATTCAAATCATAACCCTGTATTCTTCAGGGATAAATTATCATACAGAACTTAAAATTGTTCCCCGAAAAACGTTCCCATACTGCTAACTGGTTTGTTATAACATTTCTGAAACGTTTTCTCTGACAACCATCCTGCAATCCTGAGGATTTGGTCCATGGATACATCAAGGCGTTTTGCTGCAGATGTAGCTGCAGCCCTGGTGGAGTGATAATTAAATATGTTATTGTCCACTCCCGCCTATCATAACCCATATTTCAGCCACCGCGAAATAGTCTGAGTTACACTCTATGGTACAGTATCTTATAGCTGATTAAACGCCAATTCCTTGCCTCTGATAGCCTTTTTACTTTCACTGTATAACAAACCCGTACTTTACTATACAGAGGCGTTTGTCCTCCGGGTAGGCCATCAATTCTATGACCTGCCCCGCTGATCCTGGCCTATTTTGTTTAATAATACGGTCCTGGATCACAAACCCCAAACTTCGTGCCGCAATAGCAAAGCCATCCAGTCTTACTTTTAGCAATAACTGGAGCTTATGCACTGTGACTAGCGCTATCAGCATTACCATTTCTAGTTAGTTATCCAGATTAATGCTGTAGCCGGCGACCAATTCCTTAGCAAGATAAGGATATCATCCAACTATACCATTATTCTATGATTTTGGCGTTGCAGCAGTCCCAACACTGGTTTAAAATTTTCCCCTGTTGGATATTGAATAGCAAGGATCTTAAATTAATACTTGCCATAGACTAGCCTGCTGCACACTAAGTCTTTAGCACTGCTAAACATATCCATTTTTTAAAATGAATATATTGCACAACATTGTGAAGTATTGATAATCCATAATAATACGGCATCCCCCATCTTTCTTATTTCTAATAAAGATGTTTGAGACAAATCCTGGTGTTCAGGTTTGGTTTATTCCATTACCAGCATGTATATCTGTCCGGTTTATGTACTGGAGGGTTTTGTTCGTGTAGAACTCTATCAGATATCCCTTAAAACTGCTAAGGATATATCTGTCCATAGATATATTACACCAAGCTTCAACATGAAGTTGCAATGTCCCCCCAACTTCCGTGCTCCCTATTAATGCTGGAGCCCCAAATTCACCTACCTCCATGGTTATTGGTGGTAACCAAGTTATTTTCTTGGTTTCATATGCGGTTGTGGAGAGCCTAAAGGTTAATGTTACTTTGCATCTCCACAGTGGTCATCCCGGCCAAACCCTAAACAGGACGCTGCTGCTGGGTACCTCTGCCCAATTCTTTCTAGTATAATTACAAAAAACACACTACCTCTCTTAGGATGCACATGAGGTTAATGTCTTCCCCAGAAATCCTTTGGATGCTTTAATCAGCCCCAAAGTCAAGCCTCCACGCCAATTCTTTACCTGTTTAGACAGGTCTCCCCCCCCCCAAAATAATGGGGTCTATAGCCCTTTGCTTACATAGTATAACGAACTAGGGTCTAGAGCTGGCTGAATGGCCCTTCAAACTACACATTTCAAAAAATAGTGCTAATGGCATCCTTATGGTCACTAATTTTGTACACCTTTTTTAACATGCGGCCCAAAGCTGTTATGCCCGCCATGAGACCTTTCAGAGTATTACGGATTTTCCCAACTCCTAACGGCCTTCCCAACACGTCTGCAAATGCACCTGTAACAATGGCTACATTAAGAGCACCACAATATTCCCGGGGTATAGAACCCTTGCCAACACTTCAGCAAAATATTAGCTTGAAGTTAATGGGTGGACTCACAGTCCTACAATACTCACAGCCATCCTTCTCGAGATCATTCTCCATGAGTTCTGCTGGCAGTACTGCTCATCATGTTCAGCAGGTTGTTTTTCCCCCCCTTCAATAGGGGACAGTGGCTCCATCACCTGCTCAGGTTTTACCCCGTCAGACCTTCCATACCCTCCTCAGAGGCGTCTGACATTTCATGCAGCCCATATGGGAAACTGCTGTGGGACTTATATTTATTTGCCCACTGTGGCTATCCTCCAATCCTGGAGCCTGCCACTGTGGAGAAATTTACTCCAGCAAACCGCTCCAACCGACTTACATGCTCTTGGGCACTAGTCGTCGCGGGTGCTTAATATATGGGACCGCTCCTGCCGACCTTGGTGCTCTCGGGCACTAGTCGCACGCGGTATTTCCCACAGCCCGTCCCCATGCCTACGGGCACTGGTCGTTCCCCATGGTCCTGGTACTCACGGGCACCTCTACCCATTTAGGGTGATGTTTTGGCACTCGCTCCCTTCTGGGAGATGCTGGTGCCGACATTTATTGCTGCCTGCTGCTTGTCATTAAAGAACAGCAAACTCTGTGTTGGCAGCCCTTCAGCTCTATACTGACACCAGTAGCTGGCTGCCTGCTGTTCAGCAACACACCATTAAGTCTGTGGCTCTGCCCTGACGTCCTTAGCTGGCTGCCTGCTGCTCTTCAAAATACAACAGCCACGTCTGGAAAAAAGCACCAAAAAAGGTAAGGGAAATTTGTTCTTACCTGTACTGGTTTTCAGGCTGCCGTTTGGGAGGAAACGTCCTTCCTCCCGCAGCCCAACGGACCCCGTAGCGCAGGTCCATGGGCTGCTGTCCCCGATGTCAGCTCTCTCTCTCTTCCGGGAGGTGCAGCCGCTTCAATCAGCTCCGGAGCCCCTAGCGACTGCATCTAAAAATAGACCCGACTTGGTCTGGAAACCCCCGGGACGTGTAGCTTTGCTTCCCGCCCGGCAGCAGTCAATCTTGCCGGTGCGGGGAGCGACGTCGGGCACAGCTGTTCTGTGCTAAAAATAGCCGTTTAGGAATCCTCTCCGGCCTCTTGTATTTCCTACCTGCAAGGTAAGTGGAAAAATTTTTGCAGTCTCTTACCTGCTCTTTGCATTTCCCTCTAGGGAGACGTCGTCTCCCACGTCTGACTCGTTCAATGCGTGTATGCGATATGACACGCATGCGTCGTACGCGGGCTTCTTCATGGAGTCCCTCACGTGACTCCGAAGTAAAATCTATGCATGTTGTGCCTATTAAGTATGCAAGCAGCACACTCAAACCAGCAATCAGATAGATCCAAGTCAGTACTGATTAACCTGTAAAGCTAAAAGAAAGGAAGGCTTTGATTTTCAGTCGATCAACTGCTTAGCCTAGACAATTGGCTATAGATTTACAAAAAGCTGATTCAAGAACATCATGTGTAGAAAGGAACTGCAGATGCTGGTTTAAACCGAAGATAGACACAGAAAGCTGGAGTAACTCAGCGGGACAGGCAGCATGTCTGGAGAGAAGGAATGGGTGACGTTTCGGGTCGAGTCTGAAGAAGGGTCTCGTCCCGAAACATCTATTGTCTATTGTCACCCATTCCTTCTCTCCAGAGATGCTACCTGTCCCGTTGAGTCACTCTAGCTTTCTGTGTCTATCTTCAAGAATATCAAGAATGCTCACTTCCAAGATGATGCTAAATAGTGGAGGCTAGATCCCATTTCCATTGCGTGCACCATGTGCTAATAATGAAGCCAATAGATATTCATTAAGCCATGGTGCTATAGAGATAGCTGATTCAAAATTATACCGTTCTGGATAAATACAAATTTAAATAGAAATGCAGTGGACTTCTGTGTAAATTTTATTATTATGCTCGAGCTCCCTAGAGAAACGGTGAAACATTATTTACTTAAAGTGGGCATTCTTTCAGCTTAGCTAGCTGATTGCTGAGTAGTAACTCAAGCTAGCATTCTCTTGTATATTATTTGTCATTTCAGCTTAATTGGGCATAGAGATTGTTATCCGTTGTCTTCAATTCTTGCTTGCAAATATGTTTTGGTTGAGGCAGGGAACCATGCAATGCCCATTATACTGTATTAGTAATTATTATTATTTGATGTTATATATTGAGCTACTGTTTATTGGGTGAGTAAAGATGTGGTAACAGACTTCTAAATTACATTAGTATTGCACATTAGTATTTTTTATTGAGCCGTGGCACAAGATGAATAAAAATGCTTAGATATTTCCTTGTGTAATAGTAGATGTGGTGCTGCTGAAAATTCGGAATGAAAAATCGAAATATTACGGGTTTTTATAGGTTGGATTAGTGGATATACACAAAGTGTAAGCAATTCAGATTAAAAAAGATTTAAAGGTGGAGCTATTTTTGTAGACAAAAAAATGCCAGTATAGTTATCGTCCTTTGGTGTTGGTGTCTATCGTAGGTTGTTGTCCTATAAGCAGCTTAAACTGTTTAAGGGCCTGAATCATTGAATTTAATTAATACATGTCGTATTAAATTTTAGTAATCTTTTTGTAATGTTAATAATTCTAAAATTTTAAAAAATCTAGTTTTCAATATTTGAGAGGTCTGGTGTACATGGTCACATTAAAAAGCACTGGGTTATTAGTGAAGGATTGACCCCTTTTGTTGTTGTTGAAAGTGCTGTTCATTTCTTGCGTGCTAACAATGGCTCACATTTTCACATTTTCAGCTTACAAATGTTTTGAACTTGTGTTTTAAATTCAGACAGCAACATAATCTGAAGCAGCTGCTAATCAACATTATCTGTGTATTTTATAGGGCACTGTGCAATGTATCTGATCGATACCAAGCTGCAATGTAGCTCTGGCTCTGTAGCATGAATACTCCTACAAAAATTCATGCTCCTAACAGCTGCTTAAAATTATTCAATCACACTTCTGCCTCATTTTGCAAAAATAGACAGTATTTCCATTGCTGAATTAGAAATACCCCTTTCTTCTCCTCACCATGCAGCCACCTCCATTTCCTTTGATGTTATTTTATTTAACGTGATTTTCTCATTACCTTATTATATTTCCATCTTGTAGAGATGGATATGGTGCAATAGGTAAGGGGAGAGGATTTTGAAAGAATGGATGAATGAATGAATGAATGAATGAATGAATACGTTTATTGGCCAATTATTCACATACAAGGAATTTGCCTTGGTGCTCCGCCCACAAGTGACAACATGACATACAGTGACAGTTAAGAATGATACATAAAACATTAAACATTAATAATAAAACATTATTGATTAAACATGTGATTTAATTAAAATACCAGAGCTAAAGGAGGCTACAGATTTTTGGTTATTGAGTAGAGCTACTACTCATGGAAAAACGCTGTTTTTAATGTCTGGCTGTGGCAGCTTTGGCAGTCCAGAGTTGCCTTCCAGAGGGAAGTGATTCAAAGAGATTGTGGCCAAGGTGAGAGGGGTCAAAGATGATCTTACCTGCTCACTTCCTGGCCCTTCCAGTGTAAAGTGCGTCAATGGAGGGAAGGTTGCAGCCAACAACCTTCTCAGCTGATCGGACAATTCGCTGCAGCCTCCGGATATCGTGCTTGGTGGCTGAGCCAAACCGAACCATGGTGCAGAAGGTGAGGACAGACTCTGTGATGGCCGTATAGAATTGGACCATCATAGAGTCTGTGTAGTAGCTCTGGCACAATGGTGTTGAATGCAGTGCTAAAATCAACAAACACAATCCTTGCATAGGTCTCCTGGCGGTCTAGGTGCTGGAGGATGAAGTGCAGGCCCAGGTTGACTGCATCATCCACAGTCTATTGGCCCAATATGCAAACTGCAGAGGGTCCAGCAGTGGGTTTGTGATATTTTTGCCTCTGAAAAAATATACACAAGATTATTATAATATGCCACCAGATTTACTGGACGAAGCAATGAAGACAAAGGCTGAATCAGCAAACTTAATATCATACTTGTATAACATGATTTTAAATATAGAATTACCATCAACCGACGGTATTAGAAGAGACTGGGAGCAAGAACTAGCTATAAAAATTTCAAAAGAGAGGTGGGATAAACATTTACTATACGTGCATAAATGCTCGATTAACGTAAGACACACTCCAATTCTATTCAAAATCTAACACAGATTATACTATTCAAAAACCAAAATAAGTAAACTTTTTCCTAACGTCTCACCTATTTGTGATAAAAGCCGATCTCAAGAAGCTACTATAGCGCACTCATTTGTTTTTTGTATAAAAATTCAAAAATTCTGGACTGAAAATGTTGAAATCTTCACAAAATTATTTAAAATAAAACTGATACCAAAAGCTGAATGGATTATCTTTGGAACAATGGAAGGTAGCCCTGAACTAAATGTGTTTCAAAATAATCTATTTAATTATGGGCTAATAACGGGAAAAAAGCATACTTAAATTCTTGAAAAACGCTCCTATAACAAACAATAAATATGTGGATTTCAAACATGCTTGAAACATTACACCTGGAAGATATGAGATTCCTCCTTGCAGGCAAATCAGACCACTTCCAAAAGACATGGTCTGCATTTATCGACTTACTACAAGTATAAGGTGCATCAGAACTTTAAAAAATAAATGGTGTCAGGATCTGGTAAGGGGGGATGAAAAATATGAAGTTGGTATATCCCTTTAGCGAGGTTTTCATACTAGAGCTTTTGTTTCTTTTTCTTTCTTTCTTTTCTATTATCTATTTCTTAACTTTTTTCACTAACGCTTTTTCGAATGTTTTTTTTTTATCACTCTTCTACACTAACACGACTCTCTCTCACTTTCTTTACTTTCTTTATTTCTATCTTTCCTTAAAGCTTAAAAAATGAAGGGGTACAATAAATGTAATAAGATATATGTGGCTTAGACTACTGTAATTTACTGTACTTCTAATAAATAAAAATTAAATGAACACTGAAGAATTTGTGCAACAAATGTTTTTGAGGCGGGTGCTGTCAGGGTGGGGTGGGGGGTAGCAAACGTTGTGCAGCCAAGAGAGGGGAACAGCTTCAGACCGGGGCTCTCGTGAGCTGATGAGAAGGGGGGGGGTGGTGTCCTCCAGCGGGGGATGTGGGCGGCTTCAGTAGGGGGGCAGGAGGGGTAGCATCCTATAGCGAGGCGGAGGGCAGCGTCTTGAGGTGGGGGATGTCAGTGGGGGGGGGGGGGGGGGGGGGGGGGCGGTGAGCGACTTACTCATGGCCTCTGGAATCACTCACTGCCTTGGGATTAATTCATGGCCTTTGGACTGACTGACGGCTTGCGGACTGACTGACGCCTGACTTTTGGAGTCACGTTCGACTTTTGTAAACTGAACACTGTAACTTCCAGTCATTCGTCAGGCTATTAAACATAACAAATAAGCTCTGAACTATGAAAGACTATATTATTTGTTCTATTTGTTAACACACACACACACACACACACACACACACACACCACACACACACACACACACACACACACACACACACACACACACACACACACACAGATACACACACACACACACACACACACACACACACACACACAGACACACACACACACACATACACAGACACACACACACACAGACATTCACATGCACACACACACACACACACACACCACACACACACACACACACACACCACACACACACACACACACACACACACACACACACACACACACACACACACACACACACACACACACACACGCACAGTGTGCGTTCAGTGTTATTCGCAGCTCAGAGAGTCATGACCCTCTCGCTTCCTCCATCTGGCAGAGACTGAGTGAGGCACAACATTTCCGGGTTTTATAGTCCCTCCCCCCTGTCGCCAGTGGGTGCAGCAGAGAGCATGGGGAATTTTTTAAAAACATTAATAACTCTCCGATAATCCATCGATGGGAAAAATCCTCTGGTCCAGTCCGGCAGAGGGGGGCTCTGAGTAATTTAGCCAAAAATTACGGCCGTTGGTGGTGGCGTTCTCTCAGAAATCAAAGCACAGCGAGTCAGAACCGGTCAAGTTCTAGTAATATAAGATTTCTAATTATTTTTCCACATAAAGTAGGTTTTGATAGCTCCTGGTTTCCTAATAGTCCCCATCCATACTGCAAATAACACCCTGATAAAAATATATTTTATCCTGAAAAAGACAATCTTTGAAAATGATTAGATCTAGATCGAAGCTATCAAATACTTATTTAGTATCAATACTCTAATAGAATCTCAAAATAAAATTTTAACTTCTACTTGTGTGGGAAGACTAGACTTTTGTCTGGTACAAGTAAGCAGGCATATTAATTGGAGTAAAAACATGTCCCTCTCTCCGGCCCTTACTGTCTACCATATATCTCTTTCATCATGTCAGTTTTCAGATTTCGGCATCTGTGCACCACTAAATTGACTGTATTTGACGACATTGGAAATGTAAGTGATGATGCCACCGTCCAAGATTCCAATAAAGTTATGTCGCATTTAATCTGACATAATAGTAGAAGAACTATTAAAATGAAATAAATCAGGCATAGGCCCAGAGTTTGTGTTTGGAATAAAGATAGAACTGGCAGCATTCACAGTCAATATTCAATGAAACAGACAGCATCTTCACAACTTTAATGAATGCATTAATATGAAAATCTCAAAGTTGAATCGTTACTCTACAGGAGAATGCACTGTTTGCTATCTTCTCCACTACTTTGAAATGCAATCACATAAACTATTATTTAATTGGGAAATCATATTTAGTTGCATGTCACTGAGAGGTTTTAATAAGTCAGATTATCTCTGCAAAAATATACAATGAATCTGATGGATAGAAAGCTGCAGTATATCTCTATGCATATCTGAAGCATAACGTTTCTTAAAGTTCATATACCTGTCAGGAGCTTAGCATTATTTAGCAACCCTTTACCCCATTTTGCAACAAAGACAATGCTTTAGGATGTGTAGGAAGGAATTGCAGATGCTGGTTTAAAACGATAGACACAAAATGTTGGAGTAACAGCGGAACAGGCAGCATCTCTGGTGAGAAGGAATGGGTAACCTTTCGGGTCGAGATCCTTCTTCAGACTGAGAGTTTTGGAAACACTGACTGGAAAGCGTTTGTAGCCCAGGCCACTCTTGACTCCCACATGGGCATTGACTCTTATATATTCTCTGTTTTGGACTTTACCAACTCCACCATCAACAGTGTCACCTCCCTCAAACAGGTGACCATATACCCGAATCAGAAGCCATGGATGAACAGCGAGGTCAGGCTACTGCTGAAAGCACGGGACACCGCTTTCAGGTCAGGCGATGCCCGAGCCTACAGTTCATCCAGAGCTAAACTGAAGAGGGGCATCAAGAAGGCCAAGCACTGCTCCAAGCTAATGATTGAGGAGCACTTCAATAACAACTCCGACCCCCGACGCATGTGGCAAAGCATCCAGGCCATCACGGACTATAGATCCACCAACACCATCCCCACATCCAGCGACGCCTCCTTCCTTGAGGAGCTTAACCACTTTTATGGCTGGTTTGACAGGGACAATCAAGAGATGGCCATCAAGGCTGTGCTCCCTGCTGATCACCAGCCCCTCACACTCACCCCCTACGACGTGTATGTGGCACTGTGCAGGATTAATGCACGTAAAGGCGGCTGGCCCGGACGGCATCCCCGGGCGCGTCCTCAGGGCTTGGGCTACGCAGCTGACAGACGTCTGGACAGACATCTTCAACCGGTCACTTGCCCAAGCAGTTGCCCCCGCGTGCCTCAAAACCACCTCCATCGTGCCAGTGCCAAAACACTCCACTGCGGCAAGCCTCAACGACTTCCGCCCAGTTGCACTTACCCCCATCATCACCAAGTGCTTCGAGAGGCTGGTCCTGGCAAACCTCAAAGGCTGCCTACCTCCCTATCCGTTTGCCTACCGCAAGAACAGGAGTACGGAGGATGCCATCTCAACGGCATTTCACTCCGCCCTCTCCGACCTCGACAACAGAGACACTTACGTAAGAATGCTGTTCATCGATTACAGCTCAGCATTCATCACCATTATACCCTCAGATCACCAAACTCGGTAACCTAGGCATCGACCCCTCCCTCTGCAACTGAATACTGGACTTTCTAACCAACAGACCCCAGTCTGTGAGGTTAGACAAGCACACCTCTTCAACCCTCGCCCTGAACACCGGCTTTCCACAATGAGTGTGCTGAGCACCCCTCCTCGACTCCTCTTCACCTACGACCTGCACACCTGTATATGATACTAATGCCATCATCAAGTTTGCAGATGATTAAAAACGGTGATTGGCCTCATCAGCAACAACGATGAGTCGGCCTATTTTCTATGTTTCTATGTACGTATATATATTTATTGCTCATTATTCTATGTTCACTCTTCTGGATGAGATGCTAACTGCATTTCGTTGTCTCTGTACTGTACACTGCACAATGGCAATAAAGATTGAATCTGAATCTGAATCTGAATCTGAGTCAGAGAGGAGGTGGATACAGACATAAGGAAGTGCTTTAATTAGGTTGTTTGAATGAGAAGTGCTGGTATTTTCCTGCAATACAATCTACTTTCTAATATAAGGGGACTACTAATCGCCCATTCACACACACAAATGGCCATTCAACTAATGCTGTTATCCCACTTTCTCATCCACTCCCTACCACCTTAGTAGGAATTTCCAGTGGCCAATTGCCCCTTCAAATCTACACATCTTTGGAATGTGGGAGGAAGCTGGAGCACCAGGAGGAAAAATCATTAGGTCACATGGGGATTGTGCCAAATTTCACACACAGACAGCATCTGAGGGTCAAAATCAAACCCATGTCTCTGGTAGGAAAAAAACTCAGATGCTGGCTTAAGTCAAAGATAGACAAGAAATGCTGGAGTAACTCAGCATTTTTTGGGCAAGCAGCAATTTTTGGAGAGAAGAAAATGGGTGACCTTTTTGGGTCGAGACCCCTCTTCAGACTAAAGAAGGGTCTTGAACTGAAAACGTCACCCAGTTCTTCTGTCTAGAGATGCTGCATGTCCCACTGAGTACTCTAGCTTTTTGTGTCTACCCGTGTCTCTGGTGTTGTGAGGCAGCAACTCTACCAGATGCACCACTGTGTTGCCCTTATATATGTGTACATATATATATATATCTTAAATATACATTTTCTTTTTGGTATAGCCTCAGGTTTTCGATGCTGGGCCCATTATTGTTTGTTATCTATATTAATTATTTGGGATGAGAACATATATTTCAAGATTAGCAAGTTTGCAGATGTTACAAAGTGCATGGTTTTTGCAGATGGTAAGATGGTTGTGAAAAATTGCAGCGGTCCTTGATCGATTGGCCAGGTGGGCTGAGGAGTGGTTGAGGGAATTTAGTACAGAGAAATGTGAGATTTTATATTTTGGGTAGTCTAACATGGGCAGGGACCCACACAACGAATGGTAGGGCTCGGGGAATGTTGTACTAGCAGAGGGATCTAAAAGTGCAGACGATGGTGGAGTCACAGGTGGATAGGGTAGTCAAAAAGGCTTTTGGCACATTGGCTTTCATCAGTCCGAGCATTGAGTATAGACGTTGGGAGGTCATGTTGCAGTTGTATGAGATGTTGGTGAGACCACATTTGGAGTATTGTATCAATTCTGGACACCATGTTATAGGAAATATGTCAAGCTGGAAAGGGTACACCCCCCCCCCCCCCAGAAGGTTTACGAGGATGTTGCCAGGACAAGAGGGTCTGAGCTATAGGGGAAGTAGCATTCCTGGAGATCAAGGACGAGTCGAAAATGGGAATTCCATGGAGTGGAGGAGTAAGTAAGATAAGTAAGTTACACTTTTATTGATATAACACATTTAAATCAACTCGTGTTGGGGGAAACCAAAGTTGCTTTTGACATAGAAGGAATAATTTAAGTTTCCGTACA